>NC_052961.1:4142664-4513380 GCF_013358895.1 Oreochromis aureus
AATTTTACAGCCCAAAAACGACATTCAGACACAAAGCTGGCAGATGGTGACACACCAGATCGGTTTGTTTGGGTCAGCGTAAACATTTCATATTAAATGTTTATACAGAGACTTCGTTGTGACGTTCTGACATGATAAATGTTTTCACCCTGCATCAGATTTTTATGGGTTAATCTAACGACGTTTGTGCTCGAAAGAATTTAACAGATAAGGAAATCAAAAAGTTCTGGCTTAGATTCTCCCTGATTCAGAAAAATAAAATCCTGCACTGAAGAACAATGTCTGAAGGTTAAACTAGCAGATCTCTAATGGAAGTTCTGCTGGACAGAACTATGAAGATTTCCAGTAAATGACTTTAGTGAACTATTACTGATCTAGAGATAATTATCCTTGTATAAAAGAATTACTAAATAGCCTAAAGAAATTAAAATAACAAGTTATGAGGGTTAAATCAGAACATTTCCAACTGCATTAAGACTTTTAATCATTCAGTTATCATCTAATCAATCATGAAAACAAAGGAAAGCTTGGTACAGAAAAAAAACGGTTGATTTCCAATAGATGAGATGAGAAAAAGCAAAAGCAGTTAATGGAACTAAATCAGCAGATTTCCAATGGAACTTCTGATAAATATAAAAAAATAAAATGCTGTACAGAAGAAGGCATTTTGTTTAATGTTAAATCATCAGATTTCCAATAGAAGTTTTGCACTGAAGTTTTCAGTAGCCAGTTAAAAGAAAGAAAAGGTCTGTACACATAAAGACTCATGAGTTGGTTTTTAGTTTGGCAATAAGGGTTCCAGTCGTTAATTGGGGGGAAAACATGTTCTGTATAGAAGAAAGCCTTCTGAGTGTAAAATCAGCAGATTCCTAATGGAAGCTTTCCAGCAGCTAATGAAAACCAGGAAAAGTTCTGCACAGAACTCATGAGGATTAAGTGGGCAGATTTCCAACGGACGATTTGGCTTAAATTTCTTGTAACGCAACTTCTAGCGTAGGTTTTTCAAAAGCTGCAAAGAAAGAAAGTCCTGCACAGAAGAAAGCGCTATGAGCATTATATCAGCGCATTTCCAATGGAAGTTCTGCATTAGAGCTTCCAGTAGCTAATGTAAACAAGGAAAGGATCTGTACTGAGGAGAATCTGCAGATTTCAAATGTCACTTCTGTCTTTTTGATAAGCAAATGAGCCCAAAAAATACAGAGCGGGTCAGTTTATCAGAGGAGCTGCAGTCATTTACAGGGGAGGTTAAGTGTGTGTGTGTGTGTGTGTGTGTGTGTGTGTGTGTGTGTGTGGTTGCCAGAAAGAGAAATATGAATTGTGTTGTTTTAACATCTGCAGACAGGAAGCTGAGAATATGAATATCGCTCAGCTGGCGCCACCACACACACTGTGTTTCTGAGTGTGTGAGTGTGTGAGTGTGTGTGTGTCCCATGTTAAAACTCTCATTGTACCACTGAGAGGAAGCAGAGACGAGTTCAACAACTGTTAGTTCCTGTACAGCTGAGGGGAAACACACACACACACAAATATGTTCGTTTTTGTCCATTTTCGCGGCGTGATGTCAGTAAACGACTGTCAGGCATCCTAACGTCCTAGCTCCTGCAGGACCTGAGCTCCTTTCCATCATGATGATCACAGACAAATATTAAATGATGTAGTTCTGGAGTCGAGGAGAGGTTTTTCACACAATACTTAATACAGTATGAAATAATCACCTCAGTCAAGGCATTTAAAGAAGTAAATCTAAAAAACTCCTGTGGAAGTTCTACATCAGTGTTTTTGATAAAGTAAAAAAACTGAAATTGGGACTTTATGAGCTGTTTTTATCAGCAGGGTCTGATTTAATATATTTTGATGAAAAGAAACAGAAAAGTTATGCGAAACAATTCAATAAGCTGATTTCCATTTAAAACATTGTTTTTGATAGAGACACATTTTTTAAAAATTGCTGATATGTTCACTATCAGTACATTTTTAAATGCAAAGATGAATAATTTCTTTGGCAGAGCAGTCGATACTGTAAATTAGCGCGAGGCTTTCAATAAATAAAGATATCAAAGACAAAAATATCCCTGTTAAATAAGCTGGTTCTTAAAAGGGATTTCTGACATGATGTTTTTAGATGAAAGAATAATTTGGTGATAAAGAGCTAAACAACAAATTGATTATTTATCTAGTCCATAGTTTCCAAAGCACGGGCCATGAAATGCCCATCCATCTTCTTCCACTTACCCGATTCAAGGTCATAAGTCACTGGCGGGATACAACCCCAGTTTGTTACATGGGTCAAGGAGAGACCGACGACCACTTGCACTCAAATTCACACCTGCGGTGAGTTTAGACACCGGGCAATCTGACATGTGCGTCTTTGGACTGTGGGAGGAAGTCAGCGAGAGCGCACACAGGAAAAACATGCTGAACATTTTAGGAAACCAGCATGGATCAAGAAAGAAGAAGTAAAGAACGAACCTCAACAAACACATCGTCAGAACTTTAAAATGAATCAGTGAAAAGAAAAACTTGTGACATCACCACAGTCCTGTTTCCATTTTTACTGGTGCTTGAAACACAGCAGATTGGCTACAGTCTAGTGTGTTATCCGATTATTAAGTGATGATGTATGAACTCTGCTTCCGGGCCCAAACTAGTCAAGCGGAGTTTGGACCTGGAAGCGGCTAATGATGTCAGACTTAAGGACTGGATTGTCTGAGAAAAGGAGAAATGCTCAGTTCATCATGGAAGGTCCCTCAGCAGCCTCAGCCTATAGGAGTGTAAGATCAGACTCACCTGATCCAATCATAACTAGATGCTTTATTAAGCTAGAAAGTGAAAACACTGATATAGAAAGTAGAGAGGCTGTCTGACTCCTGAATCCAAACTGGGAGCTGGTTCCGTAGACGAGGGACCTGAAGGCTGAAGGCTCTGCCTCCCACTCTACTTTTAGATATCATGGGAACCACAAGTACGCCCGCAGTCTGAGAGCAAACCGCCCTACTGGAATAATTTGATACTACGGGGTCTTTAAGAGATGATGGAGAGTGATTATTCTGGACTTTGTATGTGAATAGAATAATTTAAGATCCTGTATACATTCCAAGTGTCCTGAAGTGTAAACACTTGAAGTACAAATAGGTCAGATGTGCAGTTGTATTTGATTAGTATTCAGAGACACAGGCGCAGTCCTCGGCCCGTTCTCTGCCTGACACTGTTTCACTGCAGTGTTACATAAACACTCGCACACATTTACATGAGCTTTCAGCAGCCAATCAGAACTGCAGGCTGGCTGCCATACAAGCAGACAGACTCGACCAGTTTGCGATCAAACTGATTGTTTCTGTCAGTGCCACACCTGCAGCAGCTGCTGCATTCACAGACAGGAGACAGGATTCCCAAACAGACACTTGCATGACCTAAAAACACTTCAATCCTTATTTCATTAGCAAAAAAAAAAAGTGTTGACTGAGGTCCTGCAGTGTTTTCAGCTCCGTGTTTTAATCACGATTCAGTTTAGCCGCTGTGCCGAGAATTAAATAAACATAAACACGAGTAAACACATCTAGAGGAAGATAAATTGCTGGTGTTATTAGCATTCTTACAGCAAGCAGCCTGCATACATCCCACCTTATGTTCAGTGATACGGAGAAATGCAGTTTTCTAGAGATAAAGAAATTTATCTCTGAATTAAAGATCTTTGTAAGATTTATTTGTAAAAAATGTTTGGAATCATGTATGATTTTCGTTCCACTTCTCACGTGTACACCACTTTGTGTTGGTCTTTCACCTGGAATTCCAATAAAATTGATTCATGTTTGTGGCTGTAATGTGACAAAATGTGGAAAAGTTCAAGGGGGCCGAATACTTTTGCAAGCCACTGTAAATCAGCAGATTCCCAACAAAACTCCTGACTTTATTCTTTTTAATTAAATAAAATAAGCAAACACACACACACACACACACAGTCTCAGTGACTGTGTTTCCATGGACATGAGTATCTTTTATGAGTTTTTTCCTGTTTTGATTGTATCATGAAAATGAGGTTTACTTGAACAGGACCTAGTCTGCTCATTTCCAGCACATTTTTATTCTTGATCTCTCCTTGAGTAGCTTTGCATGATTCACAATAATCCATTATCTCATACCTTGCCTTGCTATAACCCCACAAACTCTTGTTTTTAATCAACACATTTCACAGTAAAACCTTTTACTCTGAATTTTGCATTGTACTTTTCACAGTCTAACTTCCACTCCCTGAGCAGTTAGCAAGTGTTTGCAGATAACTCATCATCTGTGGTTTGATGACAGTCAGCAACCTCCAGCAACCACTGGGGCAGTGGTTCCTGGAGGTTTCTGACGAGTTTTTAGGCTGGTGACGGGGTTAATGTCATTTTTTATCATTTTCTTTCAAACCCAACTCATCTCTGACAAGTCTGCTGTGCTTTTATTGTCACTTTGGGCACTGATTGTCTGCCTTAAAGCTGTTTTCCTTTGTTTACTGCAACACATTACTGGGGTTCTCCACCACTCAGAAGGTGGGTCGTGTTCCGGTCCAAGTGCCTTTGGGCAAAACACTCAAGATGCCCAAACAAAGTCCCAGTAAAAACAGAAGCAACAACAGTTAGAAGTAGAACATGAGAATAACATAAATGTCCCCCTGACATTTGTCCAATGTTCTTGCTCCACCAATGGACCCATTGCTGTTTTGTTTTTGTTCTTTTTAAAACGTAGATTGATTCATATTGTGAAACACTTTACAATGACATATATCAATAACTATACATATAAATATGGGGCGGTGATAATCAATGACCCCATGGGAGCTTGAAAGTTACACACGAGGTACTCCGGGTCAGCATATCCAGTACTGCTAGCGTCACTGTTTTTACCACTGCGTGCAGTTTGTTCTGATTCCTGTGATGATTGAAAAACAAAGTGTTCACAGTTCTGAATTTAATAATCTGACATTCTTGTGACTGTCAGCCTGGAAGACATGCTTAACTTTTAAATCAGCAGATTTCCAGTGGAGGTTTAGCACCGGGTCCTTCAACAGACAAAGGAAACAAAGAACTCTTTACCACCGAAACCTTAAATGGATTTGACTTTGGCTGACCTGTTGGAAAACCGATGTCTTGTGACCCACAACTTGTTTACTTTACCATTTACCAAGCTCAACGTTGCATTATAGCGTATAACTAGTTTATTATAGGTTCATATGCTGATTGCGAACACGTAAAATAAGGATAAAAATAAGTGTTCTGGGAGTTTCTTCTCATCAGTTGGATTTTATTTGCGTCAGCATGATTTGAACTCCGCATATCAGTGAATAAACAATGTGAACGGGGAGGCTGTATGAGAATGGGAACCACGGCGTCAGCAGCTTTTAGATGAAGTCCGACGGAAACAGCAGCGTCTCTTTAAGAGCAACCTGATAATGGGGTCAGAGAGGAGACAGGACCGTCTGTGCGAGACAATGAATGTATTCATGTGTGAACGTCTGAATGAGACCCACAGAGTTATCACTGTGTTTACTGTCTCCCTGCTGCAATGGCTTCTGGGTAAAAGATACGACACACACATGCTTGTATTTACGTCTTTGTGAGGACCCGAACTGACCGTCTCTGTCTTCTCTGTCTCAAACAAATGAGTTCACCCATTGTTTTCTATCTTAAACTGAGATGGCGAGCAGTTCAGTTATGTTCACTTATGTTTCATGTGCGGTTAGCTTTCAGAGGCATTAAGTGATTTAAGGCATCACTGGTGACCTAACCAAATGTTTTGGAAGAAAGAAAAAAGTTTTTCAAAGAAAAAAAACTTTAGCCAATTTTTTTTCAGCTGACTAAAAAACTGATAAATAGTTTGAAAATATAAAGTAAAAGAAATCACACAGGAAATAAAACATTCAAACCTCAAAAACACACAAACAAAAGAATCCCCACCTTCAGAAAATGTCCCCACTTAACAGAAATCTAATCTAAAGACATGTAAGCAACTTCTAAGAACAGCGTGATGATGTAATTGTCCCTCGTTAGACATTTAAGATAAAAACTTAAAAAAGGTCCCCACTTAAAAAGAAATTCTCTTCACTTTTTGAATTGTTCACACTTTTTGAATTGTTCACACTTTTTCCCCATTCTGCAAAAATGTCCTTGTAGTCTTCAGATATAATAAATTTACATCCATGTGTGCCCATTTTTCAAAAAGGTTCCTTCTCTTTCAAAAAACTGCCACAAATTTTCCCCCAGATTCATAATAATGTCCCACATTTGCAAACAATGAGTCCACACTTGGCTTGCCCCAAAATGTCCTAATTTTCTGAAAATGTCCCTGCTTCACATATCCATGTCCCAGTTTTCCACAAAGGTCCTCATAGGATCTGTGGTCCTCTCAGGAAGACAGCCTACACACAAACACACACGTCGGGTATTCATGTCTTGTGGGGACATCTAATTGACATAATGCTTTCCCTAGCCCCTTACCCTAACCATGAAAAATGAGTGCCTAACCCTGACCCTTACCCTAACCCTGTCACTAAAACCACATTTTGAGTCTCAAAAATGCCTTCAAACCTGTGGGGACCTGGATTTTGGTCCCCATAAGGGCTGTTGGTCCCCACAAGTATAGTAAACTTCCAATTTTTGGTCCCCACAAAGATATAAATACACGCTCACACACACAGAGTTCACAAAGTCAAGAGAGTGTGCTGCATACTCTGGCCTCAAGCTGTTAATATTAGCAGAAACCCACTAAACCACAATGAGATAATACCCGTCACACTCACACACACACACACACACACACACACACACTCACAAATGTGTGATGTGGGAACAATTTCAGTAATGTCTCATGTTGTGGTCATACAATCACGTAAATCAATATCAAATCAGTTTTTACACATTGACGTCAGTAACAAACAGTCAGCAGAAGGTTCAGAAACATTTTCTGATGCTGAAATCAAAAAACGCTTGAATGCAAACATGCCTTGATCGAACGGTTTAGCGAATTCATATCAAATATCAACCCAGTTTTCATTTGAAGTCACAGTTCTCGGGTACCTGCCCATGTTTCTGTATTAAACACGACTGTTGGTGGACTTGGTCACATGTTTGGTGTGATTGTTTGTTTCAGGTGAGCAGACTGCCGGTGGAGAGCTGTGAGCAGTACAGCAGCTGCTCAGACTGTCTGGGATCAGGAGACCCTCACTGTGGATGGTGTGTCCTCTTCAACAAGTAAGAAACGAACAGCTCCTGCTCTTCTTCTGCTAAAACAAAAAAACAACTTCATCTCTCATTATAAAATGCACCCAGTAACAGTCTGTACGCTGGTCAGCCACAACAGTAAAAGCACTGAGAGAGGTAAATAGCATTGATTGTCTCCTTCCAAGCACCTATGAAGGGGTGAGACTTAAATAATGCAGGAAGTGAACAATCAGTTTCTGAAACTGGTGTGTTGGAAGCAGAAAAAATGGCTGTGTGAGGATCAGAGCTACTTTGCAGAGGGATAAATTGTGATGGTTAGATGGCAGGCCTTTAACAGAGTCTGTGGGGTGCAGTAGTTAGTACCTACAAAAGAGGTCCAAGGAAGGAGAACCAGTGAACCATTGACAAGGTCATGGTGGCTGAAAGCTCATTACATTACTGTAATGTGAACCGTTTAGTGCTTGGTCTGATGAAAGGTGTCGGAACATACAATGCTTCACAGCTTGCTGCATCTGGAGTTGCATACCTGCAGAGCGGTCTCTTGAGTAACCATCGCAACCCCATGTCTACGGCCTAAAGCAGCTACAGCCGATGGTCTGGTCTCATGAATCGCAGTTTCTTTGAGATTCTGTGCACAGCCAGGTGTGTGCGCCTTCTCCTGCTTTCCTCTTTTACCCCCACCCCAGCATCTATTTGCAGCAGATGTTGGAGATCTCTTTCTGTTTTAAGAGATTTTTTTCCTCCCAACGTTTGCCAACTAAAGGCAATCATTGTTCATTGTTGTGAAAAGTGAAGACAGCAGAGGAATGTGATGCTCAGTGTAATGTTATGCTATGAAACGTTGCTTCCTGGCATCCATGTAGATGTGATTTCGACATGTATGACCCGAGGGCCAACTGAGAAATTAAGCTAATGCCAAAGTGTCGAAAACATGAAGTGGCTGCATGAGGCTGTCTCCAAAAGTGAGTCAGTCTGAGTTTACTCCCACTGCCACAGCATTAACCAGCACATTTAGAGCCTGGTACAAAATACAGTTTAGGTTTTTGTGTAGAGTTTGTTTTTTTCCACTCATTCACCTGGATAAGACAGGTGTCCCAACACAAACAGCTGAAGGCCATTGCTCGACCTCATCCACAACTGTAAGTCATAAAAATGGAGCTCTTCACTGTATGTGTGCTATTAGATCATTTTTAATGGCCTAAGTGGCTGATATGATGGTACAGATCATCAAAGACGTTTGAGCTTTAGTTTTTGTGAATAAACTTTAAGTAATTGTTTTAATCTCTTGTTTAGCACTAAGGGTCAGATAAACTGGGTTTTGGTCTGAAAAACGTTTGCATTGTACATTTGACTTTTCAAGTCGATAACTAATTGGTCAGTATGTTTTATCTTTTATCTTATGGTGTGATCTCCCTAATCTTCAGCAGCTGTATTTAGTAGTATGTAAGTGACATGATGCACGCCACCACACTGCAGATATCTCAGTAGTGATTTGGAGAACATGGCAGAGTTCTACGTGTTGGCTTGGGCTCAGCCAAAACTTCTATGAGATGTGGTGAAAAAACAATCCACAGAGACTCTTTTGCTACTTCCAGGACTCAAAGCATATAAGATCTTAGTTTCTGATACCACAGCACACCTTCAGATGTCTGTGAAGTCAGTGTTTTGAATGGTAGGAAATTATTTTCAGTGCCATTAATGAGGCCAGCACAGGTTTTAATGTTGTGGCTGATGAGGTCAAATGAAGATCTTGACTCTTCTAATTATTATTTACTCTACAAAATTCTTGGAATATCTCATTTTCTTTGGGTCCAACAACCTTCAAACATTAATTTTGCATCCAAAATCAAAAGCAGAATTTTTTTTTTCTTTTGTGATGGCAACGTCAGCAAACATTTGATGCTTTTTTGTGCTATTTGCTCTAAAAGAATTGAAACTATTAATTACAATACAATAAAAAAAATCTTTTTATTGTAACTGATTAAGTTCAAGCAAATGTGAGTGAATCAACTACAGTAATAACTTCCTCTCCAATACATAAGAATACATGTGTAAGTTTAAAGTCAGTCTCAGTATTTCAAACACGAGAAGAGAAACAGGACATAAATTAGAGAAATAAAAGTACTGAACAGAGAAAGTGTGTGTGCGTGTGTGTGTGTGTGCGCGCGCGCGTGTGTGCGTGTGTGTGCGTGTGTGTGTGTGTGTGTGTGCGCGCGTGCGTGTGTGTGCGTGCGTGTGTGCGTGCGTGCGTGTGCACGCTCCCATGAGGCGTCATTAATGCTTCTATAAATGGTTCACACAGTCTCCCTCATCGCGATGTTTGATGTTCAGCATCCAAGCAGGTGGAGGAAGTTCCTCTTTGGATTGGCATCAGTTAGCTGCCCCTTCAAAGTAAAAGTCTCTGACTGGCAGTGAACTACAGAGAACAAAACGCAGCTTGTTTTTATGCTGAAGCTTCTAGATATGTTGCAGCAGGACATCTTTGTGCGTAAACCCATCTCCCAGTGTGACATGAAGACATGTCGCCCTCACTTTTATAGTTTTAAGTTTCTTTCTAAAATCTCTGACTGTTCAGACAAGAGAAGGTCTGAGTGGATGAAAAATATCTGAGCAACTTTAATAAGCTGGCCCAATGGGAAGTCTCCTTTTTAAACCTTAGTTGTTTTTTTTTACCCTGAGTTTTGCCTCCAAGACCAGGTGCAGGCTCCACTGCTTTAAAGAGTGATGTGTGGTTCGCAGTGTGAAAGGAAAAGAGCAGAAAAGCAAACTGTGACTTATTCAGTTCATCAAACGGATGATTTTAACTGTAAATGTACAATCTTTGTGGTCCTCTCTGCTTTTCATCTCCTCTCCTCCTCACGCTCCCTCACTCATTCTGTCCATCTGTTGTTAATTAGAAGTAAACAGATCATTACTGCAGGCTGCTATCTATGCTGTGTGGAGCTGCATATGTTGGAGCTGCTGCTCTCTGCAGACACCAAGCTTCACCTCCGACTGTTTCCTGCTCCAACTCCACCTGCACTTCCAGGATACCTGTGTCACTCACCGCTCACTTTAATTTTAATTAGTGAAATTCAACAAATAGAAAAGATGTTTTCCATCTTTTTTTTTTAAGTTTGACAGATCCTGTCGTCCACCAGTGTATTCCTGTCACCTGATTTTAGGTTAAACGTCACAACCCTTTTTAAAAATATAGAGAACTAAATCGAAATAAAGTAATTAATAAATTCAATCAAATATAGCTTGGCAAATAAATGAAATATTAATATTACATTGAATAATGGCTAAATAGATAAATATTACATATATGCATTTAAAAACATTTTATAAAAATAAAAAAAAGACAGGAATTTTAAAAGATCAATTAAATAATTTAGTAGAAAGTGTAAAAATAAAAGTTTAATTGTCCTAGACTGTTTTTCAATGTAATAATAACAAATTAACAACAAAGAAGAAGAATAAAAAATAAATGTCATATAGAAGTTCGATATAGTGAGTACAAACATACTTTATGTGAAAATGTTTTTAATGTAGGTAATAAAATATTTTCTAAAAAAAAATTAGAAGAAATTAGAAGTAAATAATCATAACATGAAATTTACATAAGTTTTAAAATTGCGCGTATAAAGACAGTAAAATGTTTCTAGTATCATGGTTTTACTTATACATTACATCACATTTACACACAAAATATGTTAAAGTGCTAAAAGATTAAAGATTAATTAATTTAATAAAGGAAGTTATGAGCTACTAATGTGAATTTTATAAAGTAACTGACAGACAATAAGTTAGCACAATCAAAATCAACTTAAATGATCCTCAGAGACACACATTTGTAAACTGGACTTGATCTGAAAGGGCGAATAAGAAGAAAGTATATTTAAAGAATTAAGATCTGAAGATGATTACTGATGGAGAGCTGCAAAAAATCGAACTGCTGTAAGGTCCAGTCTGAGGTTTAGAGCTACGCCTGTGTCAGTCAACAGCACTAAATAATGTAGATGTTTAGTAGACATTAACCTGATTGAAAGCTGATTTGTGTTTCATCACTCGTCCAAGTGGCTTCTTCTGTCGATGTTAATCCCTTGGTTACTTTTCACTTTCCTGCAGATGTTCCAGACAGGAAGCATGTGACAAGTGGGAGGAGCCTCAGCACTTCAATATACAACTGGACCAGTGCGTCAACATCTCTGTTTCCCCGAGCAGCATGTCAGTCACCTCCCCGGCAATGCAGGTATGCACCATTATTGTCTTAATTACATAAAATACTCGCTGTCAAAATTCCCATTACAATCTGCTGATTTTACCTGAAAGTCAGTGGATTTGTTCTTTAGTCCAGCTGTTTGAACTCCTGTTCGTGCAACAGCTGTGAATAGAAACCTTTCTGAAGTGTAAATAAGAACTTTACTTTTAGTGATCGAGTGTCTGTTGGTGTCCAGTTAACCATTCAGGTGCAGAACGTCCCTGCGCTGTCTGGTGGGGTTACCTGTGTGTTTGAGGACCTGAGTAATGCCCCCGGAGAGGTGCGGGCCAAAGGTCAGGTGATGTGTATGTCACCATCACTGAGGGACCTTCCAGCACAGACACACTCCTTTGGTAAGAAACACACACACAAATTCATGCTTCAGTGAATTCAGAGGACATCATCTTTCCTTACTGTCCTGTCGTGTTCTGGAAATTTGACCTTTAACTTTACCCTCACCTTAACCTAACCCTACTTTTCTCTTAACCTTACCCTTAATCTAACATCAGTCTAACCCTAAAATTAAGTGGTTTGCCTTTTGGGGACCCAAAAAGTCCCTATTCTGTGATTGTGCTAATGGAAGTCCCCAAACAGCAGAAAAACAAGTATACACACACCCACTTATTCTGAACTTGTTTCTTTTGTCTTCTCGTTTTTCTCTATGATCACATTTACTGTGCGATTCTAATCTAATTTTTAATCATGTCAGCTTCAGTGTAACGCACCATGATATTGATCACTATGAACTAAGTAATAAGAAGGATGTTGTTATGCTGTTAATTTCAGGAGCGAAGCGAGTGGTGCAGCTCAGCCTTCGCTCCACAGAGACTGGACACCAGTTCATCACCACAAACCTCATCTACTACAACTGCTCTGTGCTCAACTCGTAAGCCTGAAACACCTCTAACCTAATTATCTCATGTGTCTCTTCGGTAATGAACTCATAAATTCTTGCTGGTTGTGCTCGGCCACTCAGAACTTTTCTCTCTCTCCCTCTCTCAGGTGCACTTCCTGTGTCAGCAGTGAGTTTCCGTGTCATTGGTGTAAATATCGTCACATCTGCACCAACAACCTGCAGGACTGCTCCTTCCAGGAGGGACGAGTCAGCAACATGGAGGTAACACACACACACACACAGACTTGTTTTCATCACTTAACTGGACTTATGACCAAGCGCTCACACTAAAACGTGATTCACTGTATGGGGACTTAATGTCCCCCGAAGGAAGGTGAAGGAACATATTTGGGTCCCCACAATGCTTCACATAGCTGCCTGGCATGTTTCGACACTAACATAAGACAGACAGGATGATAAGTAGACATAATATTACTGTGATTATTAGAACAGAAAAAGGTCCAGGTTTCTAAAGACCTTTTTGTGTGCTAAATACCAAGATGGGGATCAATGACACAAGCCTACTGTGCCCATATCTGAATAATCATAGGGAGATTGGATGGTTGGCCTGAGTCGTTTACATGTTGAAAATTAAATAAAATGAACATAAATAATCTACAACAATGTACAAAGACAAGCAACAGCAAATAAATAAAAACCTGCTTCTGAATGGCTACGAACAGATGGAAAGCCGTCATAAAGAGACACAAATTAAATACAATGAGGCGCGAAAGCCCTACAAACAATCTGGCATGAATACAAAGAGACATAAAACAACTGTAAGAAGACACAAAACAACATATAACTATGGGCAAGTCACAACAAACTCAAACTTCAGTTCTGCTGTCAGTATGGCTTCTCTGTAGGAGGAAGTGAGGCCGTTGTCTCAAAAGTCATTAAAGATGCTTATCGATGTGTAAGACAAGACCTCTTTTCCAACCTGTTCATAATTGAACACACCATACAGGTGTCGAACTCCAGGCCTCGAGGGCATGGAGGGGATGTGTCCTTGATCCAACACAGCTGATTTAAGTTTCTAAATGACCTCCTCAACATGTCTTGAAGTTCTCCAGAAGCCTGATAATGAACTAATCATTTGATTCAGGTGTGTTGACCCAGGGTGAGATATAAAACCTGCAGGACACCGACCCTCGAGGCCTGGAGTTCGAATAATAGGCAAATTTCTAGAATTTTCTATCCCAAACCTCTAAAATGTTATTTATACTTTTGCATTCACCTTATGTAAGAGTTCATGTTTATGCCAGTGGCTGACACGATTGCCAGCATTTATTCCAGTGCAGGACCGTTCTGAGATTTTTCAAAAACATGTTGGCAGTAGCAGTTTTCGTTCTTCAAGATGACTTTACTGTTCGATTAGAAGTAGACGGTAAAAGAAGGCTGGGTCAGTACAATATATACAGTAGTAGGTGCACTTGAGGCTTAGAGTATGGAATAAGGTGCGGTGTAGGGTTTCCAATTACGACATACTTATGGTGTGGACTATTGCAGAGCTATAAGTCCTCTATAAGCATAACCTCTACTGCTTCAAATGGACGTTCCCTTTATCTTATGGTGATCCTAATGGTTAACTCGATCTATAACCACTCAATTTCTGTGCCTAACTCTTACTGTGTAGAGTTTCAGGCCATGTGTTGGTTTTTGCTTTTTTGATTGACCCATTTGGGCTTTAACTCACGGGGCCTGGAGGCGTGGCCAAGACACAACATGGAAGACGTCCATCTTCCCCAAGTCCCAAGCAGCCACAAGAACCACTTGTCAAAGTTAATATATGTTTCATTGATCAAGAGATGGAAAAAAGCAGGAGTTGAACCTCCCGCCCATGGTGAGCCAAGGCCAAACAGCAAACAAATGTATCACAACCAAGATAACCAAGAAAACACATCCTTCATAACAGGATCTGTTCTTCTTCAACTGGACCTCAAATCTCGGGTTCCTGTTTTCTCGTTAGCCTCTGGCTCCGTCATCGCATTTGAAGACATTGGACCTAAATAAAGGTAATTAGTGAGATATTTCCACTTCCCTAACTCTCAGGTGGGCACCGGTGACCGGGTGGATGTGAGGAGGTTAATAGCACAACAGCAATGATTAATTGTGACCATTTTGTGACCTTAATTAACAGTAAAAATAAAACCATCCCGGTGGAAGTCGTGGTTTCATGCTGGCCACCCCCACGGCAGTTGTCTTTTTTTCTTTTAGAGGAAGAATGTTATCCTCACTGAAGTCTTCTCTCTGCTAGATGTGAAACATGAAACACATGAAACCCACATTAGTGTTTCTTGTCTGAGTCGCAGACTCTCGCTCTTTGCTGTCAGACTCTTCTCTCTGACTCATTTTCTCTGACAGTTTCCCACTCTGTCTTTCAGAGCTCGTCGTCTGTGACGGCTCTAATTCTTGGCTCTCTGACGGATTTTGCCAGAGGTGCATTGCTGCCAGAGTTCACTGGAACAAGGATCTGCCTCTTTTTTTCATAGAAAATTGGTTAATTTGACTGGGTGCCTTTTCTATGTGTCTGTTTACTTGAACAAATTATCACAAAATAGCATGAAAAACACAATCCACGTTTATATTTTGTGTCATGCAAGAAAATCTTGATCACAATTTGATCTTGCCAAGTTGCCAAGAGTTGGAGAGGTGCTGTTAGTCCTTTCTCCTCGTTTAGTCTGCACATTAAAATAATAAAAAAACTAAAGTAAGCTACTTATTGGCTAAGTAGGCTGATAAAAGGCCTTTTTTGATCAGCTGAAACAGTAAAAGTTAATTAGACTTGAGTTGTTTTACTCTCTTGAGCTCTGAAGGAAAGAGAATCAGAGAAACATACATTGATGGAGAGTAGCGGGATGGGAGGGGCATGTAGCGGCTGATGAAGCTGGTCAGACAGGCTTGAAGGACAGATGATCGATTCATGAAGTCGGTCTAATATTAGATCATTTGGCCGGTTATAGTTGACTGACGCTTGTAAACCTGCCGCTGTAGGACGGATGACTCCATAACCTTCAAAATGACTTATAACTCAAACTCGCATGAGCTGGTGCATTTTTGTTGAGCATCATTGCTTAAACAAATAACACCACACCTCAGGATTTCCCATCTGTTCTTTCAGTGAACCAAAAAAGACATTTTCTCACACCGAGCCATCTTCAAATGTTAATAGATATATTCCTCTAGTATCTATTAGTGTTCAGTCATTTCTTCATTAATTTATAGTTCGGTATACTCGGTATTTATATAGACCTGTTAGCTGACAGTGTGTCTAAATCAGACAGTTTTTAAGTAATCTTCTACAGGATGGAGCAGTGATGGAGGTCAGAGCTGCTCCCTCTGTCATTACATGGTTCAGTAAACAACAGTAAAGCTTCAGGTCAACAGTGAAGGGTGGAAGCGCCACACACACACACACACACACACACACACACACACACACACACACGCACACACACACACACACACCATGTTTAAGTCTGTCCTTGCTGATGCATTCAAGGACTCTGTGACTGATGGGATTTAAGAGTCGGCTCCTGAGAGGTGTTTTCAGTCAGACGAGCTAAACCCGAATGTTGTTTAAACTAGGATGTTTCTCCATTTTCTGATCTAAGTGCTGAAGTTTTTCAAGCATTTGAGGCATGTGGAAAAGTCCAGGAAGCACTGCAACATTCGTACTGCATGCTTCCTGTATCTTCTTGCTTTCTCAGCTTTTTTGAGAACACGTTTGTGTTGAGCTAGAAGAACCACAAAACGTATTCACAAAATTATAAACTTGCAGAAACTGGACAAAACAATTCAAAGAAAAAGTATCACAGAAAACAAATACTGACAAAATCTGCTGCAGATATCAGAGTTAAAGGGATTTGACCCAATTAGTCAACGCGTGAAAGTGACACGAAGAATGTTTTTGATTTAAAAACAAAAACCAACAACATATTTGGATTTTCTCTACAGTCACAGTGTCGTCTGCATGAGTCAGACACCTGCTTCAAAGAAACACAATTTAGTCGTAACATCACCAAATCCTTAGTTTAAGGTCTTGTTAAATATAACAGGAAGTTTATTTTACACATAAGTGTGCAGAAGCAGCACAAAGCAGGCATATGCTTTAGGGCAGTGTTTCCCAACCACTGTGCCGCGGCACAATGATCAGGTGTGCCGTGGAAGATTATCTGCTTTCACCTGATTGGTAATCTAAGCAGCGGTCCCCACCCCCCGGGCCACGGACCGAAATCGTTTGGTACCCGGCCGCGAGAGTTGAGGCTCGTTTGTGAAATTTATGGTTTTCAGGGTTTTTATCGGTTTTTATCGTCGACCGCTGCTCTAAGCGACTGCATGAGTAACGTGCAGAATTACATTCTCTTCCACTAGAGGGCAGTACAACTACCTGCTCCAATTAAATGGGTTGCCAACTGCCAGTAAAACAGAAGACAAAGAAGAAATTAAATAGTCATGAAACAACGGCATGTAATGGCAATAGATAAATATTTGAAAAGAAAAAGTAGTCAGTCTAACCTGGTCCTGGAGAAAATTCTGACACAGATGAAGGCATGAGTAGTGGTCAGAAGAAAGCAAAAATGGTAAGCTGTGGGAAAAGTGAGTCAATTCCGCTATATCTGGTGTGCAGGGAAAAATTATCAATATGCTTTTTGTGACATTTTTGTTTGGTGGTGTACCGTGTGATTTTTCTAATGTGCCGTGGCTCCAAAATGTTGGGAAACACTGCTTTAGGGAGATCGATTCGTTGTTAATAGTTTTGACACGGAAGATGTGAAGGACCGCTGGTTTATTTCTATGCTATGACCAGATGTTAACAACTAAAGATGAGGAAATTAATGTGTGTTTTCTGAGATTAGTGCTGCCCGTGGTAGAAGGGGGGATTTTTCTGTGAGAGAGAGTAAGAAAAGGCAGCGCTGAGCAAGTACTGGGATCCTCAGCAGGCTTCCAGAAGTTGTCCAATCAGTAGTAGGCAGTAGTAAGAAAATGGGCACATAGGAGAAGGGCACACCCTCTGTCATGGCTTCAGTAATGAAGTGACCTCCTTAAAAGTCAGAGACAATGCCGCTGGATTAGCAGACTGTGGCGGTCCTCTTTTTAAGAAAGGGATCTGAGGATGTGTCCCAACTTCAGGGGCATCAAAGACCTCCACTGGTCAAACTTAGGATTGGATACAGAGTAGTCGTGGGACACTGGGCGGGCCCTTTATCCTCTGGCAAAGGTGTTTCTGGCATGTGATGCCGCATGTCCTAGGTAAGGTGCTTAGTGCATGTCAAACTGGGAGGAGAGCATGGAGCAGACCCAGAACATGCTGGAGTGATTATAGTTCTCAGCTGGCTTGGGAACAGCTAGGAGTATCCTCGGAAGAGCTGGTGAAGGTGGCCAGAAAAGGGGATATCTGACTGTTTTTGCTTAGACTGCTGCCAGCAAGACACAGGCCTAGATAAGAGGCGATAGATGGATGGCCTGTCTAAGACTGTGCACAGAGCCAGAAGAAGAAAAGAAAGATTGTTTTTGAACAAAATCCTGCAAAGCTACTTCAGTGTCCCAGAATAAAATCTGGAGCTGGAAGAGAGCAGAATATGTCGCCGTTAAAAGCCCATCACATCAGAAGGTATGATTGTTTCAAGCTGCACACAAGTAAGCGCTAAATAAACAAAGAGGGAAGTAAAGAGTGGAGTGTTTCAGCAGACAGAGCAGTTAGTTTGCTGTGTAATGTGGATCCAGCAGTCAGTTTCCACCTGCCACTGAGTAACAGATCACTTGTGTCGCTAACGAGCTGAGCTGCTCTCAGTCTGCTTGTTATCTCGTTAGTGGAGAGGATAGCGAGCCGGGATCGAGTTGTTTGGGCGTCTCGTTGACGTGATTGGTGCTCGGTGTCATTACCGGGTGACAGAAACAACCTCTGATTGGCTAATTGGTTAATAGAAGATGAATAGCCACTTAATTGACATGAAAATGTCCAATCCTGGCAGTTAATGTTAATTACCAGGCAATTAGGCAAACTAAAGAGAGAGAGGGAGGGGGGAAACGAGGGAGTCCTGAGGAGAAAAGAGCAATAGAGGAAAAAGGAGAAGGAGGAGGCTGAAATTTCATTATTCTTTATTTAACCTTTATTCAAGCAGGTTAAAGTGTCTCGCAGAGTAAAGGTCTCTTTTTCATCTGTGTGAGAGGACGACGGAGCAAGGGAGGGAAAGATGGAAAAGGACGAAGAGAAGCAGCTCTGATGTTCTTCATCCGCAGCTGAGAAATTAGGATTGTCAGCAGAAAGAGGAGAATAAAGAAAGTGTACAGCTGAGAAAACAGAATGATTTTTTTTTTTTAAATTAACCAGACAACTACTTATCTGTTTTTCACAGAACTCACCTGGCAACACGACTTTTAATTAACAATTTCATATTTCAGGCTGTAAGTAAATTGTTTTTGCATTCTGTTGCTGTTTCTTCCTGATTTTACTTTATTCCTCTATTAAATGAGGAACAGCTTCTCATGTAAATGGAACAGCAGCTTAGTTATCAGCTTTAAGTGAAAAACACCTTTTTGCTAATAAATATATGCATGTTTCTCTGGGGCAAAAAGTTTTCTGGCTAATTATTAAATTATGAATTATATTAGAACTGTAATGAAATGTTCTGTGGATGGCAATGAGAGGAGAAGAGTGATGAAAGGAGAAGAACAATACTGTTAACCAGCAAGCAGTGAACTTGTAACACAGTGCGACACAGGTGGAGATGACTAAGGTGGGGCAGATGATCAGAAATTAGGAAATTCAGACACGAGAAGATATTACCACTATTCATCGGCAGCACTTTTTAAAGCTCAGTTTTAAAACCTATGATGTAGTGTATGATGAAGTTTGGTCCGTTTACAGCATCCTGCCTGCGATTGCATTTGTCCCTAACCATCGGGAACCCTCACGTTAACTTTTATCGAGTGGAAAAAAGTTAGCGTTCATCCTCCAGCTTCACTGTGCTAATATTATGCTAACATAGCTGTGTAGCTAGCCACCACGTAGCACATCATTATATACCAGCTACACCAACTTCAGTAACCCTACAAATGTCACTGCTGTTTAGTTTTCTGTCTTTATTTATGTTGGAGGTGATAGCAGAGCTGTACGTTTGAATTTTTTTTACAAATCTCTCAGTCAGAACATGCTATATCATGTTTAGGTGGAAGCTAGCAAGCTAACTTCCTGCTAACTTCTAATTCCATTAAACTTCATAAATCTTGTTTTCATGGATGCCTGGATGTTAAACTTCATAGTTACACCTGGTAAAGCAGCCACACTGATCATTTTATTAATGATGAAAGAATTTAGACAGTTTGTAACTCTCAGTGATGCTGCAGTGTTCGTTTGACTTTGGGATCTGAAGCGGAGTTTGGACCTGGAAACGGCAAATGACGTCAGACTTAAAGACCGGATTAAGACAGGACAGAGGCTAAGTCAGGGAAACACTCAGGACTTTAAAAACAGAAGGAGGAATAACAATAAAATCTAAATGTAAGCTAGAACTCCACAATAACACAAGAACCTGGGAACAAATACATAGATTATTTTCTCGCTTGCAAAACAGCAGCAGCCTTATCAATTTAAGATTTCATATTTTGTAGAATACAAGTAAATAATTATGAGAGCTGCTTGTGGATGGTGGATGCTTTAATTTTATTAGATAATAAAACAGACTTCAGATTTCCACCCTTGACTCGTGGGGGATGCAGTCCACTTTAGGCTCATTTGCATTATTGGAAACGCTCTGTGGGGTTTACATGAGCTCACTGAACAGAGAAGGAGGAGGTAGCAGATGTGACGCCCACTAAAAACTGCAAACATCCTTAAATTCTGATCAGTTTTATAGCTTTTCTGCATTAAAATTCATTTTATTAAACCACAAGATAATTTAGCATGTAGTGGCATGACGTATGCTGTCTTTGGACCTTGAATGCAGCACCACTGGGTAATGTGTACAGATGTTAAGGTGCTGTGCACATGTGAAAACGGCTAATCTCTGTGTGTGGAATTTAGTGGTCTATATTTTCATCAGAGGGACTTTCATAACTGTCTCCTCTTAAAGTGCTTAAAGTCAGTATTTTAATTAAATTATGTATGCGCTGGCAGTATTCAGGTGTCGCTAGTAACGATTAACCTACAGAGAATCATCAGCTTGTTCTGCAGCTGATTTGGACTTCACAGATCTTGTATTCAGTCTCGGGTCATGTTTTTCTGTCCCCCTACAATTTTAGTGTTTTGACTCTGGCTGTTTTTATAACTGCAGCAGGCAGCTGTTCTCAGAGTAAAAGCTCTAAAAGCCACTGAAACACCCAATAATCATTTTGCTAATGATCACTGTGTGTTTGCAGAACATAAGTGAAAACACAGTTTGCTAAGATAATTTAAAAGCTGGTGATATGTTGATGATAATAGCTGAAAACACTAGGCCAAAAAAGCCAATCTTTTCTGTTTTCCAGACTCTGCTAATGATAAGCTCAGTGTTTATATAGCATGTAAGCTTACAAATCACACTTCACTGCAATAAAAGAGCTGCCTTTGTAGAGTCAGTGCAGAATAAGAGAGTATTTGTGCGATAACTGCGATACTAAAAGAGTAGAGATAAGGCGAAGCTGTGCAGGAAACGAGCCGGTTTCTGGAGCTTTCACAGTCGGTGCATAGACGAGGAACAAAAACGTGCACCAGAATGAACGAAGGAGATTAAAGTTCTGTGAAGATTTAGTTCCATTGATTCAGTTGTGCGATTTTGTGTTTTCTTTTACCCCCAAAGTATAACCTCACCCTGAGCTAAACCCCACCCACTGTATTAACATGCTAAAAGGAGAATAAGATAAGAGGTTTGAATGTGTGAGACGGACTAACCTGTTGATCTCCAGTGCAGAGAAATATGGAAAGCAGCAAAATTCTCCAAGTCCTGTGAAGTGGACATTAGTTTAATCGAGGACCATGCTTTTCATGAGCCGTATCAGTTGGAGCTCAGCCTCTGACAGGACCAGAGCTGGCGCTGTTGCAGCTGAGGCAATACAGATGCAAGAACGCGGCTCTGCCTCGAAGCCTCGAAGCCTTCGCTGCATCCATGTGAGCTTCTGAAGAGGAAAAATACAGTCTGCTAAAGCTATAGCTAGAGGCGCTTTGCATGATTAATAATCATAATTATCATTGCGGCTCTTATACTGGCTCCTCAGTTCATCCTCTTTCTGAAATGAGCCATATTGGCTCCTCCTCCTTTAAGCCAACTTTCTTCTAAACTGGCTGCTCCTCACAAACAGGAGGTTGGAACAGCAGGTGGAGGTTCAGATTGCACAGTTAGAGATGTGATGATGATACTGGGGATGTCCCCTTTTTGTGGCATCATGTAGACTCATGAGTATGCAAAACAATCTGCAACTCGAGCTTTTGGATCATTCACAGTGACCTTAACTGAAACATTAGTTATGTCCCAATTCATAGGCCACATCCTTCGGAGGACCCGGCCATTGTGGTCTACGTGGGCCGGGTCCTTCGAAGACCGAGAAGGCTGGAAATGCGAGGCTGTGAAATGGGACAGTCTAGCCTTCAGATTTGCGTCACCGGCTGTCTCGGTGAAGTTTAATAAACTCAGCCGTCTGCTCTTTGCTCCCTAAAATATATCAGGACATTGGAGTAAATTCTTGACCATCTCACACTTCTGTTTAATCAGTTTTCTGTTTGATGTTTATTCAGCTGTGTGAAATCTCAACCAAACTGATTTACTCAGGAACAAATAAAACACTGAAATAAGCCAAACAATAACATTTTTAATTTATCTAACTGACTTATATATCATGTTTAACCTGAGTAGTGAAAGACCGCGGAGGGGTTGAAAACGATGTTCGCTGTTCTCACCGGCTCTAGTGAGCCTTGAACCCCCGGCTAGCTATCGAGCTGGTGGGTAACAGACGTCTCCAAAAACGTCGGAGCGCTTTTACAAATATGTGATGTCTTGATAAACTGAGCAGATATTTGAAGTTTACGCAGCTACATTCTCGCCTGAAAATATGTTAAACATTTATTTTGTGACCCAGACAGAGTAATTAGAGTAATATTACAACTAAGTAGCTACCGCCATAGATTGGGCCACGAAGGATACACCCGAACCATCCTTCAAATCTGGGGAAATGAAGGACGCATTTGGAGCAGCCTTCGAATTGGGACATGCCTTTTTGTGTCTATGTTTGATATGTTAATATGTTCCTCCGCTGGAACAGTCTGTACAATGTCATAAAAAATGTGGAAAAGCTCATGTGACTCTGTGTCAGCATTTGCTTTCCAAAATGGCGTGTTTGGCAATTTTTAATCCCATGAAAGTAAAACGTAACACTGTAATAATGAATTGTAACCTAAGCCCAGGTAATAGTAACAAACTTTCTCTCAGACTTATGTGGCACGCTCCACTTCAGTCAAAAAATACATTCAAACTCTACACCTCACAGTTTTCATCAATCACTGACAGTAAAAAGGATCCAAGCTGGATTTGGTCAATGTAATATCATAAGAGAACTTTGGTTATCTGACAGTTTATAATAAATTTGGATTCGTTTTACTTTTCCCTCTTCATTCTTTTCACCTGGTTGTCCACACCTTACCTTCACTCCCCACATCACTCTGAGAAGCACTGCCCTAAAGTCAAGAGAAGAAAAACTGGAGACCAATTTACAACCTGATAACAGAAACAGGAAAAATCCCCAAAATAAATGTAATACACCTGATAAATACCACATATAGGGGATTACAAAAACATTACATGTATTTCTGGGACATAGTACTCAGTACCCTCAAGCTGGACTACACGCTTCCTTAATATGAGCCTTAATTTTGATCTCAGCTACGCACTTTTAAAGTTTTATGATTGAAAATCTGCATACAGACATATAAACATATGGGAGAGCATTCAGAATAGCCTTGGCTGTAGTTTGTGCTACAGCAGTAGACTCCAGGGCCACATTTCACCATGATGAAAAGCACAACCACACATAAGGTGGAAACAGTTCCAGCCTTTCTGCTGCTGCTGGTACAGATCCTGTGAATCAGAGGGACAGGTGTTCCGGGTAGAGGAATCTTTGATTAGATTTTCCTGCTGTTTCCTGGTTCTAAATTTTTAATTCCAAACCTACAAATCACTGATCTAAGCATCAGAATGGATCATATAATCAAATTTGTGGAAACATCAAGTCTTCCACATGAATTCTGCTTGATAAATAAAGTTTGTTTGTTTGTTCTGCTCGTTTGGGTGTTTCTAGTGCAGCCGATGGCTGATGTGCTTGGTTAAATGTCGAGGGTTTGCTGAGAGACTCACAGCCACACTTGGCCTTTATCCCAAACACACACACACACACACACACACACACACACACACACACACACACACACACACACAGTCTCCACGGTAGCTGCTGGCGACCGCTGCGCTTTGGTCCACTTCCTGTGGAGCTAATGGTCTTCCTGTCATTCACAAGACAATTAATTACCGTAGTGACGGTCGTTAATAAAGCTTTCACCCCACTGAGAGACTGTGTGTGTGTGTGTGTGCGTGTGTGTGTGTGTGTGTACACTGTGTGGGTGTGTGGGGGTGTGTTTCAAGCAGCCGCAGGAAGTTTGGATCTGTCACCAACTGTCCATTACTGACCTCACACACAAACTCACTGTTACAGTGTCTCTGTCCCCACTCAGTGATGACAGATTGTTAGATAAGCTATCTGCCTTTGTCAGCTCTGTGTGTGTGTGTGTGTGTGTGTGTGTGTGTGTGTGTGTGTGTGTGTGTGTGTGTGTGTGTGGAAGACGATGTATTTCTGTGTTTGGGAGGCCAAATTTCAAGACAACTGCAAGAATAAATATGGACATTTTTGGATTACGGGCACATTCATGGACATTAGAGACTTTTGCAAAAAAAAATCTTTTTCTGAAAGTTGAAATGCTAAAAAAAATTAGTGACATTTTGTTAACATATGTATAAAATGAGAACAGAGACATCTTGGAAAATGTAACTTTTTTTATTAGTATTTTGAACAAAACATTGCACTTTTCAAAAAGTTGGGACATTTTTAGTACTTTTGTGAAAAGTGAGGGCATTTTGAGAAAAAGTGAGGAAAGATTTGGAAGACTGAAAATTGAGGACATGTGTGACAGGTGAGGAAGCCGTTCGTGGAAAACTCAAAGTGTTCTAGACATTTTTAACAAATTTTGACATTTTATGATGTTAAAACTAAGATTGTTTGTGAAGAGGGAGCACATTTTAGAGAAACAAGGGAATTTAGAGTACTTGAACCTATTGTAAGAAATACTGCAGTAATTTTTTAAAGGTGGATAGATGTTTAGAAATCTGGGGCAACTTTTGGAAAGCTTTGACATTTTTGGAAAATTTGACTCTTCTGGAAAATTAGTTTTTCATGTTTCAAAAAATGGGTCGAAGATGGACAGTTTGGACAGTCTGGAATCTGCATTTTGGGGAAAAAAGGGAAATGAAGGCACTTTTGGAAAGTGGACATAATAATACAAAGTAGGAACATTTTCTGAAACAGATGTATTTAACGTGAGCCATGTAACATGTTATTGTACCTGTAAACACTGACATATGCTGACTCTGATCAGTAGTTTACAGTGGATAAAATAGAAACAGTTCTCTCTAATAATGACATATATCATCATACACAGGGCTGATTTCCATTCGCCTGTCATAAATGATAGATGATTGTGTACTAACCAGCCTCCCCCTTTCCCCCTCTCTGCAGGGTTGTCCTCAGATAATCCCTACCTCTGACATCCTGGTTCCAGCAGGGATGGTTCGTCCAATCACGCTGAGAGCTCGTAACCTTCCCCAACCTCAGTCCGGTCAGAAAAACTACGAGTGTGTGTTTAACATCCAGGGAAAAGTCCAGCGAATCCCCGCCGTCCGCTTCAACTCCTCCTGCATTCAGTGTCAGAACACCTCGGTAAGATGCACTACATGACCCAGCATGCACTGCTCCTCATTATGCAGCCAAGTGAGAGAGACAAGAATATAAAACAAGCTAACATGTGTTCAGCTGAAGGTGACTCTGACACATCTGCAGCATCAGCAAACACACACACACACACACACACACACACACACACACAGACAGTCTAGTGTGTCTGAGCGCGTGTGTGTGTCTAGAAAGATGATGGTAAACCTCCAGAGTTCAAAGGTCATGCTTCAGGTGGACAGCCAGTATTGATGTGTCTGACTGGGATTGAATTAACACACACACACACACACACACACACACACACACACACACACACAAAGGTTGGTCTTTCTGTCAGTGTGAGGACCAGTAAATAGCTCCAAAAATTTGTGAAGATAGATAAAATCACATTTCACAGATAGTCAGACTTTCTAAAACACATTCCCGGATACTCACTGCTTCTCCAAAATATGCTTCCCTCTCGAAAATGTCCTCACTTTCCCAAAATATCCACATTTGCTAAAAAAATAAAAAAGTGGACATTTTCTCACAAAATATTGCTTCTTTCGATTACCGAAGTAAAACAAATTTATTTCTGACATCTTTCCACTTTGTCCAAAAAAGTCCTTTCTTTTGCAAACTTTATGTAAATCTAACAGTGCTCCTAATTTCCTGAAATTTACCAAAATCATATCCACACTTTTCTGAAATACCCATACTCCCATATTATCCACACTTCCTTAAATTCCCATATTTTCTTGAAAGGTTTTCACTTCTCAGAATTGTCCATATTTTCCTACAAGATGCCCATCTTTTCCCAAAAAACCCCAAAATATGTTCCAACTTTACCATAATTATAGGCCAATATCAAATTTGTGTGTTTTATCCAAAATCATGGAATCTCTAGTTTGTGACCAGTTGAAGGAGTTTTTGTACTCTAATGATATTGTTTCTAAATTTCAGTCAGGCTTCAGGAAAAAACACAGTACTAACACTGCCACTATGAAAGTGATAAATGATATTATTATGGCACTTGATAAGAAATTGTACTGTGCGTCACTCTTTATTGACCTCTCAAAAGCTTTTGACACTGTTGATCATGCTGTCCTAAAAAACAGACTGCTCAGCCTTGGATTGTCAGAACATGCAATAGCGTGGTTCTCAAATTATCTGAATAATAGAACCCAGTGCATTAAACTTGAAGGTCTTTGTTCTGAATTTGTTGCTGTCCACAAGGGGGTGCCACAGGGCTCAGTTTTGGGTCCCTTCTGTTTCTTTTATATATCAATGACTTGGGTCAAAATGTCTCAGACACAAATTTGCATTTTTATGCTGACGATACAGTTATTTACTGTTATGGTTCATCTCTTACTCAGGCCATTGAAACCTTACAGAAAGCCTTTGTTGCTTTCCAGCATTCACTTATCCAGCTAAAATTAGTTCTCAATGCTGATAAGACTAAGCTAATGTTGTTTTCTAAGGCAAAGAAGGTCCCAGAGCCTATTCCAGTGGTGTCCACCCTTGAAGGAAATGTCATAGAGATAGTTCATGAATATAAATACCTTGGTGTCTGGATAGATGACTCCTTTACCTTTAAACCACATATAGAGAGACTTGTAAAGAAACTGAGGCTGAAACTTCGCTTTCTTTTCCGTAATAAACAGTGTTTTTCTTTTGCAGTAAAAACGTCTTGTCACTGCAACCTTTTATCTGTGTTAGATTATGGTGACATTCTGTATATGAACGCTTCTTCTTCATGCCTTCTAATGTTGGACACGGTGTATCATGCTTCCTTGAGGTTTATCACCAATTGTAGATATTTGACCCATCATTGTGACTTGTACTTAAGAGTAAATTGGCCTTCTTTGGCCATTAGAAGACAGGGGCATTGGTACACTTTTATTTACAAAGCTATGCTTGGATTGCTGCCTCCTTATATTTGTACTTTGGTCACAAGGAAAAATAGTGGTTCTTACTCCTTGCGTTCAAATGATCAGCTGCTGCTGTCTGTTCCCCTTGTCCGCACAGAGTTGGGTAAGAAAGCCTTTGTCCACTCTGCGCCTTTTTCGTGGAACCTGTTACAGAAAGACTGGAAACTGACTGAACTGTTGTCTTTAAATGTTTTTAAAACTAAACTCAAAGCCCTACAGACTGCCTCAATAATGTGTAATTGTTTTGTGTAATTTTTAATCTTGTTTGTTTGTATGTATTTGTTTGGAAATTTGCTGCCTCTTGGCCAGGACTCCCTTGAAAAAGAGGTTTTTAATCTCAATGGGACATTCCTGGTTAAATAAAGGTTAAATAAATAAATAAATAATATCTACATAATCCTACAATACCCAAACTTTACAATATTCCCATGTTACCATCCATCCAAGGTCCAAACTGCCCCCCAAAATTTCCTTACATTCTAGAATTGTCTACACGTGTCTCCAACAGTTTTCTTGCTTTTGTATTTGCCTTTCAAAAGTTTATCTAAGAGAATGTTGTAAATCTTTCCTGAAATGTCCACATTTTCCTCAGAGATACTGATTCTTTTCCAAGAAATATGCACAGTTCACAAAAATGTCCCCAAGTTACCAAAACATACATACTTTCCCCAAATCTCCACTTTCTGAAAATATGTCAATACGTTCCAAAAATGAACAATTTTCCTAAAATTGTTCATTTTTTTTCATTTTTCCATTTTTTTCCAACAACATCCACACGTTTTTCTAAAATGCCCACATTTTTTTTTTAAAAACAGACGAGCATTCACTTTCCTGAAATACCTTTCAAAAAACTCTGCATTTGCCAAGTATTTCAAGGACCTTAAAAATGCTCACTGGAATGTTCATTAACCCCAGTTCATGCAGACAAACGTGTACACACACACGTTTGTAGTGCTATCTTTGCGAGGACCCTCACTGAAGTTATTCCCATATCCCGGACCCAACATAAAATCGAATCTGTCCTCACAAAACTAGGCATACAAGAACACAGACTCCACAGATTGATTATTGTCCTTTAGTGAGATGACACTCGCCTTTCGATGTCCTGCATTCTCACACACACACACACACGCACTCACTCACCAACTGTTGTCCGTCTGCTCGCGCTCATTTCCTGTCCTTCATCTGTCTTCCTGTCGGTGAGGCCGCCCTAAAGACACCTCGTGCACACACACACACACACACACACACACACACTTATTATGCACTAACATACCGCTACTATGGCAGACAACAGCACAACACTTACATACAGATGGTCAGTATGTGTGTGTCTCTCTGTCTGTATTTAATTAAGTTACTGTTCCCAGTGGAAATTGGCCATTTAGTACAACAAGAGAAACACACACACACACACACACACACTCCTGCTATTGTAACATTCTTCATACAGACTATTGAATCTTCAAAATAAAAGCACAGTCTAAGACTGCTTTCAGACAGGATTACCATTGCAGTAGAAATGCAGTGTCATTGTTGCTCTAACTCGTACATCCTGTTTGTTTGTTTGTTTGTTTGATTTTTGGTGGGTGTGGTTTTGATCCTGCCATCAAAGATCATTTGCCCCCCACCCCCCTTGCAGCGGTCAATCTTGGGGAAACAAAAGCCCTCCTAGAAGCAAGGGTGGTTATTTTCAGGCCCTTACATACATGAAACTTTCCTTTTGATCAACAAAGGAACATTCATAAGATATACAGTGTCAACTGTTAAAGCCATTACAGGGCAGTTAGAAGGTTTGGTGAATTCGCTCCAAAATAAGATTTATGAAGCTCCACATCCAGCTTTGTAACACACACTCAGCCTCCACACAGGCAACACGATCGCTTTCTCTGCTCATCCCACCAGAGCACTGAATAAATTCCATTTTAATGTTCAAGGTTATTTGTAATATAACACCAGGGGTTTCGTGTAAACTGTTAAAATTCTGCATAAACACGAAGAAAGTGCACACATGCCACAGTAGCAGCAGAAATATGGTCAGAGTGCAACTTGCCGTTAAGTGTATTAGTAGTCCTCAGAATAAAAAAGAGACATGTGGTGTTTTACATGGTGGCCTGTGGGCAATAGCTCAAACTCCCCGTGGAGTGGATGATTCAGACAGTCCAGTATGTCATTAGCCTTCCTAAGGACATGCCTGTTATAAATGACCCAAAGCACAGGCTGTCTCCTCTCTGAGGTATTACTGGCTTTTCTTACAAGACTGCCCAATCTATTTTACCAAATAGTAATTAAAAAGTAATAAAACATCTGTAAAACGGAGATCTTGTCTCAGTAAAAACACTGACTTGCCCAAATCTTTACTATAATAACGAGTCAACAAGTCTTTTCCCGTCTTGGCTGTTCATTAGCTCTTGAGTGGCGGGGTGGAGTAGCTACCATTTATATTTCAGATTTTCTTTACATATTATTGAACTACCATCTCTCTCCCTTTTATAAGGGAAATACTGTCTTAATTTTCAAAAATACCTTATAGTTGACATGTAAATGATAGTAGGCAAAGAAAACACTTCAAATAAATTAATAGAAGTCTAAAATTATACTGCCTTGTCAGTCATTTTGCTTTATTTTTGTATCTACTCAAGGTAACAGGCTAACCTTAGCTTAATTATCGTGTGTTATCGCAGGATTTCTTTGTTTTAATGGTGGCGGGTTGTCTTCAGTCCGGTCGGTCTGGGTTTGATGTACGATCATGTGATGAAGTTTACATGTGGAAGCACGTCTGATAGATGAAAGCTTGATGAGAAGTGACAGTGGATGGTAAATGATCTCATTTTTTAAGAGCATACCTCTTCATCTGCCTCTCCATCTTCGCCTGCAGTTATTCCAAAGGGAATTCTTCTCATTTCCCCCCCATTCCTTCCTGCTATGTTCCTCCTACTCTACATGCACCTTTCCATTAATTCTCCAATCTCTCTTCCCATTCCCTTCCTTTATCATTTTTCTTTTCCTTCCTCTGTCCTATTCCTTTCACCCCATATTATTAAAGCAGAATGTGGTGGAGGAAGTGCTTCTACTTAAGAACTAAAAGGATTTCCTTAAGCCGGGTTATAATGTGGCCAGGGGCGTGTCCATGCTGTGGGCGTGAGGGGGCACCAACCCACTGAAATTTGATTGCAACCTCAGTTCACTAAGTACAAATATTTTGTTTTATACAGCATACCATTTATTTTAAAGCTCAAGTTATTTTTGGCTGTATCACTTTGTTAAATCAAACTTCACCATCAGTGTAGAATTAAAATAAAACAATCACTAACTGCATCATTAAAGCAAAATCCACGTTAATTAATCAATTATGGTCCAATAAATTAATAACAACAGAAAGTTGATAAGAGGCTACATTCGGCCACAGTCACTACTTGCCAGTCGGCAACCTCATAGCTACGCCGAGTTGCTAGAGAGAAAATGTGTATTCACAAAGCGGTTCAAAAATCATTGCCATGGGCTACTGGCTGTCACTGGGTTAGATTGGTCACCAACAGAGTGCTGTGTCACAACCTCCTTGGATATTTGCAGATTCTTGCAGTTGTCCATAGTTTACATGGATCACTGTGGCACCCAGCTGCCCTGCTAACTCACCACCAGGCTGTAGTAAAAGCAAGTAGCAAGTAGTTGCCGTTTGCAAACTATCAATCTGCTACTGACCAAACATTACTACAGGGAGATTTTTGGTAACAAGGCCATACATCTCTGTGAGCGGTTTCACCTGACCCAGCTCGTTAACACCAGTGTGAAATCAAGACTTGCACTAGAGATTTAGAAAGATGGGTTACGTTTAAGTTAAAATTTAAAGATAAATTGAGTAATTACAGCAAATGCACACCTTTATCCACAGTGTGGACAATTTTAGCCCCTAGATTACTAATGCACTCCCACTGCAAGGCCAGAAGCAAAGAGGGTATCTGCTGCCCAGTGGTATATATCAGACAACTTGGAAGATATAGGCTGATTTATATAACATTTAGATTGATTGATGTTTTCTGTACAGCCTCTAACTACTTTTCAGTTCAGTTATCCAAAGTGTGAATGTTCACTTTATCAAAGTGTGTATGGCCTCAGTTTGTAACAGTCAGATTAAATGAAATCTGACTGTTTCATTTAAGGCCCAAACTCCCAGCTTTGTCTCACTTAAAAACCAAATACCCTCATTTTAAATTTCCCATTCAAATCTGTGGTGGTAAAGATCACCTGTACAGCTATAAAACCTGTGAATCGTAAGGTTTCCCATCCACTTTAAGTCCACTAAATTGAACCACACAGAACCCAGTGGACACCAGTGGAACTGCAGTTCAATGTACTGCAGGAGCAGCTCTTAAAGTGACACACACACACACACACACACACGTTCATGCTGCTGTTGCCAAGCACCTCTGACCCCATAGTGGCATCCCTAGCGACCACAAGGGTTACCATGGGGACAACAGAGCCACACATACTCTGTGTGTGTCCACCAGCTCTGTGACATTAAGACCCAGCAGGAGAGAGAGAGAGAGAGGGGGGAGACACTAAGAAAGCAGACAGGAGCAGGAAGAGAAATACTGACAAGTAAAAAGAAACAAGAATTAAGATCGACCCGAGTTTATTGTCCCGGTGGGAGAAATGTTTCCCAGTGAATTACTCTGAATAACAAGCCAAGTGACACAAAACATAGATCACACAATCACATCTGAGCGCTCAGCAGCTCCCAGAAAGCCAATAGACACACGTAAGAAGCTTTAAAAAGACAAAGAGGGAAGGCAGGTTACACAGAGCACAGCCATGGGTCGGTTTTATTGTAACGCTCAGGCCCTGCAGTAACTGTACAGACTTACTGTACTATCACTATATATTTTTAAAGAACAGGGAAAACAAACTACCAAGCAAGCAAGAAATAGTACCTCTTTGCAAACAGCTGTATAAACTGTACAGACAGCACAGTGAATAGGAAAGAGAATGACGGTTAAAAGTCTCTAAAGTTGTTACAGTTTCAAGGTTGTGGAAGTTGTAGCACTAAATTAAATTTAAATCTAAACATTTGAATTTGAAGAAATAAAACTCAATAGAAAAGGCTTTGCTTGCAGTATCTACACTGTGCATTTCTTTTTAAAAATGTACAGATTTTTCTTCAAATAAACTCCTCAGAAGTCCGGGGGGATCATTTTCACTTATAAATGCGGTTGCCTAGTCATTAACCTTTTAAGGTGCTTTTTGCAATTACGCCTTTGTTTTGAATGTCGTCCAAGCCAAGTCAGTAACTTCAGTTGTGGGGCAGCAAAATAAGCAGAGACACCCCAATCAGCGTCTCCCCGGGCGCCTCCTCGAGCTCTTCTGGGGTGTCAGTGAGGCATTCCCAACCCAACTAATACATGTAATCTCTCCAGCATGGCCTGGGTCTGTCCGGGCCTCCTCCTGGTGTGAAATGCCTGAAAGATCTCAACCAGGAGGTGCACAAGAGGCATCCTAGTCCAATGCGTGAACCATCTCAACTGCCTCCTATCCATGTGGAAAAGTAGAGTTCCTCCTGAATGGCCGAACTCCTCATTTTATTTCTAACGGAGAGTCTGGCCACCCTTTAGAAGAAGCTCATTTCCGTCACAGTCTCTCTTCTTTCTAACTCCATAGCTAAGACCATAGCTGAGGGTAGACTCATCAATCAACCGGATAGATTGAGCTTTGCTGTTGCACTCAGCCCTCCCTTTACCACAGCAGAAAGTTTCCACTGGATACTCTGAACCAGTCCATCTTTCAATCTTCAGCTCACTCATTCCTTCACTTGTGAAAAAGTTCCCAAAATACTTAGAACTTCTTCACTTGGGGCAACAACTCACTCCGAACCCAGAGTGAGCCCTCCGCCCTCGTCTGCCTGAGAACCATGATCTCAGACTTGCTAATTCTAATCCCAAACGGCGAGTGTGAGTCACAGATCATTGTTTGTTGAAACCAGCACGACCGCACCATCAGACACGAGCAGAAACGTGATCCTGTGGCCAATGACGCTTACACCCTTTACCCATTGGCTGCACTTGGAAACTATATCCATAAAAGTTATGAGCAGAATTACTCCTTGGTGACAAAGAACAGCCCTGCAGAAGCGCACTGCCCGCCAGGTAAATTAAAAAATTAAGGTTGGAAAATTCCTTTTGACAAAAGGGAGCCTCGAGCCAGCTGCTGGATGGTTCAAATTATGGGAGTGTGACACATCAAAGACTGTGCTTAACAGTGAGGAAGCTAATGAGAGGGGGAAACAGATCACTTTCATGTGTGGAGTAAACCACAAGTACAGACGTCCCACCACCTAAAGAGAAGAGAAAAGACGACCACTCATGGTTTCAGCCAAACCGGATATGCCAACAGTCCTCAGCCTCATCTTTTGGTAGAACTTAGCTTATGCTAGCATTGTGCCAAGAAAGCTAAACTACACACACCAGCAGCTACTAGCCTGTGTGTGTCTTACAAAACACATATTTGTTAGTGGAGTGGTGACACATTTGCAAAACAAATTATAGGTCCAGTTGTTACAAATGTGCTGTGAAAAGGGCCTTCATCTGACTTCAAACTACAAATAAAATTGGCATAAAGGCTTTTTTGGATGGATATGAATACAGGTGTGCCCTGAAAGGGCAGGTCATTGTTCTTTCTATGCCTATACTCGGTGAATATAGCACTATTTAATAATATTCATACCCAGGGGCTCACACGCGTGCACAAACATATTGCAGTTGAATGCCCAGCTAAAAAAGTGATGCAACAAATTGCTTAAATGCACACGGTTTTCATGTTTTATGCTTAAAATGTACAATGACTTTGGTGCTTGGGTATTGATGCTTGAGTAGTCGTGTTTGTGCCTCATCTTGGAGGCTCAGTTGTGACGTGAGTGTGAGATCAGGAGTGTTTGTGAGCTTCAGATGTGACAGGTTGGAGCTCTGCCACTGTACGAGCTGCAGATAAGAGCTGCGTTCACCAGCATCGCCTGTGATTGTCATCTGTGGCGCCAGTGTGTGTTCAACAGCACTTTCTCCTTTCATTTCTTATCCTGCCTGCCTCTGTGTGTGAGAGAGAGAGAGAGAGAGAGAGAGAGAGAGAGTGTGTGTGCGTTACAATGACTTATGATGCTGCTCTCTTGGGCTCAGCTGGCTGCTTTTAATGGAAAATCAGCACATTAGACACACACATCTCTCTCTCTCTCAATTGGTCTTGGTATTTCACATATTTCAGCTGTGTGGTCATCACTTTAACACACACACTCAATGTACATCTTTGCGAGGACTCTCACTGTATTCAAGGGCTTCTTATCTTAACCATCGCAATCTAAACCTGAATCTAACCTAGCCTCCCAGGCTGAAAAATGAAGCCAATGAGACAAAAACTGCAGTTCCTCTAACGGCCACTCGCTCCACAAGTCTGTGCCCAGAGACTCTCGGGTTGAAATTCCCATTTTTACAGCAGAAGTAAACATGTTTACAACCTGCTTTTGGTGCCTTTGAAGTATTTTTAGACTCAGTTTTCCAAAATATTTCCCCTAAATATCCACATTTTAACAAAAATGTCCTACTTTGGTGAAAACAACACATTCTGAAGTAATACTTTTCTAAAAATATACTCTTGAAAAATATGCCAACTTCACTAAAAGCTGCCACTTTTCCAAAATTTCTATATTTGCATAAAATGTCCAACAAAATTTTCCCCAAAGAATCTTTGCTCGGCATTGATTCACTTTCCCAAAATATCTCCACTTTTCCAAAATGTGCCCATGTGATAGAAAAATCTACTACTTCTCTAAAAAGGATACATTTTAAAAGCTAAATTCATTCAAAAATATCCCCATGTTTCTAAATTTTTGCAAAATGTGTAACCAAATTGGCTTACACAAAGGATGAATTCCAAAATGCCGTCACCTTCAGAAAACTATCACTTTTCTTTAATGTCCCACTAAATATGAGGATCCATCCATCCAATCTCTTCCGCTTATCCTTTTCAGGGTCACGGGGGGCTGGAGCCTATCCCAGCTGTCACAGGGTGAGAGGCAGGGTACCACCAATCACACCCACATTCACACCTATGGGCAATTTAGAGTCACCAATGAACCTAACCCCACTAACTACTAGATATGAGGATATTTTAGGAAAATACCAACATTTTCTGAAAATGTATTCTCTTTTCGAAAAATAAAGTGTTCTTTAAAAAAAATTGCAGTATTTGTCCAAATATCTTTCCAGAAATGCACTTGTTTTAAAAGCGCTTCTAACTTTCACTAAATGTTCACATTTTCTGTTTTACAAAACAAAATTCTTCACAAGCCCAGTTTTTAGAGGGGACGTAGGGCTTATAATGGCCTCATTTTAAACTAAATGTCCTCAATTTTTGGTAATTTCTTTGATAATTTTCACTTTCCAAATGGAACTTTACTTTCCACAAAACGTCCTCACGAGGTCTGAAATCCAATTCAGTCCCCACAAAGACACAAAAGCGCTCTCACTTATGAACAATGAGGCCGTTCTTGCAGCTCTGCAGAAAAGATCATTTTAATATCAGTGCTTTATTAATTACAGCCCTGTCTCTGCTTCCGCGTGTGTTTCTGTGTGTGTGTGTGTGTGTGTGTGTGTGTGTGTGTGTGTGTGTGTGTGTGTGTGTGTATGAGGTAAAAAGCCGTAAAACTGTGGTTGGAAGTATTTTTTGCTGAGGATGGAATATTGACCTGAAACCGTTTTGACTTAATGAAATTTGTTAATTTTGTGTGTGTGTGTGTGTGTGTGTGTGTGTGTGCGCGCAGCAGACTCTGTCCTGTAGTGTCATACAGGTTTTTTTACAGTAGATGTTTTTGCTGAAGTAAGATTATAGAGCTGCCACATCTTAATTAATCTGTGTGTGTGTGTGTGTGTGTGTGTGTGTGTGTGTGTGTGAGATGTAAGTTAATGAAATGAGCAGCAGACCGGAGTCATTAAGACACATTGATTTTCAATCTTTCTGAAAACCCGACTTCGGTTTCACCGACTGTGTGTGCGGCTGTGTGACGTCAGATTATCTGGTGCCTTTGGAGTCGAGCTGACATATTCAGGACACAGCCTCTCTGTCTTTTCAGCAGCATGGGAGATGAAGTGTATTGTTCAACACACACACACACACACACACTCACTCACGCTCACAGAGGTTATATTTTTTAGATTTTTGTTCCATTAACACCCCACTGTTTATCTCCGATGAGACCGGCAGGTAGATCAGGTTCCTATCAGCTCTAAGTCCATTATGTTGTTTCTTTGACAGTGTTTTGTTGGTTACCATAGAGACCTGCAGCCACCATGACAACACTGATCCAGCATGTGTGTGTGTGTGTGTGTCCATTTTCCATCTTTTTCTTTAAAGCAGCACCATCTGTCCTCAATTTCTCTGAGGAGAAACTGTACAGATCTTACCTGAAGAAACGCCGGCTGTAGAAACATTAGCTGTGGGACTTTCACCATATGCTGCTGTAGCGCCTTTACTTCATGTAAGCTGTAGATAAAATGTGTTATTTTCAGTAATATTGTTACATACTTGCATCTGCCACAACCTCAGTACCACGGACATAATTAAGAGCACATTTAAGATTCTTTTAAAAAGGCTTCCTGCTATTTAAATGGATGTCGCTATGATGCGCACCACTTACCTAAACAATGACTGCAGTTAAGCAATACTTAGGGCCTGCATTCATCTTCTCTAATGGCTATCCTGTCTCAGGCGCATGTCTGCTCAGATCCCTGAAGATGGATATCTGTCTGCTGTATGGTAGTTGCCATTACTGTGTTACTTAATTCTTTAAAGTCTACATGCAAAGCAATTTTCCTGTTGATCATTGCTTTGTAGCTGACAGCTGGTCACTAGTGTACCCTGTCACAGGGTTCAATCGGGCACACCGGACGGTTTTTTAGACCCTGAAAAATCTGCAGACAGTGTTTAACATAAAAATGTGAAATACTGTTTGTTTCCTTCCAACAACAGCTTAATTCTTGTGCTTTTGTAGTTACACTGTGATTTTTATGTAATGATAATAGAAATGTAGAGAAGTATTGAAATGAAACCAACACGTGGAAAATTCATGTCCAGAAACACAAATTAATAGACTAGACCAGCGGTCCCCGACCCCCGGCGTGAGTCGTTTGGTACCGGGCCGCGAGAGTTGAGGCTCGGGTGTGAAATTTATGGTTTTCAGGGTTTTTATCAGTAACTCGGTTTCCCTGGGTTTTTTCCCGTGTCTTATGAATAAATCTTAAACCGGTACTGGTTTTATTTTGTTGTATTTATCTGCGACACCTTAAAGGCCGGTGCGTGAAAATATTGTCGGACCTAAACCAGTCCGTGGCGTAAAAAAGGTTGGGGACCGCTGACCTAGAGGTCGTGACTGTTTCACAACCTGCCGTGAGTCCATGCCAACCCTCCATTGGCACTCCCTGATGGCAGTGGTCTCTTTCAACAGGATGGGGCTCTCAGGGAACATGACAAGGAGTTAAACGTGCTGCCTCAGCCTTTCAGTCTGATAGAACTTCTGTGAGATGTCCTGAGGAAAAGGAAAGTCATCCAGTCCATTGTGCCTCATATGATAACATCCAGGACTGTAAAGTCTCTAAAACCTTGGCGCCTCCGGAGGTCTGTGGAGTTCAGGGTTTGATGGTTCAGAGTTGTTTTTGGAGCAGGAGGGTAGTTTTAATGTTTGTCTGACTGGTGGAGTAAGACAGGAATACTGACTGCACTGACACTTGTGTGAATATCAGCTGTACTCATATTATCACAGTTGCCAGTGTGGTTATTGAACGCTGGCTTCAGTTTGCATTTATAAGTATATTTTATCTGCATATACAATCATTTGCATTGTTTTTTGTTCTTCTCTCTTCTCTACATCTATTTGTTCTTCTCTTCCTTTAATTAAAATTTGTTCCTGCTGCTTCCCGTTAATTAACACAGAATCAAATTTTCTGTTTCCCAATTAAAACGTGCCACACTTAAATTACTCCCCCTCTGTGTCTCTGCAGTATTGGTATGAAGGGGATGAGGCTGGTGATCTCCCGGTGGATTTCTCCATTGTCTGGGATGGAGATTTCTTCATCGACAAGCCCGCGTCTATGAAAGGTAAAACTTGCTAATCAAACTGCTCGTCTTCAGAAATCTGCAAGTCGATTAGGACTTAGTCAGAATAGAACCAGCTTTTATCGTTTTTGTAGTCAGTCTAGTTTAATTTTTAGTTTGTATGAATATGAAAATATGAAATAAATGAGACACCATCAGTAAGTATAAACATAAAGTTTATTTAAACCAAACATAAAGAGCTACAAAAGTGTGCGTTCCTGTTTGTCACAAATGAAAACACAAAGGACAAAAAATGTTTAAAGAATCGCTTTTTAATTTTCATCTTTCACTGTGTAAAAATGCTCAATATTTAAAGCCCATATTGGCAATAATGAAAGGTTTTCAAGGCGTTTTGTAGCTCATGATTTTGAGTTATTCTTCCTATTTGCCATGCTCTTAAAGATATTTAAGGATGGGTGTGAGCAGGGGCTTTGTGAATCTCTTGAGGTTTCCCATTGCAGATTTAGAAATATTTCCATCCTGTAAATCTCATTATTTTTTTTCCTCATAGCTTTTTGTAATATTTGCTTCTGGAATTTGGTCCTTTCATGGTTGAATCCATGCTTCCTTTTGCAATGTTTGCAGCACAGGCCCAAAGCATGATCGATCCACTGCCATGCTGAACACTTAGAGAGGTGTTCTTTTCATGAAATTCTTTCTCTCCAAACACGCCTTTGCTCACACCTCTGTGAAGCAAAAAATTTCCTCCTTCTAGGAGTTGTTCCAAACATGCATTTAAGCACTTTAGATGTTCGATTGTAAACATCTGGCACTGAAATTTGTGTCGAACAGAGATTTGTTCTTCCACGAAGCTTGCATCGATGCGGGTTAGCTGCTCAGCAGAACAGAGCAATGCCACTGCAGAGTTTGCTTCCTGAAGGTCATCAGTCAAACTTCTACAAGTTGTTTCCTCTGAACTTGCAGACCTGAACTTCCACTCGCCCGTTCCTGCAAACATTCATTTTCTTCGAGTGTTCTATTTCTTTGGGGCCATCGTGTAATTTTAGCAGCTTAGAGCAGCTGATTGCTGCTGATTGTCGGGACAGAGTTTGAGTATTTATAGCACAGGTGTCAAACTCATTTTATATCGTGGGCTTACGTACATAACAAATTGATCTCAAGGGGACCAAATCACTAAAACAATGTTGTTATGAGCTATTTTTAAAACTTCACACTCAATTCTCACATTTAATGAAGCAAAGTTTTACCAAACATGATAAACAGCCTGAGGAAGAAAAATAAGTATCATTTAAACAATGTATTATGAGAGTATGTGCACTTAGTTTGGTAACTTTGTGAAAAAAAACCCCACTGTCATTAAAAAAAATGTCTCAGCCTAACATCTTCAGTTTGGAATAGATTATTGTCTGTATCATTAAAAGTCCATAAACCTGCAGATGATTTAGACCTCTGGCTTGGATGAAGTTAAACGTTTGGAAAACCATTCGGATCAATCCGTCTTTTCTTAATGATTGTGACAAAATCCCAAAAAGCCTGCTTTACTTATCTGCAAGTTTCTTTGCAAATTCATCCAGTGGGATGGGTTAACCCCTCGGTGGGCCCACCACAGTGACTGTGATCACACCAAATCCCCAACAAACTAATTAAACTGTGAGACTTGGGTGAAGTTATGGGACTAAACGGCAGACAGCAAAAATAATCAACAGATTTTTCTTAAACTTTCTGCTTTGTGAAAAATCACCTCATGATATCTTCACGCTGACAGTAGCAAAAATGCACATACGACTGTGCCACCTGTGATACGCTGTGTTTGGCTGCTGTCTGATCAAACGTGTGCTGTTTGTCAGCGTTGCTGTACAAGTGTGAGGCTCAGCGCTCCAGCTGTGGTCAGTGCCTCAAAGCTCCAACTGCCTTCGAGTGCGGGTGGTGCACCGAAAGCAGGAAGTGCCTCCTCCGACAGCACTGCCCGTCCCCCGAACAGAACTGGATGCACTACACCAGACACAACCTGCGCTGCAGCCACCCACGCATCACCAAGGTAGGGAATCAAACCTGCGACTTGCATGGTGCAGGGTCGTCAGTTCACTGACATGCACTGAGACTGTAATCAGTAATGGAAGCCCTGTTTGAATGATGCAAACAACCAATGATAAAAGAATTAACCCATTTTGGCCTGATTTTACATTCCTGCCATTACATACAGTTGTGTGCTAAAACAAGACCTTTGCACAATACTACACAATGCTGTTTGTGCCCACTTAGTCACCAAAATACTAATACATATACAGTCTAATAATGTTGGCTTTTTACATGTTTTGAGTTGGATATGTTTAAAAGATGTTTTAAGTTAACATATCGACCACTTCAGAAGATGTCATGTGTGTTGCTTTGCTGACAGATGTTCACAATATTTTGTCTTCCTTGTTTATGTCAAGGAAAGTAACACAACGCAAATGATCATAAAATTAAAACAACTCCCTAAAATGACCTTAAAAAGACCATGAGGTGTACGCTGCCATCCCATAGAAACCTGTAGATGTATTGTTTAAGTTTATGCTGTTTATTAAAGGATAATCGCTGCGCAGTCATTTTTATCATTTGTGCCTTTCTCTGTTTTGAAACCTATTTAAATATAACTTATTGAGACAACAAGAAAACATGGACGGACAGTAAGTGACAGCTGCAGCAAATCAAGAAACAGATGTCATGTGATCTCTAAGAAGGGATTGATCTGCAGCGTCCCTCCCCCACAGATCAGTCCTGTGACAGGACCCCGGGAAGGAGGGACTCGGGTGACGATCGAGGGGGAGAACCTGGGTCTGCAGGTGAAGGAGATCGCCCATGTTCAGGTGGCAGGAGTCCGCTGTAACCCCATCCCCACGCAATACATCAGCGCAGAGAGGTTAGTGGCGTTAGCATGTTGGTATGGGCGCATCATCTCAAAGGACACGTTGGAGTGTGAGTGAGTGTGACCGTCTCTCTTTCTGCAGGATCGTCTGCGACATGGCCGAGGCTCTTCTGCCTCACTCTCCAGGCGGTCGGGTAGAGGTCTGCATCGGCTTGTGCAACGAAGAATATCGAGCTTTCTCCAGTGACACGTACGCCTTCGTGGTGAGTGCTTCAGCATCCTGTTGGTGTGTTTACGTGCACTAAAGTTACCATTTCGCACTATTTGTGATGGAAACTGAAAGTTTCAGTTATCAAGATTAGATTTCGTGGAATTTCAGACTTTCTTAAATTTAAAACTTCAGGTCTGCCTTGAATGCTTAACAACGCATGGAGGAAGCCGAGTTAATTATAATGGACTATAAATTATCATACAGTGGAAAAACTCCTGTATGATACTTGATGTTTTTTATTCTTTAATGTACCACCGCTGTCTTTTGCGTTTTATTCTCCAGAGCCCAACTTTCAGCCGTGTCCACCCAGCGAAGGGACCCGTTTCTGGGGGAACCAGACTGACGGTGGTGGGTCGACACCTGAATGCCGGCAGCTCCGTCACTGTCTACATAAACAAGGAGGAGTGTCTGTTTGTCACGTTAGTTGGGATCTCTTGACTCTGACATGCACCCATAATGTATCTGTTGGTAAATAATAACCAGATGCAATGATATATCTCTCTCTCCGCCAGACGAATTGAGCGGGAGATAGTTTGCATAACTCCTGGCTCCACGTCAGGCACCGGCGAAGCCCCCATCCGTCTGAAGATTGATAGGGCCGAGGTTACAAGCACAGATACCAAGTACACATACACAGATGACCCAACCATCACCAGCATTGAACCAAACTGGACCATCCTCAAGTAAATCCTCTACATTCTCTTCATCACTAATCAAATAATCAATCACAATAATGGATCTGTAACCTGTGCATCTGTTATCTGTGCAGTGGCAGTACGCTGATAACGGTGACGGGAACCAACCTGCGCACCATCCAGGAGCCCAAAGTCAGAGCCAAATATGGAGGAGTGGAAACTAACAATGTAAGAACAAAACTCTGACCTCAGTTATTCCCAAGTTCAGGATCAGGACCTTAAACTGTGCCGCAGCACTTATTGGTTTTATGCTCTGAAATACAATAAAGGTTATTGGAGTTTTGAGGAGATGAAGTTTGTTTGTAAAATGTTTTAAAGCTCACAATATTCTGAAGTTTTAAACCAGTTTCAGCTGCAACCTTAGCCGTCAACACTCTGCAGTCTCCCTGCATTCTTCGTCCTAACCGGACTTCATGGTTTTCTCTCCAGTACTGCACTGTAGTCAATGACAGCACAATGACCTGCTTGGCTCCTGGTCTGGTCTACACTAAACCCGACCCACCAGAGGGGGCGCTGCGGCCCGATGAGTTTGGCTTCATCTTCGACCAGGTATCGCTCACCCACAGCAAGCAGCGGCTTCTACTCTATCATAGTAGAAGCGTATGACTCGCACAAAAGGAAAAAATAAACTGAATCACACAGATCAGAGATAAAAACACCCACGGAGCAATTTTTCTCTTTATGACATGTTAACGTTACATTAATATTCTCCTCCTGTGCAGGTGTCCTCTTTACTGGTGCTTAACTCCACCCCCTTTACACACTACCCGAACCCAACCTTTGACTCCTTGGGGAACTCTGGGATCCTCGAGGTTAAACCAGGGTCACCCATCATCCTCAAGGTTTGAGTTCTCAAACTTGATGCAATCCATATTCAGAGTATATGTGTGAATGATCCAGCTAAACTTGTCTGTGTGTTTCAGGGTAAAAATTTGATCCCTCCTGCCCCCGGTAACAATCGTCTGAACTACACAGTCCTGATTGGAGAGTCACCCTGCCTCCTAACAGTGTCAGAGAACCAGCTGCTTTGTGATTCACCAGATATCACCGGAGAAAAGAGAGTCGTGGTGAGTAATCTCCTCTTCATTCTTACCTTAACCTCAGTGATTCATAGAAAACAGCAAGAAAGAATCATGAAAGGTTACAGGACACAGGAAAGGGAAGTTTGTAACATTTTGTTTTTAAAGTAAACAAAACTGTAAAATACAAAAAGGAAACACACAACTACAAAGCAAGAAAAGAGAGACAAGAGACCATAACATACAAAAATGACCACAAAGAGACAAAACAGTCACTGAAACCAGAAAAAACAGACAACAAAGATACAAAAAAGACCTGAAAAAGGAAAAAAAAACATTTAAAAAATGGCCAAAACAAAAAACAACCACAATGACCTCAAAGAGCAAAAACAATCAAAGACACCAAAAAGGATTAAAAAAATGACCTTAGAGCCAATAAAAGGGACAAAAACAGGTAAAAATCTCTGCAAACATCAACTTTATATAACAGAAAATGAACCAACCATGAAGCAGGAAATCAATAGATCAACTTATTACAAATAAATATTTTGTGGTGGTGTATGTAAGGTTTTTTTTATGCTGAATTTATTTCCTGACTGAGCTTCCTAAAAGCTTTCTGTCAGATTTTTCCAGACCTTTTAAGAGTTAATGTCTAATGTGCTTATTTCACCACAGAAGCCCCACCTACCTGCTGTTTATGTCTGCTATTTACGAGGGGCAGCCAATGAGAAGAAAGTTGGCTTACAGGGAGAAATGAAATACACCTAAAATGGCTTGTTATAGCTAGTAGGTGACCTAAGTATGTGAAAAATAAGAATTATTTTGAACTGTGAATAATAGAAAGCTACTTTACTACAGTGGAATTATAAAGCTGGATATGAGAATAATAGGTCTCACTCATATTTTTAAGGTTTTTTGAATACCTGTAAGTGGATTTGGCTTTTCTCCTCAGTCTACCAGGATTCACTAAAGTATCACATGAAAAACAAGCCTAAAATAGCTTTGATGTGACTTTGTCTAAGTCATAGACACTGACTGTGTTTACATGGACTTGAGTATCCTGGCCGTGAACCACTTTTTGAAGGGAGAACAGAGACAGGAAGAGGAGGAGTAGGAGGATAAGGAGGAAAAGGAGGGGGTCTTTATAAAGGTGAAAGTCATTAAGTGCAGCCGCAGGGAGTCATGGGTAATTGGTTCGATATCACATATCATAGAGTGACACACACACACTCACACAGAGTAATGTTTCCCTGACTTCAGAGGACATTGCACTGCCTTACACTCATTTCCTGAAGACTAAATTTAGCCCAAGCGTAACCATACATAACCGACAAATACGAAACAAACAAAAGCAAGAACATTATTCAGATATATGAGAAAAAAAATGTAATTAATAATAAGAAATAATAGTTTCTTTACACATGAATGAGATATACACAGCTCAGCCTGTGGAAGAAATGAATAAACTTTTATCACTTATATGATTTACCTTATGGGGACTTTTTTGTCCCCACGTAGTGGTTTTGTACATACATTCATGTCCTGACAACACCATGTATACAAACACACACACACACACACACACACACACACACACACACACACACACACACACACACACACACACACACACACACACACACACACACACACAGAGCTCTTCAAAGTGAAGTTGGTATCAATGAACAGAATCTCCTACGAGACAAACTATTGATATATTATTAAAAGTATCGATTATCATTTCAGAATGCCTCCCTCCCCTCCGGAGTCTGTTCATATCTTCTTTATCATTTATTTATCAGTTTGTTCATAGTACCTTCATCTGTTGTAGAATCGATATTAAAAGGCTGTAAAGAGGAAACACTTTAATGAAACATTAATACCAGAGACAACAAAGATAATGAAACACGTATAACATGAAGATCTATCTGTGTGTGTGTGTTTATATATTAACTGTATAATTTGTTACAATTTTGTCTCTTTAAAAGACTGAAAATCTGTATTCTCAGGCAACAAAGTATCATTACCAATGTTACTGTGTAACACCTGCACAGTGGATGGCAGCATTTAAAACTTTACAGTTTTTCTTTAACCAAAGCTAAACTGTGTTAGTTATGAAGCATTTAACGGAGTAATTTAAGAGAGGAGTTGTACTTAAAGCAGCAAAATGCCTCGATTGAGATAATTCCATACAGTTTTATGCATATTGTGCCAGTTCACAACAGCTTTATATTATAAGCTGAATATTAGTGAATCACAACTATCCGACGGTCCATTAAAAACAAGCACATTACCATCACAGCTATGGGATCATTCGGGGTCTTCTGATCCAGCTGTAAATATAAGATATATCAAAAAGTATTAAGTCCAATGTTAAAGATAGATGAGGGTGCCTGTCTCCTGGACCCAAATTGGGAGCTGTTTCACAGGAGAGAGGCCTGATAGCTGACGACTGTGCCTCCCATTCTACTTTTGGAAACTCTAAATACCTCGAGCAAGCCTGCAGTTTGAGAGAGAAGTGCTCTAGTATAATAGTATGATATCGGGGTATTTAAGACATGATGGTCATTCAGGACTTTGAGAGCTAAAGGGTTTTAAATGTAACTCTGGATTTAACAGGGGGCCGTTAAAAGAGGCTAATATAAGAAAAATATGTGACTTTTTGATCACGGAGTCCATTTCATGAAGCTTTTATGACAATATGAGTCTTTATGGCACTTTGAAATATGGTATGACAACTGTGAGATAATCAAAAGTAGATAAAAAGTTATGAAATTGATCAAAAGAAAAAAAAACTTTGATGTTGGGAGGTAACCATGTCATAAAGCATGTTTTTGTTCTGTCTTCTGTAGATCTTGGTGGGTGGTCTGGAGTACTCCCCGGGCATGCTCCATATCTACTCCGATAGTGCCTTGACGCTGCCCGCCATCATCGGGATCGGAGCAGGCGGAGGCGTGCTGCTCATCGCGATCATCGCAGTGTTGATCGCTTACAAGAGGAAGACCCGTGATGCCGACCGCACGCTCAAACGCCTCCAGCTGCAGATGGACAACCTGGAGAGCCGGGTGGCGCTAGAGTGCAAAGAGGGTGCGTTCTGCCTTCCTTCCTTACCTCCAGTCTTTCCTTCTGTGGTGATTTGTTTAAATGTTCTTCTTCCTCTCACAGCCTTTGCGGAGCTGCAGACAGACATCCAAGAACTTACCAATGACATGGATGGAGTGAAGATTCCCTTCTTGGAATATCGGACATACACCATGAGGGTCATGTTCCCAGGGATAGAAGAACACCCCGTCCTCAAAGAGCTTGACGTACGTACAATACGGCAAAACCGCAAACCCGAAACATCCACAGAACAGGAGGAAATATTAGAGAGTGTGAATCACGTAGCTTTAATTGATGGACTCCAGCAGGATGTTCGGATCTTTCAGTCTCTGGTCTCTGGATCCACAGCTACAATTTTTCCCTGATCATAATAACGGGGTGTGGCACCAAATCAGCCCACAGGTGGAAAGATTTTCCTAAACTTAGTGAGCTATAATTTCCAGAGATTAGTTTTTCTTGCCCTGGTTTCTTCCCCTTTTTTTCCAGTACTGTTTTTTAGGTTTATTCTTATTTATTCCTATTTTTAAAAAAAGACCAAATCTAATTCTTTCGTGCTTGAACATTTATATTTGTGATGTTTTATAGTTATTCTAATTTAATTTAGTTTAACCAGGTTTATTCAAACATTTTATGTTTATTCATAATTATTTACCCTTTATGTTTATTGAAATTTGTTTAGTTCTGTTTTCAGGTTTTGTTTTCTAATTTGATCAGAACTATGTCAGTTTTGTTGAAGGTTGTTCTCATTCATATCTTTAGGTTTATTCTCTGTTGTACAGATTTGTTCGTCTTTTATTTTTTCAAGTTTATTCTTATTTGATTCATTTTGTTCTTTGTTCAGGGTTACTTACATTTGTTATATTTGTTCAGGGTTACTTACATTTGTTATATTTGTTCAGGGTTACTTGCATTTATTCCAAATCTGTCAGGTTAGTTCATTGTTATTCAGGTTCATTCTGCTTTTGTCATTCGGTTGAGTTTATTGCTCTTTCCTTCTTTCATCCTCTGGGGCTTATTTATTAAATCCATTTAAATTTATCATGGTTTTTCAGATTAATAACCACTTGTACAAATTTAGTCTTTTTTCAGTCCTAGTTTGGTTAGTTTGCCTTGTTCTGATTTATTTTGTTTATTCAGGTTCATTCTAATTTATTTCCACATGTTTAGGTCTTAAGTTTTGGGGGTTTGTTTCGGATTTTTCTAGTTTATTTAGATTTATCAACTAAATAATGAATTTATATTTAGATCACTGTGGATTTATTGATGTTTATTTGTTTTACTGTGTTATCTTTAACCTCTGATCTGACCTCTTGGTGAGACGACTCTCTGTTTGCGTTTAAATAACTAAGTGCACATGCATCTGTTTAGTCTCCAGCCAATGTGGAGAAAGCTCTGCGTCTCTTCAGCCAGCTGCTGAACAACAAGATGTTCCTGCTGACCTTCATCCACACACTGGAGGCTCAGAGGTCGTTCTCCATGAGGGACAGGGGGAACGTCGCCTCCCTGCTCATGGCTGCTCTGCAGGTATCTGTCACAGTGCTACAGCCTGCTAATTATGCTGGTTAATACACCTGTAGTGATAGCAGTGGAGGCTTGTAAACCTATTATGAGTTGAAAAAATTTAAATAATTGCTGGGCGGTTAAAGTCTTTGTCTTTGTCTCTTCAGGGTCGGATGGAATACGCTACAGTGGTGTTAAAACAGCTGCTGGCCGACCTGATTGAGAAAAACCTGGAGAACAGAAACCATCCCAAACTGCTGCTGAGGAGGTGCGTTCCCTACTGTTCACTTTAAGTTTGACTGTTTTCAGTGTGAGTGGGTGGTCACACCTGGAATATTAAAGCTGATCTGTTGAATGAATCCACGTCTGGCTGAGTAACAGCCTGCACTAAATCTGTCGCATCCCATCTCTAAGAGCTACTTCAGAATAAAAGTCCTTGTTTATGAAGCCGGTGTAACAGCCCTGTCTTTCCTCCTTCGACCCCCAAATCCCTGCCTCCTGCTCTCTAACTGACCTCATTAAGCTCTTCCTGTCCAATTTGATGTGACCAATCAGGAAAGAGCAGGAGTTAATGTTTTCACTAATGACCTCCGACCTGTATATATGTGTTTAGGACCGAGTCTGTTGCTGAGAAGATGCTGACGAACTGGTTCACTTTCCTCCTCCATCGATTCCTCAAGGTACACCATCCTCTCTGTTTTTCCTTCCTTCCTTCCTTCCTTCCTTCCTTCCTTCCTTCCTTCCTTCCTTCCTTCCTTCCTTCCTTTCCTCCTGCTCCCCCTAATTGACCTCATTAAAGTCTGCCTCTCAACTCTGAGCATGACCAATCAGATCAGAGCTGCAGCTAATTTATTCATAGGGAATGAAGGGGATTGGCTTAAATCCCCCTGATGAGTTTTGAGGATTAAACTGTAGTAATGAACCTGGCTTTCCTCCCTCTCTTCTTTCCTCCTTTTTAAAAAAAATCTCCCCTCCTTCCCTTCATTTCCTCCCCTCTTCCTGTCCTTCAGGAGTGTGCGGGCGAGCCTCTCTTCATGCTGTATTGTGCCATAAAGCAGCAGATGGAGAAGGGACCGATTGACGCCATCACCGGAGAAGCTCGTTATTCTCTCAGTGAAGACAAACTCATCCGACAGCAGATCGACTACAAACAGCTGGTAACGCACACGCGCACCCAAAATTAAATACAGCAGTTTGAGCTGTGACTGAGTGCAGCTGCGGTGAGAATAGACTGCTGGTTTCACCATATTTTGGTAGTTTTGTTTATTAGTTATAAACCACATTTCCAGCCTTAGCCTTGTCAAGTCATTCCTAGTGAAATTTGATGAAATAAAGCACACGAGCGTTTAAAAAAGACAAAAAGCGCTACATATTTATTCACATTACTTTACAGTGTAAAGATTTGAGGCCTCTTGAGTGTCATACGTGACTCTATACAGCTACAGATTTAACATGTAAACTTCAATCATACATCAACTTCACTGCAGTAACCCAAGTCCTCGTGGCCCATTGACGGCTGAATGCTAAACATTACAGTGTGTCCATAATCCACGTGTTATACTGGAAACAAACTGGGTAATTGTTTTTTGACTTGACCTAAAATAACTTCCCAAAAAAAGCCATCTATTAAAAATTTGCAATGACAAATGGAAATAATTAAATTTGTTAAAAAATCTTCAGTAGATATTTATGATTTTTTAAATGAATTAATTAATTTAGATGCCATGAATAATGAAATGAAGCTCTAATGTGATGTTACCTCTATTAAATCTTGTTTTATTGACAGGCACCATCAGTATCATTACCCAACATAAAGACAGACTTTTAAATGACAGCACGCCACGTCAGGGGTTTTTCAGTGAATAGCAGTGTTGAAATATGCAGTATAAGTTTATGCTATAGCAGCACGTTTGACCCAGAGCTCTCAGTCTGTCAGCTGTTTTGTTCGTTTGTTCCCTCCACGTCTACCCAAGGTCAATAATTTGTGTTAATTTAATTAATTTAGACTTAATCTGTTAATAAAAATCAATTTCATAGACAACGAATGCAATTTTTGTAATTGATAACCTCAATACAAACATTTATATCACCAAATGAGGGAGTGCTTTCAAGAACAATCCACGTTAGTCTTTAATTGCGTGCTATACGATATAGCTGAGTAGTGTGTGAGTGTATGAGCACAATATGTTTCTTATTTTATTTGAAATACGCAGCTGCTACTGACTTGTTCCCCATAATTTTCCAGCAGGAACCAGCAGTGTTTTATTGCTACCTGATTCATACAATAAACTCACCCTGTAAATTGCAGGCTCCCTTATAACGTGTTACAGATGAGTCCTTTAACTCACCACAAAGTGGATTTTGTTGCGTTCACTGTATCCATAGCAACAAGCATCATTGAAGCACAGAGGCAGGATGTTTACGACCACTCGGTGTTGTTTTCTGTCGGGGGTCTGCGGCGAATGAAAGTTCAGTGTTTGTCACACCAGCTGGGGATTATTATAAATTATATAAAGTGTGTGTGTGTGTGTGTGTGTGTGTGTGGGGTCCAATGAGAGTTTCAGGCCATGTCAGGACACAGAGAAAAGTGACACTCCTGTCATTAAGGGTTTAGGGACCCAGGAACATGTTAAGTCAGTGAGGGTCCTCGAAAAGACTGTGTGTGTGTGTGTGTGTGTGTGTGTGTGTGTGTGTGTGTGTGTGTGTGTGTGTGTGTGTGTGTGTGGTTAAAAATATCCAATTTAACAGCCAGTGACGTTTTCCTCGCTGTGACAACACTGTGGTAAACACACAAGCAGCAGCTTAATAAAGTTTGGTGCAGACAGATGAGTCTCTGCTCTCTCTCACCGTCTCAGACGCTGATGTGCATCCCTCCTGAGGGTGAAGTTGGGACCGAGGTGCCGGTGAAGGTGCTGAACTGCGACACAGTCACTCAGGTCAAAGACAAACTGCTGGACGCTGTTTACAAAGGAATCCCATACTCGCAGAGACCTCAGGCCGATGACATGGACTTGGGTAACTACTGACAGATATCCTACTTAAAGAAAAGGCGCAGACAGTATAAAACATGGATGTAGCGTTTCATCTGCAAAGTGCATTCTTTCTAATAGCCTGCAGGGGGCGACTCCACTGGATACAGAAAGAAGTAATAATAATAATAATAATAATGCATTGGATTTATATAGCGCTTTTCAAGGCACCCAAAGCGCTTTACAATGACATTATTCATTCACGCTCACATTCACACACTGGTGGAGGCAGCTACAGTTGTAGCCACAGCTGCCCTGGGGCAGACTGACAGAAGCGAGGCTGCCATATCGTGCCATCGGCCCCTCTGGCCAACACCAGTAGGCGGTAGGGTAAAGTGTCTTGCCCAAGGACACAACGACCAGGACAGAGAGGCTGGGGATCGAACCGGCGACCTTCCGGTTACAGGTGCCCTTCCCAACCCCCTGAGCCACGGTCGCCCCATTGACCGTGGGGCGACCGCAACAGTGTTGCTGTTTCAAAGTCTTTGAGAAAACTGCGCTAGTTGTCACTAAGTGTATGGCTTCAGTTGCTGGTTCAAAGCCTAATTAAATAGAACATGAGATTATTTTGGTAAAAATGGTTGTTGCTGGAGTTACAAAGGTGGCTACAGCTAGGTACGTTCACTGGTTTATAACTTATGAAAGGACTTTGCTAACCAATGGATGACATCTCTGTGGCTGTGATGCAATTTTTACATAAACTTTGGATTATCTCAGAAAATATTTTCTTGTTTAACAACATAACATCTACAAATCAATGTTGTTTTTCTAGTTTTTGAGACATAATTGCAATTGCTATATGTAAGATGCTACTATTACTCAATGAGTTTAACGTCGCCACCACCACTCAGGTCCTGTCTTCAGCGTGATGGGGTTTAAAGTCCCCAACAACCTGCTAGCTGCTAGTTAGTCCCCAGTTACACACTAAAGACTAAAAACCAGTTGGCAACTCCCTGGCAACCACTGTGGCTAGATAAAAATGTGTTTCCTTAACTGGTTGGCAAGCGGTTCCTGGGAGTTGCTGGTAGTAAACAGGCAAAACTGTTTAAACTGGTGGCAACTGCAATGCAAACCAGAAAGAGAAAACGTTAGCCTTCAAAGTAAAAGTTCCATCTTTTAGAATGGACTGTGACAGTTACACAGCACTACTTTTACTTCAGTTCCAGTTTGTATTGCACCTTTCACAGTTTTGCTGCATCTCAGCAGGTAGTTGACCGATAATTTTATACAAGTTGTCTGCAGCAATTTGTTAGAAACCACAGCCACTGCGGCTGATTTTACCTAGAGACAGCCAGCAACCTCAGCACTGCTTACTAACCGGTCAGGGGATACTAATTTATCCGTAGTGCGGGAAAAATAAAAAACCCTGTACCACCGAGTAAACAGTCGCTAGGCATGTGAGTTCTTGGTAAATGCATCTTCTGAGACACACGATACCTGCAAAATATACTTGTGTATCTAATAATTGTATTAAATTAGGTGAATACATGTATAAATGACAAAATGACGAGAATAGGTACCCATTAATCAGAATTTCAGTAAATAATAAAATATCAGTAAAAATATATTTGTTACATACTCCAGCAGAGAGTCCTCAAACTTAAAACCAGTTTATTTAAAACATCACTGCAGTTCGGGGTTGGGTGGACAGTTCTCTGATCCTTTGTCTGTGCTCGTGATGTCAGAGTGGCGTCAGGGTCGGCTCACAAGGATCATCCTGCAGGACGAAGACGTGACAACTAAGATCGAGAGCGACTGGAAGAGACTCAACACGCTGGCGCACTACCAGGTACAAACGTGTATTTGCTGCAGAGATCACCTGAAAGTTTGTCTGTTTGTTAGCAGTTTCATCCACATGAAACCAGCATAAAGTTTTAGTGAGAATAAAATATTTTCTCCACATTTGAAACGTTTTCAGTTAAGAAACTTTTAACTCACCTCTTCCCTTCACTCCTTGTATGTATTTAGTCTGTATTTCTGTCCTCGGTCTGTCGGCTGATTCGGATTTCTGTACAGCCTACACCGTAACCTGCATAAATGGCTGATGCTGCTGCCGCCAGTCACTTGTGTGCACGATGGAGACAAATAAAATGTTAGGAGAGTGGTATTCACGTTTCCCAAACACTCCAGCAAAAAGTATCCTGAACATCACAGCTGGAATCAATGGCGCTTAACAGACCAATCACAATTGTTGAGGGCTTTAAAAGTGCAGTTACATTTCTACCAGCAGCAGGTCAGGTTATGTCTCCACTATACAGTAAAAATGAAGGTAGTGTTCATATTACCACACTTGATTTTAGCACCATTGTGTTAATAACTGAAGAACTTATGCAAGAATACACATAAGTCTTTCATTAATAGCTTAGTGCAATTACTGACTTTTGCACACTAATGTGAAGCATTACTTTGTTACAGAAATCAGCCAAACATGTTATTTGGTGAAAAGAACAGACGTTTTACTGGAATAAGTCAATAAATCTTCTCAGTTTTCTTTCACAAATACAAGAAAGAATTGAAAATTAGACAGTTTGAAACTACTGACAACCATAAACCAAACCTTTAACCCAGACAACACCAAAGCTTTAATTTACATGACATTATCCAGGAAAACTCTTAAAATTTAACATAATGTAATGGAACATACTATATAGTATAAAGCAACATAAAATTCTATTGCATAAAATATTGTGATATAGTGTCGCTTAGTTAAAAACTAATGTAATCTAATATACATACAGTATAAGATCATTTTGAGGATTAAGAAGACTATTGAAGATGTAATAGAATGAAAGAATGGTCTAATGTAAGTATCCAGTCGGTCCAGTTCATAATACTTAAACGGCACTCGTAAAATGACTGTGCAGCTGCAGATTAAAAACATTTCCTCTTGCTGATTTATTAAAATCTCAGCGGACTGTGCACCCTCGCTCTCTGTTTGAGCTCGGAGCAAGTTCGTGTTCTTCATCAGCTCCTGCAGCGGCACGTGTGGATTTTATCGAGATTGTGGACGGGATAAGAATCGACTGGCTGAACGGATAATTAGTCAGCTGATTGATGGAGCGATTGGCTGACTAACTGATGTTTCACTGTGCATTGCTAGGTAACAGACGGCTCCGTGGTGGCGCTCGTCCAGAAGCAGGTTTCTGCCTACAACATCGCCAACTCCTTCACCTTCACCAGATCGCTGAGCAGATACGGTACTGAGCGCGCTCACACACACACACACGCACAGTTGTTAGGTTTTCTTGCTGGCCAGTTCTGTATCGTGTTTTATTGGCAGGGGTAATGGTTTCCAGACTTTTCATATATCAAATGCATCATTCTGGTTTATTTCACCCGACTGTATTTCCCGTTTCTATTACCTCCTCCTAGGTCACGCAAACTTTTCATTCTCTACCACATTGCACATATATCAAGAAATGGAGGAAAGTTTAATTTAGCAACAGTCCAAACATTTTTTTAACTGCAATCTAAAAATTGCTGTACTGCCTGTACACGCTGCAGAAATGCCAGTATATCTGTACTGTTTTTAACAAACCTGAGGTAGCCTGGAGTCCTTCAAGTTTCAAGGTTATCATGACTGCCAATGGCATCGCCTGCTTGGACCGAATCTGCCACAGTATTAACGCTGTGGTGGTCTGCTGGCTACAAAGCTTTAAACTTGCTCTAAGAGCAGCTCAGTGCATCCATTCAATTTGGTAAGAAATCAAAGTAATGAGAGTTTGAAACGTCTTCACAAACTTAAAGAATGCTTTATGCTTTCTTCTTCTTCTGTTTTTTAAACTCGTACCATGATCTGGATTACTGGTAACCTGTACGGACAACCCAACCTCTACAGGAAGTCTCTCTCTTTTGTGTGTGAGCACAGCAGGAACTAGCAACTATCAAAGTTAGAAGAACAGCGTTTTTAGTCTTTAGTCTTTTGATAGAAGTATACGGTGATTGATTTAGACAGTGTAGCAACACCATCGATCACCATCTTCAAACATCTTTTTAGGAAACAGTTGGCTCAAAAACTGGAAGCAAACACAGAGGACTGGACCGACAGTGAAGTGACAGAGAAAATCTAACATGATATTCACTCATGAAAATGAATTTTTTGTTCTCGTGTCTTCCCAGCTTGCTACCCTCAGTGTCTGCGGGTATTCATAACACTTGCAAGATTACAGCGTTTGCATTCCTTTGGCGAAAATAAATTATACACAGATGTATTATTGACGACGTTACAAGTTATACAGATGTGGTTTGTTGGAAGTTATGCACAATGACTGCTTACCTTTATAGCTATAGCAGATGTGTGGAAAAAAGTGAAAGTTTAGTTTATATCCAGGCCAGATGTTGTTTTTCGGTTCTCACCATTAAGGCACAGTATTGACTCACAAAATCAGAATTCTCCTCTCCTTTCTAACCAGACGACTAATCAGGACCATCTCTGTCTCTGTTTGTGCCATCAGAGTCTTTACTGCGAACATCCAGCAGTCCCGACAGCCTGAGATCCAGAGCTCCAATGATTACCCCAGACCAGGAAACAGGTAATATGGCAGTAGATATACATATATAGTAGCTTTCTTTACATTAGGATACATCTCTGTGTTTTCATGTGTTAGACCTTTAAGTTTGTTTCAGGTACATCAAAGATGCTGTGAAAGATGAACAGGATTCATTGCTTGTGTTGAGACAACATTACATTTAACTTCCGTGACAGCACAGTTATGATCTTTGATGTCCTTGGACGTTTTGTCTATCTCAGACAAAAACTCTGCCAAGAAAAAGGAAATTATATTATCTAGATACCAAAAATGATAATATTGGAGTTCAAATGAAAAATCTACAGTTAATGAATAACATCTGAAATAGAGTTTGACACAGGGTACCTACAGAGTGATGCCATTTTTTGGCAAATTTGCAGGTAATTGCTTCACATAAATTGATAATAAACCAAAGAAAGGAGTAAAACTGAGACTTCTGTGGCTTCTGGAAAACTGGGATTGGTAATCGAGCCTTTGTGTCTTTCCAGGAACTAAACTGTGGCACCTGGTGAAAAATCATGAACACAGCGACCAGAGAGAAGGGGACCGAGGCAGCAAGATGGTTTCTGAAATCTACCTGACCAGACTTCTAGCAACCAAGGTACCTCAAACAAAACAGCACAAGCCTTCACAGATGTCAGTGTGGGGCTCAAGATTAAAGTTACAGTAATGCCTTAAAGTATTGCTGTAATAATCATCTTGATTATACGCAGAGACTGTAGTTTCAGAAGATGTACATTTTGTATATTGTAATCTAGTTTCAAGCAAAATAGATCAAATGCTACCATAATTTCAACCTTCTGAGTTTGTCCGATGTTTCTGGTTAATGATCTTTTTTTACTATTATCTTATTTTTAAATATTTAAACCTTTGTTTTGGTCCTCGCACCAACAGGGGACACTGCAGAAGTTTGTGGATGACCTGTTTGAGACTGTGTTTAGCACCGCTCATCGTGGCTCTGCACTCCCACTGGCCATAAAATACATGTTCGACTTCTTAGACGAGCAGGCCGACAAACGACAGATAACTGACCCAGACGTCCGACACACCTGGAAGAGTAACTGGTGAGAGAAAATCACAGTAGAGCGTGGATTCTTTTTTAAATTGTGAGGTAAAGTCACAGCTGTTTAAATGGTTTTTAAAACATTTGTTTTCTCTGTTCTTGCAGCCTTCCTCTCAGGTTCTGGGTGAACGTTATTAAGAATCCTCAGTTTGTGTTCGACATCCACAAGAGCAGCATCACCGACGCTTGCTTGTCAGTCGTCGCTCAGACCTTCATGGATTCCTGCTCGACGTCTGAACATCGGCTCGGCAAAGACTCTCCGTCCAACAAACTGCTCTACGCAAAAGACATCCCCAACTACAAGAGCTGGGTGGAAAGGTAGATAGCACGCTAACTTATTAACTAATACATCCTGTGTAAAGCAAGTATTTAACATGCTAATTAATTTATATATTTAAGAAAAATAAATGAGTGAGCTGGGTTTAGGTGTAAATAACCAGTTAACTAACCTGCTAATATTAGCTGATGCCATGTGACAAGAAAGTGACTGATCAATATAACCTGTCAGAATGAATATGTTAAAGTAGTTACTACAGCTTAATTTACATTCTGAAGAGCAGAACTGTAGAAAGAAAGAAAGAAAGAAGAAAGGCTTGCAGAGACTGAGACTGTTGCCTTATTAGAATAATAGTATGGGGTCATAATCACATTAATTAGTGCTGATGATTAATAAGGCCTGCTCATGCAAAATGTAAAAATATTACACCATTAGAACTGGCGACTTGGGTAATTATCCTGGTAAATTAACCCAAAAGCTACACATTAACTTGCTGATGCAGTTAAAGTCTGAAGTTAGTCACCACAACTAACTTTGTCTGTGTCCTTCAGGTATTACAGGGATATAGCCAAGATGCCTAGCATCAGCGATCAGGACATGGACGCCTACCTGGTGGAGCAGTCCCGACTCCACGGAAATGAGTTCAACACACTGAGTGCACTCAGCGAGCTCTACTTCTACATCAACAAGTACAAGGAAGAGGTGAGTGAGTTAGTAACTTTGAGGTTTGACATTGGCATTCGCTACATGACTGATGTTGTAAAAGCACCTAACGCGACCTTCCGCCTCTTTGGTTCCCCTTAAGACTTGCCTCATCAACTTACCTTACATGGCAGTAAAATAATAAATCAGCTAGTCATCCAACCCTGACCTTGAGCAAGACGATCCTTTCCCAGATCCTCTGAGCCACTCATAGCACCTCTATCAAAATAACATTTTCACTGATGCACGAACAAGTTTGTTTATATCAGGGACATGAAGCAATACCCTTAGCTGATATTATTTCTTCTGTTTTTCCCGCATGTGTAGATCCTAACAGCACTGGACCGGGATGGGTACTGTCGCAAACACAAACTGAGGCACAAGCTGGAGCAAGCCATCAATCTGATGTCTGGAAGCAGTTGAGAGAAGGGGAAGGATGAATGGACTGATGGATTGATGGATGGGGGGGCGTGGGAAGAAGAATGGGGGAGGGGGAAATGAGGGCACTTGGTTTTTCTGAACTGTTTAAACAGTCAGCCGAACTGCTCCATGTTGGACCGAACTGACAGCCGCAGCTCCAGTTGCATTAGCAATCAATCTATCAGTAATTTATTTGTCAGTTGATGGATTGATTGACTTGAAGATTGACTGGCTGGGTGGGACCCCAACTACCTCCATTTGGTGGATTTTTGGGGTGGAAAATTGATTTCCAAACCGATGTGGATACATTTACTACGGAACTTTGAGTCATTTGGGGGCAAAAAATAACCCTTCTAGATGCATCTGTCGGTTTGGATTTGATTTTACTGCAAGCAGGGATCAAACAAAGGGGATGTAGCTGTGGGCTTAAGACTGTGTCACGTTTCTCCGAACAGTGGATGTGACATGAGAACAAAGTGACCTGATTCAGCTTGCTTCGGAACTTAACAGGCGCTTGGTTGAAAGGTTGGATCAAGTTTCCATGAAAGCTACAGACTTCACTTTGAAAAGCTTGTTCTGTCTGAAGGATCAAGAAACTAAGCCTATGGTCAGACAGTCACAGGAAAAACACAACAGGCTGGATTGAACTTTAAGAGCCTCATCATAATCTGAACAAGTCCAGGGCTAAGTCAAGGCCTACCACAGAGGTTCAAAGCCTCTTTACTGATGTCGTAACTTTGGACCACTTATCCTCAGCCAAACCCTTAGCATTGTCTGGAAGAATCCACTGTAAGGAAGTCAGGTCAGAACTTGAGGCTGGAAGCGACAAAGTGAAGTCACCGATTTGGAATATCTGACCTTACCGTGGATGTCTTTGGATTCAGTAGGTTGTTTTAAGCTTTAATGAAGGAGAAGAAAGCAAATAAACTGATGTCCAATAAACTGATGGCTTGACCTAAACTTGAAATCACTGGACGCTAAGAGGATTTGGACATAGAGTAATAAGGACTCTGAAGCGAGATGATATAACTTGACCTTGGACTTGTTCGGCCAAGCCTCGTCAGGATCTAAATGTTTCTAAGTTGCTGTTTAAATAACCACTCGATTCTCTGGACAATCACTCTATACCACAGCACACTGAGCCCGATGCCTACTGACAGACCAGTACCTGTGTCCATAACCTTATCCCGTCCTCCCTCTATCCTCTTTTCTTCACCGTTCATCAGAAGTTTACCTCCTAATTTTCCTCGTCCTACTCCTTCTCTACCTTCCTTTTCTTTCTTTCTTCGCTCTTTCTCCCCACCTTCGATTCCTGCTCGTCCTTGACCCTACTCCATCATTGGTCAATCATGCTGGCCTCTGGCCATCCTACTGGCCAAGAAGACTCTTTAGTAATGTACTGCCCGACCAATCAAGACTGTGGAATTCGCCAGAATTGTGAATAATTTACTAGAAGTGAATATAAACGAATATAGCATTACGTTTTGAATACATTCCAGCACAGGCACACAGGCAAGGTCTGTAAATAAGTAGGTTGACTGTAGAATTTTTCAACAAAAAAAATCTCCAAAAGTGGAGTAACAGGCATTTTTCAGGACCACAAGAACCTAGACGCTGGGGTCCTGGATCCAACACCTGGATACAAACTTTGACGTTTATTGGTGCAGCGCTTTATCGACAGACCTTGCACATACACATACAGCCATGCTTTACAGCACCATGCTAAACATGCCCAGGGGGAAATACTGTGCAGAGCTACAAGCCCAGTGCCATGTAAAGACCGGACCGGATCACATCAGAACTGGACCGGACTCGGACCAAATCCGGATTGAAAACAACCCGGAATAGAATTTTAGCCGGACCGGACTCAAGAACTCTTAAGACTTGTGGCCATAATTGTAAACAACAAAAAAAGAAAGATAATAATGATGACAAAGTATAAAAAAAAAGAATACAAAAGAAAGGAAAAAAATATTGAAATGTTAACATGTAATAAGAACTTTGTGGATTTGACGGTATGGATTTTAAAGAGCTGAACTTGTATACTGAACGTTATGCTACATCAGAATCTGGAGGAAGAGCAAGAGCCAGGAGGCAGAGCGACGGTTCAGGCCAAACCAAGACCGTCCCCTCACCATCGGATCAGGCCCAGACCCAACCAAACTGGATTCAGCTGGAGTCTGTTCTGTTAGAAGCTCTGTATGTGGAAGATGAGGAAACAAACTGGACTTTTTGGTGCTTTTATTTGCCAAACTGGTTGTTTGTATGAACAGATTTCCAGAGCGGCATTGGATGGAGGTTTGTCCTGAAGGTTTGGGTAGCGTATGGAAGGGTTAGGCAGCGCTTCAGATGGAGTCTGAGCTTTTGTTGCCTCATCCAAAAGCAGAATGAGGCTTTCACACACCTAAGTTCTAAAACCTTACAAGTAAAAATTATGCTCATGAAGAAGTTTGGAACTACTGCAACTCAGAAATGCTCTGTGTGAAATGCTCCTATTCTCTATGTGAACGATGGCCTTTCCAACATGGCAACAATGCACCCTTCAACCTCCCCAGTCCCACCTGTGTGGTAGAACATTTTCACATCATGAAACTGGCTTGTAAATATTGTCCAAAGGTCAGTTTGGGGTGTAGTTTGATTGGCAAAAACTAAAAACACAAACTAATGTCTACTCAACAATGATTTGAGGCAGATTTTAATGTTCTAGTTCTGTCGAACTATATGGCATCCAGCAAACAACTTGCACCAGAACTGTTGGGTCAAAACTAATACTGTGTAAATGTGTGCCAGTGGAAGACTGGTATGTAGTTTTTTGCTTTCCCCTTTTAAATAAGATGCAAACTGCTTCTGGGCCTTGCACGTTGTTGCTTCTAACAGGAACAAGTTTTTAGGTCCCAAACTTTTTGTGTGTGTCTTAAAATACATTTCAAACACCAGAAAAGTTCAGATTGGCCATCAGTTGTCACTTGCAAATTTGTGCCAACTTGCAACTGATTTCCAGAAAATGTGATTAATGTAAAAAATGTTTGATGAGAGATTTGATTGAATGTAGACCATAAAGTGTAGAGCATTTTTATACACCAGAGAAAAACTAATAGGTAAAAAAAATGTATACACACATAGTCTTTGAAGATTTAAATTGAGAATGAGAAATAACCCATAAAGCATATCCCCAGCCTGAGCACTGTCCAGGTTAGTCACCTGCAGTTTAGTCCTATATGCAAACCACAGAAAACCTGAAACATCGATTGTTTTACCAAGCTGTGAAAAAAAACTCAACGGTGTCTCCAAAACTGAAAGCCAGTTATTTGCGTGAAAATCTTCTACCACAATGAAGCATCTGTCTTTTGGCTCTCTGCGATGCCATAGAGCAACAAAGCACCTTTTGTTTTTTCTTTCTTGCTGATGTTTCACTGTCGTTTGAATCTTTGGGGCCAAAAGGACCTGAGTGAGGGAGGGAAGGATTGAGGAAGAGGAGGAAAGGGTCCTGATAAAAGACTGCCTTTAAGATGATTAATTGTAGAACAGGGAGGGAAGCCACTACCATACCAATACCACTGTTCACCAACCTGTATGTGTGTGTGTGTGTGTGTGTTTTCCTTCTGCTGCTGCAGTGGAAACTCAGCCATTAAATCACTGATCGTATCTGCAGCTCAATTAAAAATCTTTTTCTTTATAGTCGCACCGTTTAAATCACCTGATCTGTATCTTTGATGCGTTTGAAATCTCAAATCAGATCTCCAGTCTTTTTGTAAAAAAAATGAAAATCTCAGCTCACCCTTTAAACTCAAAGTCATCAAGAACAGATAAATCGGATATAATTCAGCACATCGTGTTTGATCAGGCTTCACCTTTCTGTTGATGCGATGAGGTGGAGGAGAGAAGAAAACGAGCGAATCCTGAAAAAAAAGGTGCTGGGCGATGCATAGAAACCGTAGGGCAGGAGTAAACTCCCTCTGCATGCTGAAAAGTGAGGAAGAGGAGAAATTACTGTTGAACTGCAGAGAGAAGGGATATTTTTGTGCCTAAAGGTGAAAAAGAAAACCTGAATTCCTTCAAATGTAAAGAGGAGAAATAAATGTTAGAGTAACACGGGAGGTTGAGGATGAAAGCGGGAGGTCAGATTCTCTTTTTGCATGCTTAAGTGTGAGGAGGAAGGATGGAGGGAGATGCTGCTGGAATACTGAGAGGGAGGAGAGAGGGAGAATACTGATCAGGCCGAAAAAAGATGGAGGCAACGTCATCCATCAAACCAACTGGGGAAGGAAAGGTCTCTGAGAAGAGGAGGAGGAGGCAAAAACGCTCCATGCTCATTTCAGTTACTCACGCGAACATAAAACTCATTATAGAGAGAAATCAGAGGATGGAAGGTAAAAGTTTTAGGGGCAGGAATGGCTAAAGGTGGGCAGGTGCAAATACTAAAGACTGTTTCTGTTACACCTGCACTCCTAGTGTCATGGCAATAGTTACATAGCATGAATCTGTTATTAGCATTGGTGCCAATGTAGCTTTTTTATGTTAGCATGAACATTAAACAGCACAAGATGTGACTTTAAAATTATAGCTGTTTGGTTTTATGCTGTTTAGTGAGATACCCTCCAATTACTAGAACTGACCAGACCATCATCTCAGCAGCTCAGCTAATTACATGTTGCCTTTTCGTCTGAGCAAGGACTGGCTTGTGGCAGAGACATTACGAGAAATGTCCTGCAAAGAGTCCTGAAAAGATCAGCTGTTGACGGGCTCATTGATCCGAAAGTGCCCATCAACAGCCACACTATGATAACTATGATAACTACTTACTGTAGCAGAAAGGGTGGATCAACTTTAAAGCAGTTTTTACAGATTTAAGTGGTCCCTGCATGCAGTTTTTATGCTGCCATAGGAATTAATGGTGGGACTTTCTCCGCGTTTAATTTAGGGGCTTCAACATAATTGCCTATAGGTGTTTCCAAGATGGCTGTCACAACTTGCTTCTAGAAAGAGTTTTCCTGTGGTTGAGTAGTTCACCAATTTGTATTTCTTTGTTATTTGTCCAAAAAAAACCCTCATGCTAATTGTAGATATTAGGCTGAGTTGCTGTGATTAAAAATTCCTATTGGTAGCCTTAAATTGTGCCAATGAAAATAACAGATTTATTTTACATCATGCATTCATGAATTGCCATGAGACTGAGCTCATGATTTTATTTCCAGATGTTCTATTTGCACCAAAGCCAATATTCCACTTTTCTTTGATACCTGAATCTGCAACCAAACCTAACATTAATATCTGGATATTTAATTTGGATCCACAGGAGAATTTTGTGGGTCTTTTTCTTTGCTTCATGGAAATCAGTCTTGTAGTTTTTTTGTAATCCTGCTTTTAGTTGGACAAACCAACAAATGGTAATGGAAGCATTTCATCCATGAAGCTCGGTCTCGTCAGATGTAATGACACTCTTTCCTGTAGCAGCACTGAACGCATCTCACAAACTCCTGAGAGGTTCCATCTGATGTAAGCCCTCAACAGACTTTGATACAACAAATACCAGCAAATAAAGTGAATAGGAAAAGTAAACCTTTACAATCAAGTTTAAATTCAGCTGGGATAAAATGATGCTTGGGTGGGTTTCCACTGTGGTAGCAAGAATGTGTGTGTGTACATTTTAACATCATGTCCATCTTCTGATCACACACGTGCACCTGGGAGGAGGCAACAGAGACTGAAGGAGAGCGAAGTTAAATTCCTGTGACAACAAAACCAAAAAACAGGGATTGATTTACACCCTGTTTTACGTGCATCCATCCATCCACACACACACACACACACACCTCAGAGTTTTTAACATTATCCAGTGGTGAAATATTTATTATTTTTGTTTTAATTTATTTTTTACAATGGGTTATATTTATTGTTGGAGGATGTAGACAGTTTTATTAGTTTGTACAGCGTTAAAGCAGAAGGAAGAGCCCAACAGCATCAGACGTTAATTGCGCACACACACACACACACACGCACACACACTTTAACAGGTCATAAAACAGTCCATGTGCAACCTGGGAAACAGCCAGAACTGTTGGTCACACTTCATATTCATTCTTGCCATTTTAATTTTTTAACTCATTACTTGTTTCCTGCGTTTATGTCCAATTTAAGAGCAGTCAGAAACGGGACGTGTCGAAAAACACTGAGAAATGTGACAAATCGTTCTGGTTCATTCGGTCATTTCCCATCGTGCACATGTTCAATTCATCAAATCCATCCGTCTGTCTGTTTCCTCTCAGCCTGGAGTTATTAACCAAGAAGGAGGCAGAGAGACTGATCAATATTATTGATCAGAATCGCCCGTCGGACTCACTTCACTCACACGGCGAACCGTCTGACGAGTTGAGTCGTTCGACTCCTTACCAGATGATGTTCTTAAGGAGTTTTAAAAGCAAAGAAGGGGTTGGAGAAAGACATCAGCAGGGAAATGGAGCTCTCCCACTGAAGATCAATTGGCAAAAATACCTTTAGTATAATGGTGTTCTTCTCATTTCTGACAGAAAATAAACAGAAGTTGATTTAATGTTTATCATTTTGTATTTTTTCTTAGGAATCTCTTATTTGAAACTAGTTGATCCATTCATCATATTCTTACTGTACACTAATCCCCCATTGGTTTAAAAAAAAAAAAAAAGAAATGGATTTTTCTATTTTTCTGTTATATTTCCATCCATTGTTATTTAGAAGAATCGGATTTGAAATCAGTGCTAGAAACACTACAAAAATGTCCCCTCCAAACCCAATGAAGAGTTTATCGTCCGTCTGTAATGGAATTAATATCCAATGAAGAATTTGACATATTTATCAGACTCTTTGGAAACAATCAGGTTACCATGGAGAACAAATCCACTCTCACATTATGTATTGTTTATAATTTAGATGAATCTGAATTTTTTTGGGAAATCTGTCAACAAAACATTTATCATTAATGGTATCGTAAGACGCAAGTCACATTGGAAAGCTTTCATTGATTTCCTGGGGGAAAAAAATTCCATTTTATACTAATGGGAGATTAAACTCAATGGTATAACTGCCATTAATAATCAGCGGGAGGTTCAGTAATCAGCAGCAGAAGTAGGTCAGAGAGTTTCCCTACAGAAAACTTGCACTGACCTCCCATTGGAAATCAATGGGAGCTGGCTGACCCCACCTCATTAGGCCCCTCCCACTCCTGCAGACTCCAGACAGACGGTTGGGTGACTGACAGACGAGTTGAGCCGACAGCGGATCCCAGTGGGCTTCATTGTACCATAGCAACAGCGAATCACTGGACTCCCCTCTGAGCTCGAACGGGGGGAGTCAGATGTCTTTATTGTACCATAATATGATTATTATTACTACAATTAAAATTATTATTAATATTCTGAGCGGAGGCTTCTTGGTTGCTGTGCCATCAGGATCCACAGCATTCAAATAAATTTTATCTATAAGCACTTTCAGAACATAATCCTGGATTTTAAACACACAGTCCAAAAGTCCTCATCTGGGTCCCTGAACCACCAGTCGAGAAGCGCCGCTCACACTGGATCTTGTGTCTTAGTTCAGGATCTGATTGTTCATTCAGGCGGTGCTTCGGGTGCTGCGAGCGTTGGATCAGGAGGCTTCACCAAGCAAACTTTGATAAATCCCTGTCATTATTCATTAGGAAGCTGACAGTGACTCTAGTTTATGAATCACGGCTGGATGCCACATATTATTATGACTAAAATTTGGTAGAGCTGCAATTCTTGAAGTTCAATACCAGCTGTCTCATGATAATTAAAGATATAATCAAAAATGTGATATATTTATTGTACAGGGCATGGCTGTCAGCATGACTGTAGAAGTCATGTATATGTCTTTTTTAGATATATAACAAATATATAACATAAAAACACAGGTGACCATGTGCGACAGTCCAAAAATCACATTATTTCATTAGTAATTACACATAAATTTAAGATTTAAACATTTTACTTTTACAAAAAAAAATATCCTTTTTAACCATCTGCCACAAACAAATTAATAATTTTTGTCCTTCACCATTATACTCGGGGTTTTTTTCAGTTTTGGCTGGAAATAACCTGTCACAAAAACCAATGACAGGCTTCTTTCAGTATTTATGTGTTATGTTTTTAGATTTTCACAAACTGTCACAAGTTTCAAGCAATCCTGAACTTTTCTGCTAATTTCTTACATGTTTACAACATTCAGATTAACCACTAATTGAGGCACCTCCTAAAAGTTACCTTTCCTGTACAACTAAACGGCCGTGTCAGTCGTGTGCTGAGGGAAACTTATTTGTCCAATGAAACACACATTTTAAAAATACAGGTGTAGTCAGTCAGTGTAGGTGGAGGCATAATCCATAAGACTTTAACCCAAGAAACTGGGGACAAATTGTGCTGAGATTCCAATATCTTCTCACTTAGTTTGCTGTTTTTTATAGCTTGAAGTTCCAGTTTTGGTCCACTGTGTGGTTAGGTTTAGAATAGGATCATGGTTTGGGTTTAATCCTGTCACGATGTTAAGCACATTAAAAGTGTCTTCATTTCTAAATTACCAAAATAACTGCCCAGTCAGTAACTGTAGAGCTCATGAAGCCCAGTGAGGGCTTCTGCTTGGAGGTGGCTTAAAGCAGAAGCCAAGTTGCAGTGCGAGAAATCTAAAAAATGTCGTAAGAAGGATATTTTGATGTTGTCTTTGTTGTGAAAATTAAAAGAACACACAAAAGGATTTATCATGTTGCCTTATCAGCATTTACCGCCTGTTTATGTCATTTCCAGCCTCAAAAAACCTTCTGGGCAATCATTCCACACCAGTTTCCTTTAGAGATGTTTTCCCATCAAACACAAAGAAAATGGTATTGAAAGTATTCACATAAAGTCTCGGTTGTAGCTTGACAGAAGTGAGAAGATGAATTATTGCCAAAAGTATGCAGGAAAAAAAATGCGATGCAATTTTCAAGTAAATGAATAAAAACAGAAAAATAGAAGATATGAAACCAAATGTAACAAAACAAACAAAATACTATAATATAAAAGTATCTCTTCAGCAGGTCTTTACATTTTCTCATAACCCGCCGACCTTCTTTTCATATGCAACATAAAGAATGTGTGAAACTACGAAACCCACCATTGAAGCCTCCTGATCCGCCGCCAGCAGCTCTGCAGCGCTGCCGTTCATCTCTCTGCCTGGAAAAACAGTTTTTGTTCTGTTTAAAAACTAAAAACGCAGAAATACATGTCGCCTTGATGCAGCGCTTTCCAGGATGTAGTCAGGGCCCATTTTTTGATACCATTCGCCATTGCCTTGTTTTTATTTGTCATTTTTGCTGAATTAAAATGTAATGATGATGATGAAGAATCTTCATGTAATAGCCTGTGTCAGTTTTTATATCATTGCCATTGCCTTCTGCTGAGTTTGTATATTTGTGTGATTTCACTAAAGTGTAATGGAAAAGTTGGACTGAAGTTTGGTGTTTCTTCTGCTTCTGCTCGGGGGGACGGAGTGTATAAAATGTGGGAAAAATCAAAAACAACGTCAAAATCCATAAAGTAGCGACAAAAACGACGTTCAGTTTCTGTGAAGGTACAGTCGCATTTGTGTCGGTGCCAGTTCCTCACACATCAGACAATTTTCTGCTCGTTTGTGAGATGACTCCAGGGTCGCTGTCCCGCTGCGCCGGCGTCAACCCATCAAATACTGGCAAGGGTACAGGCTAATTAATGGAGAACAATGATCCAGGCTTTGCGGTGCTTATCAGCAGCAGCAAGAAAAGAGTCGTTATCGCAGGTTTTCATTATCAGGAAACACTCTTGATTAAAATCCGCCAGAGGCCGAGAGAGAGAATGAGAGAGATGGAGGGACGGAAAGAGAGCTGACAGCTTTGTCCAATGATTTCATGAGATTTGAAAAGGTCAGCTTTGAGAAACAAACAGAATCAAGGAGAAGAAATTACAGCTTGGTTATTGATTATTGTTGTTTGTTGAAGAGCAAAAAGAGATTTATCTTTATGAGAGCCCTCGTTGATCAAACATATTCCCCAGCAGTAGTGAAGAGAGAGCTGAGCCAGAAAGTAAGCTTTTAATTTCATTTAGTTGTGCCCAGGAGCTCTGGGAAGTGACCGACAAAGATCGCAGATACAAGTACCCAAAATTAGTTTCCTCTATAGGGTGGCTTAGGTCAAACAGATAGGCTGAGGAGCTCAGACATCCAGGGGGAATCCAGAGTGCGGTTGCTGCTCCTTGGTGTCGAAAGAAGCCAGATGAGTTGGTTCAGGCATCTAATCAGGATGCCTCCTGAGCACTTCCCCTTGGAGGTTTTCCCAACTCAGAGGAGACCCTTTGGTAGATGCAGGAGTCACTGGCAAGAATATATATCTTATCTGGCTTGGGAGCACCTCAGAAGAAATTAAAGTTGCAGAAACATTTAGTAGTATATACAACAGCTTAGTTGATTGACTGATATAATTTGACTTGTGGCATCTGGATTCCAACAGGAGGAACTGGAAAACAATGCTGGAGAAAAGGATGCCCTGCTTAGCCCGAACCAACTTTGGGTAAGCTTTGGATGGATTTTCCTAACCGGATTCTTTCCTGCACCATAAAAACAGAGTCTAAACTTGCATTTTCTTGGTATATAAAAGTATTTGTTATAAGAGGACAAAGGTATTTAAACATTAAGTAGTCTCCATTCAAGAAGTGGCATGAACAAGCAAATCAGGGAGTCAGAATGTACCTAAAAAAATCTTTAAAAGCCCTGAACTCTGTTTGTTAAGGGACTTAGAAGTTATCACAGAAGTTCCTTGAGAAAGCGCTGAGGACCATTAACTTTTGATGCTTCGTCTCATGAACATGGCCCAAGGACTCTCTCAGGATTGCTGTCACTGACGTTCTCATGAATACTCATTCCCTCTCCGGAAATGAGAAAATATTTAACTTCTGACACAAAAGTTCATTTGGATTCAGGTGCTGTCTAAGAGGATAAAATAATCACTCATTTAAAGATCCAACTCTGTTATGAATTCATGAATTTGTTCAACACTACAATTCTCAGATGGGGGTTGGAGGGCTGTGATAGAAAGTACAGTTTACACTTTGTTAGGAACTGAATTGGTGACGCTTATGTTTTTGTGGCCAGCTATTATAATCCTTTAAAGTCTCCATTATGTCCAGGATCAGATTTGCTGGAGGCAATAAGGGGATTTCCCTCCCTGTGGTCTACATAGCTTTGCCTCTGAATATTTTTATCCCTTAATTTTGCCCCCTACAGTATCCCTTTCACCAAGTGACTTTTAGGGCTGAAACCTTAAACAAACTACAGTGTAAACTATGAAGAAAAACAACATCAATTATGGTCTTTTGACCAAAAGCCTGCTGTCTATCTCTGTAAATGGACCGAGGGTGGCCTTCTTTGCTGTCTGCAGATTGTAGAGAGAAGTAACACGTCAACTGATCTCCTAAAGCAATGGTAGGAACGCAGAAAAAAGGCAGTCATAAAAGTAAATGCTCCTTTTACTTTGACAAGTAAAAAGACGATTTATACCTCAGTAAAGATGAAAAACTATTCACAGATCTGGACTATCACTAATGACGTCCTACACAATTTATTTCCTCATTTGGGTGAAAGCATGTTGTGCTGCTGCATCTTGAACTTACTTTAGATTAAATATTGAAGATGGCTCGCATGGCCAAATGACACTAAGTGAAAGATGGATTCAATTCTGCCATGATGAAATAGCTTTTAACCTTTTGCATTATGCATGACTGCATCCTCTGTGTACATGCAAAGGAAACATCAGACTGAGAATATATATTTAATGTTATATATAGATAGACAGAGAGAGAGAGAGTTCTGTAAATGCAGTGTTTAAGTTCCAAACTTTATATATAAACTTTGCATAGATGTGGATTATTTTCATGAATGAAAGACATTTCATCCCATACCCCTTTTTAATTTTCAGAAATGTACCCTGATTACATGTATTCCAAGTCTGGACACACTGTAAATGCAACACTTTATTCATATTTATTTTATTTATTCTTGGAGTTAATTTTAGGTCCTGCTGACGCATACGCTGCTAATTTTGGAAACGTAACTTTTTCTGTGTTTTGACCTTTTGTAAATATAGGCTTTGTATACAGTGAGGGTTAGGGTCATAATCCCACCTGTTAATCCCTGATAATCCCATTTGCTTTTCCACTGTCATGTGGACAGATTTTTCTATATGAAAACAGGAAATACTTGTTTTAAAAGAAATACTCTGTACTTGTTGACAGATAAATACAACTCACTACTTTTGTCCCCATAAATGTACACTCAGTAACAAGATTACCATCATGTCTAATATTTTTTTAGTTGTTTTTTTTAGTGGGTAGACAAGCAGAAGCCCATAAAAATTTGTGCCACTGCCAAAATCTTGGGCCATGACAGTATATGGGGTCAGAGAAGTCTTAAATCTCTTAAATTTAACTTTGTGAACCTGCTGAAATGTTTTAAAATCTGATTTGACCCTGATTTTTATGATTAAGTCTTTTTGTAAACTGCAAATTTACATCAATCACTTGCCTCTCTGCCAGTGACTGTGAGACTGATCGCTCCAGTGTTTTCATACGAGGTAGGCGGGGCCAAATGTCAGCGTCTGTCAGGACTTCAGGCTCGTTATCATGACAAGCTGCAGTGGAGAAACAAATGAGCTTCAATAAAGCTTTGATTTGATTAAAGCTCAGTGTGTGTGTGTGTGTGTGTGTGTGTGTGTGTGTGTTTTGTGTAAAGCCCTGAGTCAGTTTGTGCTGCCAGTTAAGCAGCTGCTCAGTCAGCATCTACATGTGTCTCAAACACACACACACGTTGGTTCATATGTCTTTGTGAGCACCCTTGTTGACATAATGCATTCTTGGGTCCCCTGGTATTCCAAAATAAAAATGTCTTTACATTCAAAACTGTCGTCTGACAATATCCATGCATGTCAACTTTTTCCTATCCACATCTTTAAAAACACACAGAAAAAAATAACTCACATTCAAGTCTGTTAACTTTCAAAACTGTCCTTACTTTTTTCTTTTTTTAAACAAATGTTCCCCTTTTAAAAAATGTCCTCCCGTTTTACAGACGTCTCCTGTAACCACATATGTCCCCACAATGTCGTAAACTCCCATTGGACCTCAGAAAGATAGTTGTACAAGCACATACACACCCACAGGGAGCCACTCTCCCAAATTAACCGTTAATCATAAATGGTAAAAAACGTGCTGAGTCATGAGTTTCCCTCTTCTTCTGCTGCTCCAAGCCTTGCACACACACACACACACACACACACACACACACACAGAGCATTGGTGGTCTAAGTAATCATTTCTTCCGTCAGTGTGTTTTCTTTTTCTGCTGATGTTTGTGGGAGTCCACAGACGTTTAGATCAAAAAGTTGTATTGTGCAGCTTTTTTCCCTGAAATATCTTGTGATTAAATTGTTGTATTTATTTTTTATTTCTTCCTGTCTGTGTAACATTCCAATACTCGTTTCTTTCCACAGAAGGACCACACGGATTGTGTTTGTTTGTTGTCTGATCCGCTACTGCGGATGTTCACGTTTAACATGAAGCAGCTCAAAGTTTATTTCAAACAGGCTAAAATCAACAAGCTTATATTCATCATGCACAATCCACAAACCATGTAACAGTAACAAAGTGGAAGTATTCTGCCAAATGTTTGAAAGAAAGTTCTTCCACTTAAAGTGAAGTGCTTACTCGTACATTACAGTACCATCTGATCATTGGTGTAGACCAAATAAAAGATGAACATAGCTATCATCATATTACATATTGGTTTATGAAATCCCTTTTTGAAGCCTTAAGATGAATGTTTTCACCATCATAATCAATCAAACATCAATGTGTTTTGAAAATGGGCACGATAAGAAAGGGGCGGGTCTGAGTGTGAAACTGCACTCTCATTCAGCAAATCGTTGATATTCCTCCTTTCTAGAATGACCAAAGTGTTTACAGAATGGGAAGTGAAGGTACTCTAGGTGGGATTGAGAGACGTCATTCATAATTTTGTTGAAAATTTTCTTAACCTCTTAGCTATAAAAAACAGAAAAACCTAATGAAATAACAGCATGGTATTTAAAACGTTTTTTTGGTTTTCTTTTCTGATGCATGTGTAATCTCAATCTCATGTAATTGCTTATTACTAGGGTAGCACGGTGGTGTGGTGATTAGCACTGTTGCCTCAAAGCCAGAAGGTCCTGTGTTTGATTTCACCACCTGGCGATGATAGCTCCAGCCACCCGCTCCCCCGACAAGGATAAACGGAAGAGAATGGGTGGCTAGATGGCCAAAATTACCCAAATAAGTCAAAAACAGACACAAAATTACTTCAAAAAGATTTTTTAAAACTGCCTGAAAAGAAAGGGAACTAAACTGGAGCAGTGAATGTCAAGAACTGGAAGGAGATGTTTCTTAGAACTAATTTACCAGCTGACTATTCTACAAAACAGAAAACAATCACATATAAGTTAAATATTAGCCAAAAACTATGTTGTGTGTATTTTTAATTCAATTGAATTCCAATTAAATTTTTTTACATTGCACCAAATCCCAACAACAGTTGTTTCAAAGCAATTTATGTTATAAGGTAAAGACGCTACAATAATATAGACAAAACCCCAACATCAAACAACCCCCTATTAGCAAGCACTTGGCGACAGTGGGAAGGAAAAACGCCCTTTTAACAGAAAGAACCCCCTGGCAGAATGAGGCTTAGGGACCAGCAGACATCTGCCATGACCGTTTGGGGTGGAGAGAGGAAGATATGACAAAACACACATATCTGCATCTACGTATCTAGTCAAACAGTTGCACACATTCCTAATTGGAAGCAAAGCTGTTAACAGTGTCAGCCTCAACAAGAAATAATCACCTTGAGGTGACAGTTGTTATGATTTAGTGCTATATAAATAACAGATAATTAAATTAAATTGAATTGAAGCTTATGACCATACCATCCTCACACCTGATCTCGCCTGGTTATTACTTGAATGGAATACCAGGTGCTGTGTACAGCACAGTGGAGCAGTGGTTAGCTTCGTTGGTTAGCTGGGTTCAAATCCACCATTTGTCTGGGGCCTTTCTGTGTTTTCCCCTGTGTCTGCTTCGGTTCACTCCAGGTACTCTGGCTTCCTCCCACTGTAAAATTATAAAATCTTTGTAAGTGTGAATGTTAGCGTAAATGATCGTCTCTCTGTGTTAGACCTGTGCCAGGCTGGTGACCTGCCCAGGGTGTACCCTGCCTTTCGCCTTATTGTAGCTGGTTTAGGCTCCAGTCCCCACCAACAGGCTGGCAGCTGCCACTAGTTGGAACCCTGCCTGGTGGCTGGTGGCAGAGGTGGAGAAGGGACACCTTAGGACAGCAGTCCCCAACCCCTGGGCCACGGACCGGTATTGGTCCATGAGTCGTTTGGTACCGGGCTGTGAGAGTTGAGGCTCAGGTGTGAAATTTATGGTTTTCAGGGTTTTTATTGTTAACTCTTTTCAAGTGTTGTAGTTGTGTCTTATTTTGACAGAAATGTTTACACATTACCATAGCGACCAGAGAGCATTAAGGGGCAGAGAGGAGGATGTTACTCTCAATGTTGTAGGCACATTTTCAGGAGGACGCTGCTAATAAAGTTACACAATTAAACACTGAATTAGCTTTTATTATTATATTTACAAAATACCACAGTTTTTGTCTTGGTCGTATCATTTTATTTTGATGTATTTATCCGCGACACCTTAAAGGTCGGTCCGTGAAAATTGTCTGACATTAAACCGGTCCATGGCGCAAAAAAGGTTGGGGACCGCTGCCTTAGGAGGCTTGGGAATCGAGCAGCAATGAAGGCAATAGGACCCCTCTGGAGGACGGACAGTACACCAGTAGCAACGAGGCAGGGCAGGAGACCTGCAACTGAGTTGATCTTACATAAACCCCATCCAAGTCTTCATATGAACTCAGTTTAGCATTAGCTGCAAAACTACCACCAGCTAGCAAAGCCAGCAGGCTACATTATTCTTTACAGTGTGTCATGTGCAGCAGACACACTTCAGGGCACCCATGAAACATCTCCAGACAAAGTAACTGTTGTGTGAAGATCATGAATGAATGAATATATCTACGATTGGATAACTCTAATAAATGCGAGAGTTTTCATAAACCTGATAATTTCCCATCCAGGCTGTATTGTCTGCATCTTTGTCAGAACCTAACGAGCGTCATTGGTTCGTCTGTCTGTCACAGTTGAGGGAAATTCCTGGTTCATGTGCTCTGTTTGATCTCACAGATCATGTTAAAGTTAACAATCACAGTGGCTCATTAACTTTTAACGACTGAAGTCACAGCGCCGTCCTCTGCTGAGAATCTTCATAACATAATTGTTTCATCATGAGTGTGTCTGATGTCAGCAGGTCAGATCTGTTTCTGTTAATTACACTGAAGATTTTCTCCCCCAGCAGCTTTAATTAGGTCCAACATTTAGAAACGGATTTAACGGTATCAGCAGGAATTGTTGCTCGTGGCTCGATTCTTATTTTCCAACCTGATGATGAACTTTATGAGCTGAGCTGAAACTCTTCGGGCTGTTTTTTCTCCTCCTGTTTGCACCTCCTCCTCCTCCTCCTCCTCCTTTACTTTCTTCTTCCAGCAGCAATGAAGCAGGTCAACTTTTCATAAGCATGCAGAAGTAACTGTATGTATGGTCAAAACTGACTTAAGAAGCTGTACAATATATGAGTGCAACTAGTTCGTGTTTCAAAAAGGGCTCAAAGAAGATTTTAGCAATTGAAATCACTAAAATTGTACATATTTCAGGACGTTTATGTAGAAGTGAGAACCCTTTTCAACCTGATCTGACTGCGTGACATCTGTTTTATCTGTTTATCGTGATGACTCTCCAAAAACGGCCAAAACACTAATCAGTTGTCTTTGTCACACTCTACAGATTTTTATTAGCTCTATTTCTGGAAAGCTCACCGCTAAGCCGAGCTTTTTAAGGGTTTTTCTTAACGGTTTCCTGAACATCAATATTTAGATGAATTGCTGTTGGCCTGAAGATGGTCCAGGGGGAGATTACGTTCTGTTGATCTGGTTGGCAAAATAATTCAAAGCGTGCAGCATTGCCAGCCTCATATTTTGAAAGGGCAGTACGTTCGTATCCAAATACATATAATACTGCTTTGTCTGCTGCATCTCTCCGTTGCACGTGAGGTGTGCTTTAGTGTCGGTGCTCTGAGACTCAGGCCACCGGTATACTGACCACTGACAGGTTCAATGGATGTCCATAATGCTCCTGAAGTGCAGGGAGAGGTGGCAGCATATGTCTCAGGGTTAACAGTCAAGAGACCCTGAGTAGTGTTCGCAGCCTGTTGGCATGTTTTGTGTCATTTAGCAAGGACAATTTAACCGTCACCGTAAAAGTTTTTTGAATGGGGCTTTTGCTTTGATGCCTGAAATAAGACATGTGATTAAAACAAGCTTTAATGTAAAAATATGAAAAATGCAGCTAAATGCCAAATGTCTCGGGAAACTTGTTTCCTGGAAGACTGTAGTCTTTCTCAAGCACATTTAAGATCATCACAGCACACATGGGGTTACTGATAGTGACACCAGAGTACTGTGAAATACTTTTGTTTATAGCCTAAAGTTTTAGCATTTTATTTCACCCTATTGGGTTCATGTTTTTTGTTACACTGGCATTAGTTTGTAGATTGTGTAAAAATGATAAAAGAAAGGAAACAGCCTTTTTAAAATGATGTAAAATAAGCTCTCCTCTTATGTTTGAGGGCTGCGTATTCTCTCAAGCATTTAAGCCCTTGTGTGATGATTCAGATCCAGTTAATATTCATGCAGCGTGGAGAGAGGGACCTTTGCTGGTTGTTCTCTGAAGGACTTTTACAAGCTTTTCCTTATAAAAGTAAACATAAGCTGCTGACCTTTGTACAAGTCTGATACAGACAAACATTAGGGTCATGTGTTGTGTTTACAGCCTTATTTGACGTGCTTCGGGGCCTCCTCGACACAATGGTGCAACAGTAATACCTCAGCTGATTCTCATTTGACCACCTCACAACTTAAATACAAGAATCACACGGTCATCACCAAATCAATACATTGATTTCTCAGATCTAAGATGTTTGTTTCCCACACTCATACGTACATGGTATCTCTAATGGCCAATCCAGGTCACAGGAGTCATTCGGGCCTTTCACTGGAGCAGGGTCCCTTCCCTACCAGACATCAACATAATCAATGATTCAAAGCATAAAAACATTGAACAGCTGCTGAAAACTGACAGCAAACAAAGATTAAAGTCAGGTCACATCAATACGGATTTATTTAGCCTAATCTCACAAATTCCAAGTATGCACCGAGGGGGTTAAACCTTTTTACCACATCTTGTTGGAATAAACATTCACTTTATTGCTAATCGACTGACGAGGCATCAGTTTGCTCATTTTTTAATCAAAAAACATCACCTTTCTTTTTTATAGCTCAACACGATATTTCAGCACATGCAGTGTAATTGTGTTTATTTCTGTTCAGGTGGTGTTATGTTGCCATGCACATGACATTGTAGGATAAAACCATAGACCCTATTAGAGAGAAAACCCTAACAATCAGATGATCTCTGATGAGCAGCACTTGGCAATCGTGGGGAGATCTCCAACAGAACCAGGCTCGGGAGGGGTAGCCATCTGCTGCGACCAGTTGGAGGAGGAGATGGAAAAGAGAAAAAAGGGGAGCTTGAAGAGACCATGATCAACAAACAGCAGAAAATGCAGTAAATGCTGATGATTTGCAGGAGCACCATGTAAACAGATCGAGAGTGAAAAGAGCTGAACGAATGTAAAATCTCAAGTCAAGTCAGGTGGCTTTTATTGTCATTTCAGCCGTCTGCAGTACAGTTCAGTACAAAACAAGACAAGACAGCGCAACACTAGACAGAACAGGACGAAACAGAAAACAGTGCAATGGAAGTGCATCATGCGAAGTCTCCCAGCAGTCTGAGCCAATATCATCATATCTTAGGATGAGTCACCATCACCTGATCCAGCATTAACTATACGCTTTATCAAAAAGTAAGTTTTAAGTCTAATCTTAAAAGTAGAGATAGTGTCTGTCTCCTGAAACCAAACTGGGAGCTGGTTCCCAGTTTGAAAGCTGAAGCCTCTGCCTCCCATTCTACTTTTATACTCTAGGAACAACAAGTAAGCCTGCAGTCTGAGAGCCAAGTGTTTTTATATGAAATATATATGGGATACAATGAGTATAATGTGAGGTCTTTAAAGTATAATGGGGACCGTTTAATTAAAAACCTTGTATGTGAAAAAGAGGATTTTTAAAATTCAGTTCTTGATTTAACAGGAAGCCAGTTAGAGAAGGTGATATGTGAGAAATATGATCTCTGTTGTGTATCAGCTGAAGTCTTTTAGGGAACGTCTAAGGAGCTTGGAAAGAAAGGTTCTTTTGGGGAATGTGATGGCATGCCACACATGGTAAGCTCCACACCTCACCACCAGTTGATTCACCTTAGTTTAATTTACAGTCACTACTTTAAAATATTCTACTTATTCTTCAATATTGTTTCTTTATTAAATGTATTTATTTTTCCATCACACCTTCCAATGTTTATATGGCGTGCACACATATTAACCTTGCAAGGTCTAAGTTCTGTTTTTATGTTATATTAATACATCTCTCTTTGTTTGAGTTACCTGGGGGTTGGCGTCTTCTCTTGTCTGGCAAAAGGTGTGGCAAAGGGCTGGGAGACCTGAAGTACCACTGACAGCCTAATTGGATAGCACCACATGCTTCATTGCCTGGGGGGTGTTTCATGTTTGTTTAATTGTTTTGTATTAGTTGGTTATATGGCAGCCATTTTGTTCCCCCCCCCGTGTGTGTCATTTGGTTTAGCTAAACCAGTATTTAAGTTCCCCGTGTGTCATTTCAGCAGGTCAGTTTATCATATGTTTGTTTGAGGTTTTGTTAATTATAGTTTAGTCTATTGAGTTGACCTCTTTTACTGGTCTGCCTGTTTATGTTTTGGCTTCGTTAAATATATTTTTATATTTTTGGGTCAATAAAACCCCTTTTTTGAATTAAAACCACCTGTGTCCTTTATGCTTTACTGCTTGGTCCCTGACAGGGAACCTTTAAGAACAACATGATAATAAGGACTCAAAGTACAGTCCAGCCAGAGGTAACAAACACACAAGTGTTTAATCCTTAGGAACGCTGCACAGATGCTATGAAGACATTTAACAATCTAAAAATAGAACTATATTGTTTGAGCTAGAGTGCTTCGGAGTCCTATTCAATCTGAACCATCTCACTAATACCTCCCATGAATCATCAAGTCTCAAAGTTCTTCAGTATTTGGACAACCTTTATTTCTATCTGATTGATTTCTTCTTCTCAGCCTTGTTGTAATAATAATAAAGAATGCAGCTTTAAGAAACTTCCCGTATAATATATAAAGTCAGTGTTTGATATGAAAAGACATTTAGTGCTAACGGTAAATTGATCTAAAAGGCATTGCTTTATGTTGAGGTGCAAACTGTGCTGACCAAAACTGATGCACTTTCTGACCGGCTCTGACTTTTTTGTGTGTTTGTGTGTATTCATGCACATTCAATCTGAGTGGGTCTGAGTTCATTATGATCAATATCAGTCAAAATATTCAAATACTTCTGGACCAAAACTGCAAAATAAGTCGGTTTTCAAAGCGAGTGCATCTGCAATTTTTGGACCCATGAGAACCTCTAAAAGCGACGGGACCCAGTCAGAGTGAAGGGAGTGGTCTGTGTGAATTATTAATAAATGATGGTCGTCATGGGAGGGCCCATTAAGAGCACATTTTAGAGGGACGGAAGAAAAACACACAGAGTCTTCAGACAGATAACGCTCACTCTCTCTGTCTCTAATGAATTCTGATATCTGCGTTTCTTTGCTGTGTGTTTTGGGTCTGTGTGTTTTCCTGTTGATAAAACTTCTGGTTTCAAACTTTGTGTCTGATTAGGAAACTTCTTAAGACTCTTCTTTCTCGGTTACTTCTATTGTTTCTTGGATTTGGAGGAGAATTTATAGGCAGTACAAGATTTAAATAAATCTCTCTGTTTTTCTGTCAGTCTCTTCCTTATCGCTATAAACAGACATCTGCACATAAATATTCAGAATCTGCACGTCAAGACTTTCGGTAGCAGAAAGTTTCTGGTGTCTAGTGTGAATTCTATTGACCAATCACATCTGAGCACTCCTTGTTTAAACACAGGTAAACAGTCCTTGTAAAGGGTCTCGGATTGATATTCTTTGGCAAAATGTAATGTTAAAGGCGCTGATTATTACGAATCAATTATTGTTAGATGTCTGATAAACTTTTTAAAATATATCTACTTTTGTATTTCAATTCAGTTTTATTTATATAGCGCCAAATCACAACAACAGTCACCACAAGGCGCTTTATATTGTACAGTAGATCGCACAATAATAAATACAAAGAAAAACCCAACAATCATATGACCCCCTATGAGCAAGCACTTTGGCGACAGTGGGAAGGAAAAACTCCCTTTTAACAGGAAGAAACCTCAGGCAGAACCAGGCTCAGGGAGGGGCGGGGCCATCTGCTGTGACCAGTTGGGGTGAGAGAAGGAAGACAGGACAAAAGAAATGCTGTGGACAATGACTGGTGCGTGGAACAGGAAGTCTGGTATCTGGATGCCCTGGCTACCCCACAAGCCCCAAAATATCAGTTCAAGAAGATAAGTTAACCAACTAGCCAACAGGTTCCCAGACCAATAACTACCTAATATTTGTCTCAGAAACCAATTTTATGACAATACTGACAGGCCCATTGGGTCATCTCAAGATCCACATATGACATCATTGTAAGTGTTGTATAATAATACTGTGTTAGTAACAGTACTCTTGGTATTGAATTTACTGTTACCAATCAAAGGTATTATCAGAGGTACTGAATTTCTCCCCAGTATCAGACTAGAATAATCTCTCCATCCTCAGTGAGGACGTAGAGGAAGCAATTAAATCGCTTGGGGAAATCAGTAGGAGTGGAAAATATACCAGCAGGATTAATACATAAAGGCGGAGATCTGGCAAATTAGAGAATAACCAACACCATGGACACAATCCCTAATCATCATTCTACCCAAGAAAGGTAACTTACAGCTCTGGAAAACTGTCCTACCATCAGTCTGATTAGTCAGCCAAGTTAAGGTAACACTACAGATACTGCTAAAGCAGGTTTCGGAGCACGTTACAGTCCTACCAAACAAATCTAACTGAGGCCACTATGTGAGAAACACCTCGAACAACTCGTGCAGAACTAGAAGAAAACAAAACAGGAATCCAAAATATAAAGTGCAGGAACTTAAATGATAAAAACCTAAATAGAACCAAAACACAGGATCAGAAAAAATGAAAATTACTATGAATTCAAACCATTATTATAAAATAGTAACAAAAAAATCTATTCATTCAAGTCTATGAACAGGAGTTGTGACATTTATTCCATGTCAAGCTTGAATTTGTGATTTCATTAGGAAATGAGAAGTATATTAACCAGAAGTGCATATTTTATCCAGAGAAAGCAGGGAGGCTTCTGCAGAAAATAAAGCTTTAAATAATGTGATCTTTGTATTTTAACCAATTTTTCCTAATTGCAACCAGGTTGCCACACTGGTTTTACCATAGTGTGACTAAGCATACCATATGTCAATCAACTCACTCTCATTGGTAGTTGCTTCAATGACTTGGCTTAAACTTAAGAAAAGTTTAACTTGGGAGTCACTCCCTTCAAGTTGTTTCGATGACAGCTTCTTGAAGTCACAAAGGGTCATCAACCCTTTATGGTCTCTGGTTGCCACGTTGCTATTTCCTGTCTTGAAGCACTGTAATACTTGGTACTGAAAAATTACAAGTTGGGAAAGACACCTCAATCTTTGTACGTCACACTGAAACACATCCTGGTTGGGGGATTCAGACATTAGTTTACACGTCGATGAACTGAGAGTACCCATGACCACCACACGTTATTTGGTATCAACACATTAAAGACGTGCAGTTGTACACACCTGTGCACACTTCAAATTTAGATCACACATGGAAAGTTTTCTCCCACTTGTACCTTCTTCCAGTCACATTGTGACTCATATCTGAATTTGGATGCATCGTTACACTCTTTGCATCGTCTGCAGATTTTAAAGGTAACTGTTGATGTTTACTCACTTTGGACGAGCTGATCTGACGTCCATACAGCAGGAAAGAGAGTTGGCCAGGGATTATACTGCACTGAACCTTCTCTCCCCCTGAGCTGACGTTAATGAGGCTCTGAGTGTTTGTTGTTGAGATGAAAATACCCACAATCCCTCAGGAGAAAATTAACCACCTCCCTTTAGAGATTCAACCGAGAGAAAAAAAACTGTGGGAAGCCGTTCACTGCAGAAGAATGTCATTTTTAATTATTATCCTCATCATTTAATGACTTTATTACTTTCTTATTTACATTTTTTGATTTTTGTTTGAATGAAACAGACGCAGACGAATCCCACGTGGACTGGACTACTCTCTGAGCTTCTCAAAAACTAATAATATGCCCTCTCCAGAGAATAGACCAGATCGAGATGTGTTGTTCATCACTGATTTTTAGGTCGGAATCCACACATCCCTAAAGAGCTCAAATAATGAATAATAGTCATCCAGACATTAGACACTAACCAGAATGATCAGTTCCTCTGAAACGTCTTTGGAGTGCATATTTAATTTAGCCTGTTTCCAGGTGATAGGCATGTCCCACTGGCCCAGTTTATTTACAGTTGATGTCTCTAATAGGAACTGGCAACAGTTGCCATGGAGCAACGAATCAAAAGTGTCTGCTCTCCAGAGACAAAGCCAGACCAAAATGTGCACGCATCCCTGAGGAAGCCTGAGTCCACCAGTGAATATTGTTTAGTTACAGACTAATCCCTGGGCAGACAGAGTTTGATCACTTAGCTTCATGGTGTCAGCGCTAACATGTGGTTTAAGAAACAATGAATCCATCTTAATCTGTGCTCTAAAGTTTGACGTAGAGCTAAAACGGGACAATTCTGTAATTTAGATTTTATTTAAGGATAGAGTAACCAGGATTCAATCAGGGTTTAAATGCTTAGTTTTAGAGCTAAATTCTGTAAATTCTCCTAAATCCAGAACTACTTAAATATTTCTGCAATAATAAAAGAGCTTGCCATGTTACTGGCATGCAATCCAAAGCGTTTTTGCGGAAAATCAATCTTCAAAAAATACACTCTAAAAAAAAAGTTGCCATAAGGCCATGATGAACTGGTCTGGATGTTTCCAAACAATTCCCAGGAGAGGACAGCAGCAGGTGAATTTCATGGTTTGATCCACGAGTTTAAGCGGCTGCTTTTGTACATCTTTCAGGATGTCAGTGGGGCAGTTTGGGCTCTTGTTGGCAGAGATGGGACCACATGTGAGAAGGCAGAGAAACCATTTCAGACAGCCGCGATTTGCGTAACGAGTGCGCCTGTTGCCAAATGCAGTGATCTGATTGGTCAGATCTGATTTTTTGGATCAGAAAAATCGAGCTTGGTTTGAAAAAATAAACGCCACAAATTCATCCAATGAAATTACACGTTTGTGTGGACAGGTGTATTAAGAATAGCTTGGTCCGAAAAATATTTTTAATGCATGAAATATTTGCACATCCGGTGCATAGCGGCCTTAACTCAGGAGTCCTTTTTATCTGAAATGCTACAATACATGATTATTATATATTATATAAATAAATATAAATACTATGATGCAGTAATAATCTATTTTAAATATATATTCATATATATTATATATATTTTTGTAATACTGTAAATCAGCTTTTGTTCAGTGTATTTAAACTGCCATCTTATTTACTGCCTGAATACTGTAATCCAGGACTAATTCACAGTCTAAGTGCTAAATCCAAGAACTAAATTCTCTAATAAAGGATTTGCTCTAATCCAGAACGCCTGCAGGATTAAAATGCTGAAACTTAGAACAAACTTACAGCATAATCGCTCTGATCCAGGATTATCTTCGTCCCCAGGACTCTAATAGTTCTCTAATCTTGAACTAGTTGAAAGATAAACCACTCAAAGTCTGAATACTCTTAATACCCAAACCCAGGATGTTAAAGCAGGATTAATCCAGAACCTAGCTATTATAATCCTGGATTCTTTTAGTATTAATGACCTACGTGCACAAATCCATACCTAATAAACAGCATAAATATCTAATCCAAGTTTTAAAAAGCTCCTATTCATTATGTCTGACAGGTGTATGATGGGAAATGAAGTACCTTATATCTGCTCAACTCTTCACCCTCTCTATCTCCTTTCATTTTCCACTTTCTACTAATCAATTGACTTATTATTATTGATATCTGTAATAAAGGGAGTAAAAGAAACACACACACACAGCCTGGTCTTTAAAGCTCCAGCCAATTAGCTAATGGCTCGTTAAAGATGGCGTCCATTAGAGCTACTAATCAATCAATTAAGCAGAACAGATGAGGATTTAATTGATCTGCTTCAACTTTCCTGACCACATGATGCAGTCGCACGGCAACCACATGGGACAAAAATGATAATGACGCTGAGTCAGCAGGACTGTGTGTGTGTGTGCATGTAACACACGCTTTGTTATATAAATTATGTGTAGATATTAACTGTTGAGGAAGGGTTAATGTCTCTTTTCCAGGAGAGGTTCACTTTGTTTAATGGAGACATGAAAGGACCACTAAAAGGCTTTAGTAGACACTGGTCCAGGAGTTTGGGGGCATTTCATCTCTGTTTCTAGTTTTGGTTAACACTGGACAGGAATTTATGGGATATGCTGCAAAAACAAACACTAATGCTAAATGTGACCATAAATACCCATGAAACAGAGAAATCACTGGAAAAATAGCTACTACAAATACCACAAAATTATAAAAAGAAAGAAGTTTGAAGTTAGTTCAAAATGCAAAATTACTAAAACAGAAAGAGAAACAACTGAAAATGTTGCTTTGAAGAGGGAAAGTCTTGATGGATGCTCAATCCTCCAGGTAAGTAAATCCCAACAGTTGATTGTGTTCATCTGGACGTAGCGTTTTCAGTGGGAGGAACATTTCATCACTCGCCCAAGTGACTTCTTCAGTCTCAGCTGACTGCAGGTTTCCCCAATCTTATAAACTTTAGATTTGCACAATAACTGACACTAGCACCACTGAATGAACAATGGGCTGTGAGGTCAGTTCCTTGATCATTAATATGCAAATTGTCATGACCATTGATCAACAACCACTGATCAAAGCCCATTGATCAATGGCAGTGAGTACCATTGAGGTGGCAACCTTTTGTCTCCAAGAACACAAAAGGTTGCCACAAAGAAACACAAAATTGGTTCAAAAAAAGAAAAAGTTACCATAGAATACACAGCAAATTAATCAAAAACTTTGAAAAGGGCAACTTACTCCAAAGAAACGCAAAAATACTACAAAGATTATATTAATTTGAAAGACAAACGTTTGGCACAGAGAAACCCAAAAAGGACAAAAGGTTACTAAAAAATTATATAAAATTACTCCAAAAAAGACTAAAAGATGCTACAAGGAGACATGAAATGACTACAAAATGGAAAAAGGTTTCTATAAAGTGATTCAAAATTCCTCCAAAAACACAGTTTGCATGTTCTCCCCTGTTTCCTGGGTTCTCTCCAGGTACTCTGGCTTCCTCCCACAGTCCAAACACATGTAGTTAGTGGGGTTAGGTTAACTGATAAGCCCTCCATCGGATTGGTGACCTGTCCAGGGTGTACCGGGCCTCTCACCCTGTGGTAGCTGGGATAGGCTCCAGTCACTGACAAGGATAAGTGGAAGAGAATGGATGGCCAAAATTACTCCAACAAGTCAAAAACAGATACAAAATTACTCTGAATTTATAAAAAGTTCCTGAAAAGAAAGCAAATGCTGCTTCAGAGACACAAAATTAAAATCAAAAGATTTTTTTTTTAAATGTGCTATAAAGAGAGAAAATTACTACAGACACACAAACTTTCCACAGAGAGACAGCAAATTAGTAGAAAAAGTTAGTTGTTTTTAAAGTTTCTAAAAAAGTGAGAGAACATTAGTATAAAGAGATATAAAACAGACAAAGTGTCTATAGGGTCTGGACAGAACAACATGGCTAAGTTTGGATAGCGCTTTATTTTAGCATTCTGCCCTGTCACAGTGAAGCCTGGACCCCAGATATCTTCACAGTGGCAGTATGCTGTTTTCAGCATCAGTGAGCTGTAGTTTTATCAGCACAGACAGCAACAATACAACAATACAACACAGCCACACAATGAGAGCAACCACATGTGGAGGACGGGTTTGTGTGTACGTGTGTGTGTGTGTGCGCTTTGACTCTGGGACTGCTGCCCATAAAGTCTCATTAATTTCATGGCAACAGGCCCACTGGACTACAGACAGAGAGCTAAACCTTCTGCTGATGAAGCTGTGTTCAAACACCAGCAGACAAAACTGTTCCACTGTGCTTCTCTGGCTGCTTCCACGGTGTTTGTTGGTTTTTGTGAGGACCCGTTTTACATCAGGTTTTTCCCCAGCCATCATTTTTTTAAAGTCTGCTTTTTTTCTTTTTTTTCTACACACAAATCCCGTGTTCAGAGCCAAACCAGCACTGGGCACCAATCAAAGAACGTCACAATAGATATATATTTTTAGGAGCACACAGAAGTGATTCAAGAAAATGTTGAAAATTTTCTCAAAGTGAAACCAGACCTTTCAAAAAAAGTGCACAGTCACAGCTGTTTATATGCTGCTGCAAAATTGGTATCATTGTTTGTTTTTGCTTTATTTTCTGTCATATATAAGCTGTTGCAGTGCTGGATATTAATATGAAACATGAAGAAAGTTGCAACGGCAATAATAAGATCATCTCAGGCACACAGCTATAGCTGTGAGCGCAGAAATGTTTGTTTGCAAGCAGCAGCCAATCAAAAGAAAACTGGCTTAAAAGGGGAGGAACTAAAATTGTTTTTTCAGACTGTGGCGTTGCACCAAGGCCCAACATCTGCAAATCATGAAAAGCTACTCTAATAGAAATCCAATGAAAATATGAGAGACAAAAGCTAATCTGAGTATTTTGTAGAGTTGGTTACTCCAGGATCTTCAACTCTGGGTTTAATTTTACATCATAATTCAAACTTCAAAGTTATCACTAGCCGATCGTGGCTCAAGAGTTGGGAGTTCGCCTTGTAATCGGAAGGTTGCCGGTTCGAGCCCTGGCTTGGACAGTCTCGGTCATTGTGTCCTTGGGCAAGACACTTCACCCGTTGCCTACTGGTGGTGGCCAGAGGGCCCGGTGGCGCCAGTGTCCGGCAGCCTCGCCTCTGTCAGTGCGCCCCGGGGTGGCTGTGGCTACAATGTAGCTGCCATCACCAGTGTGTGAATGGGAGGATGACTGGTTGTGTAAAGCGCTTTGGGGTCCTTAGGGACTAGAAAAGCGCTATACAAATACAGGCCATTTACCATTTACCATTTAGCCATGACTGAGCCAAGGACTAAGTCATGTGACACTAGCCACAAAATTGTAGCAAGCCTTAAAATGCAGGGTTAAAAGGGGCAGACCTGCTAATTAACGCTGCTAATAGCAGACTAATAAAATACATGAATTTCACTCACCAAAACTGGAACATAGAGACGTCTTAGGCAATCAAACCACACAGAAAATCATATTATTTGTCAATTAATTTATTTAAATTGTGCAAAAAAACACCAGCTGCCTGTGTCTGCACGTCCAGATATATCCAGACGACTGACTTTTAAAAAAAATCACCCACCATAAAAACAACAATGAAAACAATGCCACAAACATATGTTATAAAGATACTTTTTGTAAGTACCCTATACAAAATTAAAGCAGGAAGTTTTCAGGTCGGTGGTCATCTCTGTAGTAAGAAATATGAAGCTGAGGTATTTGGTTTGAGCTCCTCCAGTGTATGACTCCATTCTGTCCAAAACCTCTCAGTTAAAAGCCAAGTTATTAGCAATGTCTTACTGGTGGGGAAGAAGATTCCTGATTATTCAAAAATTGTCCTACTTGCACGTTCTTCCACTCACCAAAACTGAAGCACAACCTTCCTGTACCTAATGAGCTTTAATATTAATGAGATAATTAATTAAAAATGCTCCAAAAGGCACCATAAACATGTTGGAGAGGTTTATCAGCTACAGCTGCCTATGACAGGATACCTGTCAATGGATGTGGCCACAACCTGAAATATATTCAGCCGTCCTTGTTTTAAAAAAGAGGAATCTTTTATAAATCTGTGTGTACCAGCAGGTGTCACCAACACTGAACCCTCTGATGCTTCAGTCAAATCTGGACACGTATGACTGAGCTCATGTTGTGTCTGAGCTTGAGAGGTGACATCATGGTGGTGGTGAGGTCATACAGTAGATATTACTGATGGCGGCAGTCACTGTGCCAACATAGAATATTCTATTACAGGGTGTGTGCGTGTCCACTCAGCTCTCTCATCTTTAATACATGCCATCTCTTCCACTCGAAGAGTTCCTGCCGTCTCGCCTCCATCAGACACATCTGAAGACTCTAACCTGAAACGCTGCTTTTGTGAAATTTAAAAACATCTCTGAGGATTATTGTGTTTGTTGTTCAGATCTGTGATCCTGAAGCTTTCACGGGGAATGTTGATGCTATTTCTCCTTCGGTTTTAGTTAACTAAATATGAGTCATTCAAACACGAGCACTGTTGCCGTACAGTAAGAGGTTTGAGGGTTCGATATCGTTACCTTCACGTGAAGGTATAAAAGCTTCATCAAAGACATGGTAGCATAATTCTCAGAGGATTACACCTGGACCTGTATGTGGGCTTTTATTTTGAAGATTTGCTGGAGTCTGTGTTTTGTTCCTGTGTCTGACTTTCTGGGTTCCTCGGCTGCTTCTGCACAGCTTATGCAAAACATAATCCCAGCACTATTTTAAGCAACAAGGAGTGCAGAGCTGCTTCTGAAACGTGCTGTGATGCATGTGCTGGAAATGCAGGCGTGCATATTGAGTGGGTGCAATCAGCTCTGGAACACGTCACAGGTGCACCGGATATTTTCCTGTGGGTACAGCTCTCTGTTTCTATTTAGGACACTTAGTCACACAGGCCTAGAGACTAATCGGCAACCATCTGAAAACCTCCAGTCGCTAAGGTAAAACGTAGATTCTCCAACCAGCTGATTGCTGGAGGTTGTTGCCTGTCGTTTTTTGACAAAACCAACGTGTTTCAAAAGGTAAAACTTTTATTTTGAAGGAGAACAGTCTTCCTTTTCACTTTGTGTCACACTCCTCACAGTTTCTCGACTGCTAAGCAAGTAGTTGGCGAGTATTTGCAGCTGCAAGTCGTGACTGGTTTGTGGGCATATCATGATGGTTTGGTCCCGTTGGGGAAAATCTCCCAACAGCCTGGACGTCATCTTGCCCTCTTCTGACAGCTTAACGTGACCAGTGATGATACAGGAATGACTTGATGGACCTCTCAGAATTTATTTATATAGCGCCAACTAAAGATAACACTCTCTTGAGCCAGTTTTATTGTGATGTAAAGATCCCAAATTATTACAGAGAGAACTCCAATGATCAAATGTTCCCATATGAGCAGTGCTTGGCAGAGCTGGGGAGAAAGAACGCTCTTTGAAGAGGTAGAGGCGTCTGGGAGAACTGGGCTCTGGACTCATCCAGCTGGAGGGTGAGGGGAAAGAGACAAGATGAAAGGATGGGACATAAAGAGACAGAAATCAATCAAACTGGGAGCTGGTTTCAGAGAAGAGGGGCCTAATAGCTGAAGGGTCTGCCTCCCATTCTACTTTTAGAAACTCTAGGAAGGATAAGGAAGCCTGCAGCCTGAGAGGGAAGTGCTGTGTTGTGATAATGCTGTGAGGTCTTTAAGATACGATGGGGGCTGGTCATTCGGGGCTTGTTGAGGCTCCGGACAGGAGCAGCTAGTTCACAGGAAACAAGATAATTTGGCTCTTTGTGTTGCCCCGGGGCCACCTGTCAGCTTACAGAGAATCTTTCCTGTCAGATTTTGCTCCTGTAAATCAAAAACAGACTTGAGTCTAATCAGGTTTGTAGCGAATGGCTGAACAGAGCGTCAGTTAACCACAGACCCAATTTAATTCCGTTATGGAAGCTAATAATGTAAGTGAAGTCATCCATAACTGCCAGGAGTGATATGTCTCAGATGTCTCTAGTGATGTTGAGGTCATTTATTGTTTTTTTAATATTTTTTATTTATTTTATTTTGCTGTGTTATAAGTGAACGCCCTTCTCTGTGTCTGACGTGTTGTGACTTTTATTGTGAAATCCCAGAGAGGCTGCAAATAGCCCTAATGAGCCGCAGAGGTTAAACCACCTAGCAACAGCCGGGAAGCTTTTGCATCATTTATGATAGGTTCTGAGCTGGTCACATGATGCTACGTGTCATATTTAATGAATGAAGTCTGGCCATCATATTAAATCTTCACGTTTACAGCAGAAGGAACTCAGTCCAAAGTGTTTTTATATGGCCAGCTGTCTCGTGACCGCTTCTTCTTTTGAAATATAAATGAAAGGCATTAACACCTGAGCACCAGAAAGATGCTCGGGTTTGCCTTTTTCCTTCTTATAGCTTGAAAACAAAGATTATCTGGCGTTTCATGAAAAGTTCACAAAATGATTTCTAACAATGTCGTCTGTCGAGAAGATTAAACAAAATGTACCAAGAAGAAGTCTTTAAAACCCTCAAAGGTACCGTCAGTTTTCAGTAGAAAAAATAATGTTGCACTCATAAATATATATTGATTAGTGTGTAGTTACATCTTCCAACAAATTGATATGTTCTTATAAACTAAGGCGTTGGCACCAGTTTGTGGAAGTCACCATGCTGAGCCGCCATCTTGAATACAGTGGCTGAAACGGGCATCGCCTTTCCACCTAATCGCATTCATGTAATACAGCTTATAAGTTACTTTTATTTTAAAGATCACAACGAGCTCTTTTAATTTATAAATAAAAGTGTAACATTTGTACATTAGATTTTTATTTAATTTTGTTTTTTTATGAAGCCAGCAGGACAATGGCAGGATTCTCCCTGAGGTCTCCAGTCTGGTTATAAGATCCATGATCCATTATCCATAAGCCAAAGTCCTGTCCACAAAAACCAGGAATGAGAATTGTAAAGCATTTTGCATATAAAGGAATAGATATACATATATTACACGTAAAGGTCAAAGGTCATTCTCAGCCAGTCAGTGCTGTTCCTTCACCTGTCACAGCAGTATAATCCTCCGTCTTCTCCTGTTAATCTGGAACATAAGGAGTTAATCTGTGACTCACAGCATCTCATTCATAACCGAGACCATCAAAGACTTCTCTTCATCCTGTAATCCCTCGCTGTTACTAATCCCTGTCTTCTCCGCTCTTCTCCATCTTCCTTTATTTCCAGTTTTCATCATTTATTCCTTTTCTGCAGGATCCTTAATCTGCTTCTCGCTCCGCTCACATCGCCATATTCTCTCTCTCTCTCCTCGCTCTGCGTTGGCTTCTTTCGTCTTCTGTATTTTTATACCCCTCATTTCTGTGCGTCTCCATTTCCTTTATCTCGTCTCAGAGTACTGAAGGTAACAAACCGTCAGGCTTTCAGAAAATGATCACAAAATTATTTGGGAGATGCTGGTTTGGACTGACATGTTTTCCCTCATGAAACCCACCTGCTTCTCTTGTCTTCCTGTCAGCAGTTGGTCTGCATCTTCACATGTACAGTAACTCTTTCTAATAGGGATGGATTATTTCCCTGTAGTCCTTCTTCAGAGCAGCAGGATTCACACAGTGAGAGCTAACCGTGCCTGACGTGCTGTTTGTGGTTGTTTTGTGCTTTTGTGGCATTTTGAATTATATTTTGTTTTGCGAGTTTGTGGTAAGCAAACGACTGAAAAACGAAGCCAAAGCCTCAATGCCAAAAACCTGCAGCTCCTCCTAGAGGCTCTATGGACGGTGAGTCAGCATTGAAACTACCTGCTGTAGAAATCACCTTTGGTCTCTTATGGGTAACAAATTTGCAGGGATTTCCTTTAATAATTATCTGAGTTTTTTTAAGGCTTAAAGTTTCCGGTGTCGTTGACAGGTGTGCCTGCACTGCTTCACCTTCACTGACTTGAGTCACTGGACTATTCCTCTTTGTGCTGTTTCTGCCTTTTGGAGAATTTTTAATCAAATTATCTGATGAATTATGTGACTTGATGTAGGGTTCGAGAAGTCTGTGCTTCAGTTTTGGTGATAAAATTCTTGTATTTTATTAGTCTGTTACTCATCCCTGATTGGCAGATATCTATGTACAGGGTGGGCCATTTATATGGATACACCGTAATAAAATGGGAATGGTTGGTGATATTAAAGTCCTGTTTGTGGCACATTAGTATATGTGAGGGGCAAACTCCTCAAGATGGTGGTGACCATGGTGGCCATTTAGAAGTCGGCCATCTTGGATACAACTTTTGTTTTTCAATAGGAAGAGGGCCATGTGACACATCAAACTTATTGGTAATGTCACAAGAAAAACAATGGTGTGCTTGGTTTCAACGTAACTTTATTCTTTCATCAGTTATTTACAAGTTTCTCTTTGTTCACAGCCATTGACATGTCGAAGAGGTTAACACGTGAGGAGCGGATCGAAATTGTGTTGATATCTGGTGAACGCAGTAACAGCAGATTTCAATGCAAGACACCCTACGAGACCACCCATCTCCCATGCTACAGTTAGCAAACTGCTTGCTAAGTTTCGTGAAACTGGTTCAGTGTTGGATTTGTCAAAATGTGGACGCAAGAAAACTGTCACTAATGAAGAAACATCAGTGGCTGTCCTAGCTTCATTCAGCAAGAGCCCACAGCGTAGCACTCGCCGCATGTCACTGGAGAGTGGCATTAGTCGAACATCCCTTCGGCGGATATTAGTTACTCACAAATGGCACCCTTACAAACTCCAGCTACTGCAGCATCTCAACGAGGATGACCCTGATCGGCGCACAGAATTTGCAGAATGGGCAAAACAAAAATTGGAACGGGACCCTCAGTTCACGCAGAAGATTTTGTTCAGTGATGAGGCAAACTTTTATGTGAATGGTGAAGTTAACAAACAAAACCACCGCTATTGGTCTGACACTAACCCACATTGGATGGATCCCTCCAAGACTGTTGGAACAACCAAAGTGATGGTTTGGTGTGGTATATGGGGTACAACGATAGTGGGTCCATTCTTCATCAATGGAAACCTCAAGGCCACTGGATATTTGAAATTGCTACATGATGATGTGTTTCCCTCTTTATGCACTGAAGCTGGCACGTTCCCTGAGTTTTTCCAGCAAGATGGTGCACCACCACATTATGGGTGCCAGGTCCGAGCATTCCTAGATGAACAATTTCCTGGAAAGTGGATTGGTCGTCGTGAGTCAATTGAATGGCCCCCAAGGTCTCCCGATCTGACCCCCTTAGACTTTTATCTTTGGGGTCATCTGAAGGCAATTGTCTATGGTGTGAAGATACGAGATGTGCAGCACCAGAAACTACAGATACTGGATGCCTGTGCTGGCATTTCTCCTGCGGTGTTGCTATCAGTGTGTGAAGAGTGGGAGAAGAGGCTTGCATTGACAATCCAACACAATGGGCAGCACTTTGAACACATTTTATAAGTGGTCAGAAACTTGTAAAAAAACTCATGAAAGAATAAAGTTAGGTTGAAACCAAGCACACCATTGTTTTTCTTGTGACATTACCAATAAGTTTGATGTGTCACATGGCCCTCTTCCTATTGAAAAAACAAAAGTTATATCCAAGATGGCCGACTTCTAAATGGCCACCATGGTCACCACCCATCTTGAGGAGTTTGCCCCCTCACATATACTAATGTGCCACAAACAGGACTTTAATATCACCAACCATTCCCATTTTATTACGGTGTATCCATATAAATGGCCCACCCTGTAGTTTAGTTTATGGAAGCTGCTCTCAGTAGCAGAGCCAAACTATTTACTTATGGGTTTGCTTTGCATATGGCTGTAGGCTGAATATTCTTGGTGTTTTCTTACTCCTGTTTGCAAAGCAAGGCTGAATTCCATAAGGACAGGACATATATGAGGTTATATGATATATTATCTGATTAAACAAAACTCTGGAATCTTTTTGCTGAAAGCTAGTTGCAATCTGAGTAGGCTGTTGTGCCCATGTGTAAAAATGCTTCTGCAAAATAAAGAAATAAAAAATGTGTGGTAGCTGCTGTGTTGCCATCAGAGCCATGGTCTTGGGGTTGTTTCCCTCTTCTCTCTCTGTGTAGCTCTGGGCACTTTCATTTCTGGCACCAGCTTTGAGTGGGTCAGCTCCGTGTTCACCCCCACACACCTGCAGGTTGTTTCCAATTGTGAGGCTGTGTATGTAGTAGCCAGCTCTGGTGATGGATCTCCACCTGATCATTATTTCCACCACGGGCAATATGGTTCCGTTCTTCATCCTCGTTTCCCTAAAGTTGCTTGTCATCTCCTCTGCAGAGCTTCGTACCCAAAGACTCACTCTTACCTTTTCTATCTCAGTCGCAGATTCCAGCCCTTCTGTCAGCAGTTTCTTTGTATTCCTGTGGAAAACTTTCCTGTCACTGGAGACTCACCTTTCCACCCACTGTCCACCACTCGCACCTGAAGACTCTGTCAGCCTTTTTGCAAATACCCCTATTATCATATCTCTGCAAAGTAAAGCTAACAAACACACTTATCAAAGCAGCCATTCTCTATTTCTCCACTTACCTGTACTGACTCCCTTCCTCTCCCTCCACAGACCCTCTCAGACCTGCGGTGCTGTCTTTTGTTCCTGCCTGTTCCAGTCCCTGTTATTTACTTCATTCATGTAAACACTGTAGACCTGCTTTTCACTGTCTGAGTCTGCTTCCTGGGATTATTTAAAAAAGAGTAATCATGACAATCAGGATGTTTGTATGTTTTACGCGTCAGTCCAACCAAACACAATATAAACCATTACAGAGAAATCTGAGGGTGATTTCTGAGAATCTAAAAAAGGCAGAAACCTAAAGAGCATCTGAAACTTGGCTCACTGTGTCCGTAACATGAATGATCATGGAGTCTGTTCAGTGCTCTGATAGCAAAGATGAGCAGAGGTACCGGTCGTGTCAGCACTGTGGACCGAGCCGTTATTGGAGTTGTAAAGTTGTGTTTAAATCATAATTTGGGGCAAAACTTTTAGATTTTTTGAAGCACTGGCCTCTGAAAATAAAGTTATTTCTTTGTCCCTCTCATTTCACTATGGGCTTCCAAATAAATGCCTGGATTTGTTCCAAGATGGCTGCCTAGCTGTGAGACTTGCTTCCAGCAGGACTTTGCTCTGGCTCCAACAGACCAACATGGCTGAGGCCAGAAGGCGAATGTTGAGGCTTCAAAATGTGGAGCCCAGAAACCAGTGGGGCCATCATGTGTGGTTACATCTTTCTGATCATTTTCTAGAATATCTTCTCATTTCTCCTCCTTTCATCCTTTCACGCCCTCTCCTCTTATTTGCTCCTTTCCTTTTCCTTCATCCTTCCCTGCTGTCCAGAGTCCATTTTTCCTTCCTCCTCTTGCCTATATTTCCCTAATCGTTTTATCCATGCAGCATGACTCTCACTCTCTCTCTCTCTCATGCACACACACATGCACACAGCAGAAGGACACATTACCCCCTGTATGAACCGACTCAGCTCTGCCAGGATCAGGGGGGCTGCACAGTGCTGATAACGCTCTCTCTGGAGACTTCAGCCGTCTCTGGTTTCATGTTGCGGCCGATCGATGAGTCTGAAGAATATTTCTGTCAGAACGCACGAAGACTTAAAGACAGAACCAACAATGAGATGGCGAATACGATGAAGCATGCGCGGCAGTTAAACGTGATGTGTGACGAGAGGGAGGCCGAAGCCTGAAAGACCTCAGAGGATCAGAGTCTGCTTCACGTCTGCTGGTGTCAGTTTATCAAACACTATCCAGCATCATGGGAAGTGCTGCCAGTGCCCCCTGCAGGCTGAAGGCTTCAGCTCATCTGAAACTGGACACATCTCAGTCCATTCAGCTGAACCTCACTCTGCTTTCATTAAAGCATCGTTCCAGATTATCTTCAACTGCTTTCTTAATATTGTTTCGATTTCATGCATCATGCTGAGAGTTACAAAGAGAAAAAAATGGTGTAAGCTCCCCTACAGTACACAACGTCCTAAATCTGTTAAACTTTAGACAACATTAGTATCTGAAACAGTAAATCCTGTCAGCAGTCTTGCAGGGTTAACAGTTTGGATAGGTTGTTGCTATAGTTTGACTGAGATGAGACAGTAAGAGCTTTGCACCTTGCAGGACTTAAATACCGGAGTACCTGTTCAGCTCCCGCAGCCACCGCTGGACCCAAGTGCAGACACAGACCACAGGAAGAGCTAAAAGGTTTATTAACAACGTAGAAATTTTGCTGTAGAGATCATTTCTGGGCTCCTCTTAGAAGTGGAGAAGAGAGGGCTGCAAATTTAACAGGTGAGTGAGCAGGAAGCAGGTAACTGATCTGGTTTTGAATGAAAGTCCAATTAATTCCAAACCGGTGCTGAGACAGTCCAACTGAGCTGTGAGAGAGCACACCAATAGCTTCCTGGAAAAGGAGACAAGCTGAATACCAAGAAACTAGACCAAGAGGAAGAACTAAATGAGCCTGATGTAACCACTGAGACGGCTGTATGATCAGGTAAAGCTGGAGACGACGAGTGCTGCAGGTGATCAACAGATGTGTATCAATGAATTACACAGCACCATGTGGACACTGGCCCTCTCAGCGATCTCCACCATCAGGCCGGAGACTTTATTGTAATTTATAGTTTGTGCAGTTCACCTGGTAACAACCCTAATAGGGTTTATGGTTAGGCTTTGCTTTTGCTTTAGCCTACATTTTTAGCATATCATGTTTTTCTGGTGCAAATGTAAAGTTACTTCAGTATCTGGCTAGTGCTGCAGATAAGGAGGAACAGTTTAACAGTTCTACTTCATTCTACTTCATACCACATTAGCTTCATAATCTGTGTCTAGTGTTTAAAATTACTGTTGCATTTTAGTTTTAAAATAATTATCCTGCTTATGAAAGATGTTACGCTAAAATTAACTCTGAAGGGGTAAAAAGGGGCTGATATGGATGGCTAAATGATCAATACCCCCACTCCTATGGTGCATGAGTTCAACAAAGGTCCTCACAAAGATATAAGCACAAACCTTTGTGTGTGTGTTCACTATAATGACTTATTAATCTGTCCATCACTCATCCGCTCGCTTTAGCCACTTTTAAAATACTGCACTTTCAGTCGGGTTTCAATTGGCTGTTTAGAAAAAGCCATCATCCAATGAAGCATGCTGCTGCCTCTGTGTGTTTCTACTCCACCCGACGACTGAAGGAAACCTTTTAAAGAGTTTAATGTGTGATTTAGGATGTCTGAGCTGGGGTGAGGAGGAGAAGGAGGGAGGGGGAAGAAAACCAGAGCGAGAAGAAGAAGAAAAAGAGAGAGTGGTGGAAAATTCTAAAAACAGACAGAGAGGGAGATAAACAGTCTTTATGAGCGCTGACATTTTTATGAAGCAGAGTGAGTGTGTGTGCATGTGGTCTTGTTTTTCTGTTTTTATGGAGTCTGAGACTGTGTGTGTGTGTGTGTGTGTGTGTGTGTGTGTGTGTGTGTGTGTGTGTGTGTGTGTGTGTGTGTGTGTGTGACCGCGCACTCTGCTGCCCTCAACAGCTACTGGCTGGTATAGCAACAGAGGTACTTCTTGTAAATTTCTATTTAAAAATAAAAGATAATTTAAAACTTTCCAAAAACAAATATCAACAGAATGTAACAACCAGTTAATATCATTTCATGGCTCAAATGTCTGGTATAATGTTGAATAGATCTGAATCTGAATTAAAAACAGGCCCAGGCTAGCTTTCATGCAATACCAATGTGTACCACAAGAGGGCACAGCAAGTCAATGTAAGCATTATTTAATTAGTGAATTTATTATGAGCACATCTTCATTTATATGTGGATCTGGCAAAGCTGCTCAAACAAGTCACACATCCACTAGTAAAATTAAAAAAAACTGCATAATTACGTCAAATCTTAGTGCAGCATATGCAGAAACACATGTACAAAAAAAACGTCTAGCAAGGTTTATGTGTTGTTGTTTTTTTATTTTATTGATTATTTTTTAAGATAAGATAAGATAATTCTTTATTTTCATTGCACAGTCATACATAGTACAATAGTACAATGAAATTGGAAAACTGTCCCACATCGGCACTACGTACAACACAACACAACACAACATGACACAACACGACACAACACAACACAACACAACACAACACAACACAACACAACACAGTGACTTAACTTAGTGTCCTGGGTGTGCAAAATCCCGTAGGATGCTGCGTGCCCTCTTGAGACAGCGAGTGCTGGACAGGTCCTTCAGGAAGGGACGAGGATGTCCAGTGATTTTTTGGGCCATATTAATGACCCTCTGAAGTGCAAAGGTGAAAAAATCTAATATATAAACAAAATTAAGAAAAATTCCTACATTTTCTGGGACTGATTCTTTAATTGACTGAAGTTAAAAACATGGCCTGTGGTCTGACTAATCAATATTTTAAAATCCTTTTGATAATCACGGATACAACGTCCTCCAAGTTAAAGAGGAGAGGGACCACATGGCTTATTAGAGTCCATTTTTCCTTTGGTATGGGTAATATGCACCTCTGTGAAGGCGCCATTAATGCTGAATGTTAGTAAAATAACAAAAAACAAAAATGCATGTTTCATACTAGTCCGACTGTCCTCCAGACCCAATGAAGACATTTATTACATTATGAAATATGACAAAATGTTAAGCAGCTGTAATATCCCAAACATTTAAACCATTGTGATGACTGAAGGATCATGTCAGAATAAAAAAAAACCCCAATAAAGTCCAGTATTTTCAAAGGTGTATATTGTCTTTTAATGATTTCTAAATTATTCCATCCTATTTTTAGTTTAGTTTTTTTTTTTTTTTTTTTTAAGTCAGCTGTAATTTAGGCCTCATGACATGAAAGTACTTTCATTTTGAATAAAGGAAGATTAGTAAGGATCATGAGAAAACATTTTTGCCATGGGACCCTGCAAAAATGCCAATGCAGGTCTTTATCCAGTCACAGGCCAATGAAAACAAAAAAAACAATACAATTAATGTGAATTTGATATACTTCAGACATAGTTGTTTGCTTTTATATTATTTAAATAAATATTTTTTGAATACAACTTCCACATGTAAATAATTACCTGTGGAAATAGAACAACAGAGAGCAGGCGCTTGTCGTTGTTTTGAAGCAGGCCTGATTTTTATGGACAGTGTCTCCCTCTGTTGGATAGAATAAGGAACTACTTATTAAATGAGCGTTTAATCTGTATACTACATATTTTATATGTATATCTTATCTGATACAAATAAAATGTAACATGCTACAAAACATGCTGGTCTAAATTTAAGTTAAATTTTTTTCAGAGATTAAAATATCATGTGCAGAGACTACACGCAGAACGAAGTATTTCATTAATTCATGGCTTATATGCATACACCTCCAACAATATGTTGTTATGAGGGTCATGTGTACTAAAAAAACTAAAATAAAAATTTACACAATAAATGGTGAATTTAAAAATATTCAAATTAATTGCAATGTAATTAATTATCACTTTAAAAAGCAATGTATGCTGCATGCATATCCTGCACTAAAGGAATTAACTGGAATTAGCCTCATGTTTTTTTTCATTCAACAAAAAATGTAATATTGCGTGAGGTACAGAAAGATAATAATTATAAATTCATTAAATGATTAATATAGAACAATAAAGTGACGCAACGATAGGTCACGTGCTTCCGCCCCGCCGGCTCCGTGTCCAATCATATTTCAAGATGAGCTGGCACTAAAATACCCGGAAGTGTTTACAGCAGGAGGCTAAACTAGCAGCTAACAGTAGAGTCAGTGGAGAATTGAAGCTCCTGGAAGTGCAGTGCGGACACATCTCCTCCCCTGTGTGCGGTGCTTGTTAAGGTGAGTCCCACCTGTTCACTAATGATCAGCACCCCGATTCTCTCCAGCTTACCGAGGCTAACTGCTCCTAGCAGCAACCAACAGTTAGCTTCAGCGAGTGGCGCGAAACAAACGGCTTGTTTTTGGAAACAAGCGCTTGGAATAGATTAAAACCGAATGCTCGGTTTTCCAGAAAACTGAACCTTCAATAATCAGCTGAGTAATTCTAAAAGAAAACGTAACTAGCAGGGGGGAAACTAGCTAGCATGCTAGTTAGCTAATGTAAAAAAAGCAAAAACAAAAAACCCCAAAAACAAGTTTAATTACTTTCCAGCACATAGACAGAACCTAGTTCGTTTTATGGAATTTAGTTCCAGCAGATACACAGACATGCAAATTTATCAGCTCACTGGAGGGTCTGCAAATTGCGAAGATGTGAAATGAGTGCGGGTAGGAGCGTAAAGTTTTTAGGTCAGGTACTTGAGAGTTTTCAGGAGTTAATTTGTGTGTCGCAGCTGGTAAAATGTACTGACAGTGAATCTTTGTGGTTTGGTTTGGTTTCTTGGCTGAAGTGAGCTGTAACAGGGAGCACAGTGTTGTGGGATCGATGAGGGGCGTTATCAGTGTTTTGATGTGTAAGGAGGCGTGATGCTCCGCTGTGTTTCTGCAGTTTTTGCGGAGCCGCAATGACACAGCTATTCTGAGCTGCCATATCTGAAGCAAAGCAACCCCCTCGAGTGTTCACACTGCACACAACCAAAGGGGAAAAAAGAAATCACACTCAGATGCTTTATTCAGTTTTTTTAGCTTGTGTCTTTTTCACTTATTGTTGTCAGGCATCGTCTACAAAGACGTCAATCTCAGAAAAAGAAGCCTCCGGCCTCCACCCATCGGGCTGCTCTAAAGTGGGCTGTGTTGCTTTTCAGTTTTGTGGAACAATTAAATTAGTTTATTAGATTTATTCTCAGAACAGGATTAGGAGTGCATTTTTAGAAAAATGTCATTAAGCTTTGCTGAAAGACACTGAAAATCCACTTTCATAGGGTTGTAACATTTTTATAAAGTATGATCTGTGAAAATCTGAAGTCTTCCACATCAGCAACATGACAGTTAACCTTTTACATTTTTTCTTTCTTTAAAATTTCGTGCAGAACTATGTGAAAGTCTTGAGCCACTCCTTGCTTCTTTTTCTTTAGTTTCCAGAGAGTCAGACTTTTTCAAAGTGGTGTTAAAGTGATAGTTCTTCGCCAAATAACAGAAATTGTTGCCTCAAGCTTCTGTATATTGTAAAGTACAGACAGACCCAACAATAATACAAGAAAACAGAGGAAACCCCAAAAGTCATATGATCCCCTCCTATGAGCAAGCGCTTTAGAAACCTCCAGCAGAACCAGGATCCAGGAGGATCGGCCATCTGCCTCAATCGATTGGGGGTGAGCGGACGAAGACAGGACAAGGACATGCTGCGCCAGAGATTAACAATAACTAATTAACAACTTGGCAAAGAACCCATTTTAAATTGTGTCTTTGGGCACCAATCACAAAAACAAAACCTCACAAAAACATATCATTTGTTCCCATTCTTTAGTTCTCTGAAAAATACCAAAGATAACAGTCTGATAGGCATAAAGAAGTATTTTTGCACCAACAAGGTGATTCCCAAAGAGCTATTAGCTGATGACTTGGTACACCTCAGCAAGGTGTGCAGTGTCCTTAAAAAAAAAAATGTGAGGAAACTGGGCAAAAGTAGTGTCATTCCTAAAAAGCTATTTCTACCAGGTGAATTCAGAAATGGTCTCAATGAAAGGCTGGTTGTCAAGAAGCCACTATTCAAGAAGGGAAACTGGGACAAAGGTCAGAGGCAGATTACACAAGAACTTGACTGAAAATCAGTGGCAGGAGGTCTTATGGAGCAATGGATCCAGATATGATTTTTTTATATATCTGGAGGTTGAGAGAGCAGTACAACAGTGAGTGTCTACAGCCATCTGTTAGACACAGTGAAGACTCTGTCATAGTTTGGAGCGTTTCAGCCAGCAGTGTGTGGTTCACCACTGAAACAAAATACATGTCAGTCACTGACATCTACACAGCCCGCTGGCTCAGCTCTGCTGAGGCAATCATGAGAAACTCCACCCATCCTGCATCTCACCTGTTTGGCCTGCTGCCCTCAGGGTGACGCTACAGGTCCATCCAGACTCAGGAACAGTTTCTTTCCGCAAGCCAGTATAGTGAGCACAGACATGCACACACACACACGCCCCACTTCAAAACACACATCTCTCTCATGCATACAACGCATACACACAACAACATACACGTTACCACCACCGCACAAGACCAGTGAAATACTTCAGAGCAACCTTGGACATCTGTATAAACTTTTTGCATTTATGTCGTTTGTATTTTTATATTTGTTTTTACTGTTACTTGTTCTGAATTTAATCATTGACTCTAAATTGCCCTCAGGTGTGAATGTGAGTGCGAGTGGTTGTCTGTCTCTGTGTGTTTGCGATGGATGGATTTATTCTAAATGCTGCTAACAGGAAGTTGCTTCTGTATTCGTTGAATGTCTGATGTTTAATGACAATAAAAGGATTTGGATTCTGATTGGCCTCCTTGGAAAGCAAATCTCAACATTATTGAAGTGTGAGTTCCATTCTCATAGAGAATGGAACAAAAATCAGCTAACATCCAGAACAGCTTTGAATTTCCTGGAGAGAAATTCCTGAAGACCTGAATGACAAGAAAGCTGACTAAAAGAGTTTATGCTGTGTTCAATAATGAAGGCAGTTACAGCAAATATTGACTTTCAAACTCATACAAACATGTTTTTTGCCGTTATATACTTATGTTTGCATGTGTTTTGTATCTATAGTATTTCCAATTTTCCTAGCAAATTATAAAGAAAGAGGGTTGGCTTAACACTTTTCCCCAGTACTGCTGCAAACCAGTAGGAGCTAAAATGCAATCGGTGCTAAGCAGAGGTGCTGTGAAACTGCCACTCTCAGTTTAACTGTTGTATTTAAAGTGTGGTTAGGGTCTGAGTTTTATGTGACAGAGCACGCTGTTCCTGCCTCGGTCAGTTGGGTAGTTTGTGTGTCTGGTATGTTATCACGTTAATTCTCAATGTGATGAAATGAATATATTAAACATCAGAGTAGCACATCAGCCAGAGGCAGCAAGAGCACTGATGGGTGAAAGTGTCAGATAACTGGATGGATTAAAGTCATACAATTCGTTCTAATGTGCACTAACTACTGTATGTTCTGAATGGCAATAAAGTAGTGATTCTGTTCTTCTGTTTTATTCTCTATAAGCTAGTGGAGCTTATTGAAAACGATTAACTGTAGATGTCATGATCCAAAGTGCGATGTGATTGTGTTTTTGACGTGTGACCCTGCTCTGTGTTTCCTGTTCAGAAGTCAGGATGAGTCTGCAGTGGACTGCGGTGGCCACCTTCCTCTACGCTGAGGTCTTCTTAGTTCTGCTGCTCTGCATTCCCTTCATCTCACCCAAGAGGTAGGTAACACCTGACTCACACACACCTGTCCTGGCATCAAGCTTTTTCCAGCTCAAATCTGACCTTGGCTTAAGATATCTGCCAGTAAAAATTACTGACTGGAAAAGTCAGTAGTTTGTAGTAAACTAGCAGCTGGAACGATGACTTTCAATCCATTTCACTTTTAAATGAGAGAGATTATCGTCTGAGCTGTCAGTCAGCTGGCTTTGACCATAGTTTACAGTCAATAAAAACATTTGCAAACATTCAAACAAGCTGCTGGCGCACCAGCGTGGATCATCTCCAAACTGCTGACACTTTTTTGTTCCACCAAGTTTATGCTTGCCGTTGTTTGAGTGGCAGGTTGAAGACAATCAGGTCGGTTTTACTGCCATTTTCAAAGATGCATCAGCTGGAGCTCAGAGTGCCAGATTACAGAGAGGGAGATGCTGCAGCAAACTGAAAAGATGAGACTTTCTGGAGAATTTCTTTTTCATTTTTGTGTATCTTGTATGGAAGAGTGCTGTGTGTGTCATGCACCATTATAAACAGTGATAAGGCTGTGGTGATTTCACAGATGCACGTGACACAACCAGTAATGTCAGCTCGTTGTTGCCGAGCTTTTGGGCTGGTGGGGGACCAGTGTTTGATGCATGCATCCCTACACCGGTCCTTCTTTATTTTAATCCTCCTGGGTCACACAACGAAGCATTGCAATCACAAGAAAGTACCTCTATAGAAATCTCTACAGACACTTTAACAACCCTGCTGATGGATGTATCTTTCATGGGAAAAATTACAGACAATTAGACAATTCTGGATATTGAATGTTTTCTCTGCCTTACTGAAAACTTCCCAAATCATGAATTTTCGGTACTGTTACACGACAAACAGACGGCGAGATAAATCTTGGCCCATCTGGGTTTAAAGCGTCCAATGCAAAGCGTGCAAAACATTTACAGCATTGTGTCCGTGTGCTGTTGGCTCCATAAGTGGAAGCTTTGGCCGTTAATTTCCAGCTGGAGAAGCGTGAAGCTCGCTGTTGGGAGCAGCAGAGTTCAGTTTGTCCTCAAACAGAGCAGCTCTGTGTGACTGTGATCACATTAAAAGACCTCCTGACTGCAAACTGATGAGCTCTGATTAACTCCGCACACACGGCACAGAGCTGATAGGAGCTGAAATCCAACAAAGAAAAAAGTCAATAAAAGTAGAGCGTGAGGAGTCAAATATGTGACCTTTAGTGAGAACGCTGTGAAGAATAATTGGATCAGAAACTCAACATGGAAGTTTTACTGCTAGACCTCAGAGTATTTTTTTAATTCTTTTATCTGACTAGATATCGAGAATTAAACGTATCTTGTTTTTTGTTTAGTTTTTTCATGTGAGAGAAAGTTTACCGTTTTAGCAATGGTGTAACCTAACATAGATAAATGCAATAACATGACTTCTACTTATGTAGGCTTGAGCAACAGTTGCGTTTGTTGGATGGTACATTAACCCAGAAACAATAAGGATAAGTAATATTATTGTCCCTTTTAGTCAGTTTCACACCACAATATCATTGTTCTTGATTCATGACTCCACAGGTGGAAGCGGAAAAACAAAAACTAAAGTTACTTAACAGTTTTGTTGCTAACCATTATTAAAATTTAATAAAATAAGGTGTGAATATGTTTTTTGGTTTTTTGTTGTTTTGTTGTTGTGTTTTTTTTAAACAACAGAAATAAAAATATAAAATAAAACAAAAAGAAATTGTACTTAACCTGTATAAAATGAAAATGTACAATTTTATATAATAACATTGTGGTTCGTACATATTCAGACTGAAACTTTGGAGTATCCCACACCCTCCTTTTGAAAAAACCCCAAAACTGAAACTGTTCAAAGTTCTAAAAGTACTAAGAACTGACTCTTGAAAATGGCTCAAACTAAAGCAAATTTTAAAAAATTCTATACAATATAAACTAATACAAAAAAAAAAAATATATATATATATATAAAACTAACTGCATTCTTCATAACCAGCCTCCTGCAGAGGTCACTGCACAGTTGAGCTCATGTCTGTTGTTATGTGGCCCCTAGAGGGGGCTAGAGCTCCAAGTTTAGCTGCTCTGTTGTAAAACATTAAGATCTCCATTCATTCACCCATCCTTTCTCTTCTGCTCTCTTCTTTTTTTCCATCGCTTCAGGGCCTTCTTATCTTTCAGATCTGCTTTTACCATACGAACCCTCGCGGACCCTGAGGTCCTCTGGTACTGGCCTTTTGATTGTCCCTAAAGTCAGGACACATACTCACGGAGAGGCAGCTTTTCAGTGGTATGCTCCTCGTCTGTGGAACAGCCTGCCGGAGGAGCTCAGGGCCGCAGAGAACGTACATGTTTTTAAAAACAGGCTCAAGACCCACCTTTTTAATTTAGCTTTTAACTAACGCTTATTTATTTAATGCTTATTTATTCTATCCTGTTATTCTATTTATATTATTAATTTAGTTTTACCTAATACCTATTGATTGTATTCTTATTCATTTTTTATCTTCTTACTCTGTTTATACTTATATTTATATTATATCCCACTCTTATTTATTTTATCTTTTTATCCTGTTTATATTCTTATTGGGTCATATCTCCAGTGTTTCCTCGGAGGGGGCTCTCTGCACCGGGGCTGTGATCGACCGTGGCTGCTGGGGCCCTGTGGGTCCTCTGAGCCTGGCTGGGGGGCTTCTTTGCCTCCCTCCTGCTGTGTGCCCAACCTGGAGGCTGCGGTCTGTGACCGGCTCCCGGTGCAGACGGCTCCCTGTGATAGTGTTTCCTCACTTGGCTAATGCGTACCCAGCCCAATTTTACTCTTTAGGTGTGTGTGTATGTATGTGTGTGTGTGTGGGGGGGGGGATGTGTGTATCATGACCGCTTCTGTTAATGACAGTGCAGGGAATGAGTGGGAGGGTGGGGTGGGGTGGGCTGCTTTTAACCATGTAAAGCACTTTGTGCTACAGTTTGTTTTGTATGAAAAGTGCTTTATAAATAAAGATTGATTGATTGATTGATTGATTGATTGATTGATTGATTGATTGATTGATTGATTGATTGATTGATTGATTCAAACATGCTTGGATCACTTTTGGCTCCCAAAAGATGTGATAAGATGGATTTTAATTATCCCAGAAGTTCAGTTCCTGTCCTGCAGCACCAGTAGTGTCCAACACAACATTTAAAAATGAAATAATGATTCAAAAAGTAACAAAAAAGCTTATTCAGATTACTCCAAGCAAAGAGTAAAACAATAAATAAATGTCTAATGTCTCTATAATGTAAAAATGACCCTGTCTTCTTGTTGTTGCTGACTGATTTGTGTTTTATTCTCATGGTTGTTGTTTTTTTTGTTTTTGTTTTTTTTAGGTGGAACAGTATTTTCAAATCTCGGATCGTGAAGGCCATCACTCTCTATGGAAACACCGCCTTCATGGTGGCCATCGCCATCCTCGTCTTTCTGCTCATCGGTAGGTCTGCAGTGCTTTTGTTGATTTGTTGGGAGATGGCCTTTAGCCAAAGTGTAGTTGATTTTCTGCATTCTTCCAGTCTGTAGCTGCTGTAGCTCCATTTCAATCAAGTTTGATGAAGCACGGGTAAACAACAGCACCATCAGTTCCTTACTTTGTAATAACAGCGTGTTCAGAGTCGAGCTAATGAAATGTTGCCAAACTCTTTATCAAAAGAGTGTTAGGCAGAAATAATGTGTGGCTTTTATAACATTTAAAACTAAATTAAAGTTCTGCATCAGTCTGTGATTTTTGTAAAGCATCAAAGTAACTGCAAAATTTTCCCAGATACATAACATCTGTCGTAGTCAGCACACAAGGCAGATCACAGGGATTCGAGATGTTTCCATCTAAACATAGAAGCTACTCATTTGGTTGTGCAGAAAGACGGCTTTATTTTTTCATATGCTTAAATGTTGTTTAGGAAGTACAACTGTAATTACATGTTGTATTGTGACAGTATATCCAGTACTTCTCTGCTCAGTAGCCACATTTATCCGCCCAGGTTTACCACACATTACGATTTGAACTAGCTTCTAACAGAAACCAGGTTTTTCCTGCCAACGGCCTCACAGAGAGTTTACTTAGAGCAAGAGGTTTTCTACTAATAATAATTATTATTTTAAGCAGTTGTTTAAGTTAGGGTTTTTAAAACATCAACCATTAACAGCTTAGTGTGTGTGTGTGTGTGTGTGTGTGCGTGTGTGTGTGTGTGTGTGTGTAGTAGGACAGAGTTTGCTCCCAGTAAGGACCGACTTTGTACCTCTTTAGCTCATCCAGCAGGGAGGCAGCAGAGCTACAGTGCAGCTACAAAATAAGTTTACTGTGAATTAAAGATGCTGAAAGGTGACAACGTGTGTTTCCTGTACAGACGCTTTCCGTGAGGTGAGGAAGTACAGTGTGACGGAGAAGGTGGATCTGGCTAACCACCCGACAGCCATCGAGCACATCCACATGAAGCTGTTCAGAGCACAGAGGAACGAGTACATTGCTGGCTTCGCCCTGCTGCTCTGCCTGTAAGACACACACACACAACCCTCACCTCAAGCTGTTTAAGTTTTAGGATCAGCCACAGTAGCCTCACTTCACTGGAAAGACTTTAAACCAGCTGTTAGCTTTCCTGCTAGCAATCAGATAGAGAACAACCTAAACAATCGACCTAGATCGACTTCATAGATCGGCACATCGTCACCAATATCTGATCGAGCTTTCTGGATCAGGATGGGAACGATACATGATGCTGCCTCGCGCATCTGGAATACTCGACCTCATGGAGTCTAAATTCTGTTTGTGTGTCATTATAGCCAGACCGATTCTCCTCCATGGGCTGTCGTTACAGATCTCAGCTCTGTGGGGTTTTCTTTCTTTTTTTTCGATTTCAATCACAGAAAAGGTGGTTTCATCTTCTTTGCCCTCCCACTCCCACTTAAGAGTCTCTTTATAAAGGGAAGGGTAAGATAAGTTGCTGTAAGCTAGTTCCTAGGCAGTGTCCCATCCAGGTAGCAACCGGGCCGAGCTCTGCTTAGATTCAGAGATCACAAAAGATCAGCTGTGTTCAGGGTTTTTACAGATAGTTTGCAACATTTCTGAACTGCTGCAATTTTTAAAATTAAGAACATGGTCTTCTTATTTCTTGTTTTTTGTTAGATCATTACAAAAGTAATACTTAAATTAAAACATGTTTCAAAAATAGATGCAAAATAAAACAAACAATGCAAATAAACATACTAAGTTTTAAAAGAGGGAAAGCCTCTGTTGTCACAATACAGAAGTTTGTTTGTGTTGTTGGATACATTGTCACTTTTTTTTGTTACAGACTTTGTTGTAATTCAGCAGTCATGTTTCGTGTCTGCAGCACGTATGTTGTCCACATTCTCCACCAAAGTCTGTCATCCTGCTGTAAAAGAAAACAGAGCAGTGAAACCAGGAACTTTTTCTAAACCCCTTCACCATCCTGTTAAGCATTTATCCAATTAAGTGTCACATGGGGGCTAAACTAGTGGTTTTTAATGCATAAATCTAACAGTTTCAGCACAATTAAAATCAGGAGCTGAAGTGTAAAATTGTTTCCAGCTGTGTGAGCGGTGAAATCATTCACCACAAACTCAGAAAAGAACTGCAAATTAAGAGATTTAATGCCATGAAGATTCCACAGACTTCTGTCGAGTTTCCTCCATTTTTGACAGAGAGAGGATGCTGCACTGTAAGAGTGTTATTAGTAAGCCTTCATCAGTGTTGGGACGACTTTATAGCCGACTTTCCCTTAAGGCTGATTGCTTGGGAGCGCTGAATCAGTCAAAGCCGCCACAGGAGCATGCAGACAGAGCGAAAGGATCGTCGGTGCACTGAGGAGCAAGGAGACGACCACATATGGGAGTTAGGACCAGCGTGCAGCTGAACTTCTGTCCTAAAGCGAGCTTGGAGTGGGATACTCAGTCGCACCAGAATAGACCCGACAGGCCGACTGATCTAAACTCAGAGGAATTTTACAGTCGGGTGGAAAGAATGAGCAGCTGACCGTGTATGTGTCTGTCAGTGTGTGTTTCCACTGTACAGTGTAAATCCCCATCCCAATTGAACAGAGACCTCACAGGTGCGAAGTGGCCTGATTGGCTGACCCACTCAGAGTCAGACGTGACTGAATACGACTAACCTCAGACTTCAGCAACATGGTGTGTTGTTACTGGTCTGACGGCTTGTTGTTGTTGGGCTGAAAATCCATAAAGTTACCAGTGAGGTCCGTCAAAGAAGAAGGCTTGTTTCAAACGCCATCCTCACATACTGACTTCTTAAGAAGAGTACATCTATAAATAGGTTTTCTTTTTTACAGCAGGAAAAACTGAAATTGCCCATTGCTGAGGTGAAATCCTCAGATCCATTGTCTTAGATCATTTTTGATATCGGTCTTATTTGGGACAGGGTGAGGAGGGAGGTATATGATCTGCTGTGACCCCTAAAGGGAGCAGCTGGAAGTAGTATTTACTTTTTGTATGTATCACAGTTATTGTCAATACCTGAAATTTGTCTGCTGTGTTCGTCAGAAAGTTGCAAAACACAGTGTGAGCCTGTCTGAATCCTGAGTTTTCACAGTATTTGAATGCATAAAAAGCCTAATCTGAATGCACTGATCTTACAATAAGACTACATCTTTTCACATGAGGGTAAAATACAGCAAGCTCTCAAATCAGCACCCTGTAGATAATGAGAGAGACTTATATTAGTTTTGCAGCTTTACTTGAACCTTAGAGGGTCTTACTCACGACGCAGCAGTTTGTGAAATTTATGACATTTGCATGCGTATTTTGGGGGCTTTTATTGATAACATTAATTTGCTGACTGTTCACTTTACTTGAGTTGCTGCTGCTACAGTCAGCTGGCTTCTCGTGAGTGTTGTGTGAGATTTTATTTTGAATCTTTCTAAATATTTAGTTGAGCAGTCAGTGGTCATGTGACCCTGACCGATCCAGGTTGACCTACAGCTGGTGGGTCTAAGTGACAATAAATCAGGACAGATCAGTTTGGTGCAGTTTTGATTATAGAGTTGTTCTGTGTCCCCTGGCCGCCTGCAGGGGGCAGCAGCACGTCCTTCTTGTTGCTGATCTTCTGGGGTACTTTTCGGTGTGCAGCAGCTGCTGCTCTGTGACTCACTGTGGCAGCACAGCATGTGATGCGGCAGCTGCTGTAACGCAGATGCCAAGAGGAAGTGCTCCAGTGTTTAGACCGTGCCCTCCGCTGTCAGGCCGCTGCGATCGGGAACTCCAGCTCAAGAATTTCCAGCCTGAGCCAAGAAGAAGACTGTGGAAAGGCTGAAGCTCTGGCAGCTGCCTGGTCAGATTATTTCAGGCCTGTGAAGTAACTGACGGCCATATTTGGAACAGGCAGTCGCTCCACCTAGAGACACTTGAGATGGGGAACTCTCTTTTATTCCTCGTGTAAACTACTCCACTTTTGGTCACCTTGAAGCAGTTTACACACCGATCCAAACAGGCTGCTGTGGTGTTGCAGAAGATAAATCAGACTTACAGATACTTGATGTATCTATTAAACCGTTAAAAACACCAAACTTAAACCTAGCTACACACACACGCACACCCTCCTGCTGCAACAAATATGGCATCCAGCGCCATGTGTGGAATAATCCACAGTGCATAAGTTGTTCCTGACTAATGCACTGTTTTTTTCCTCATTTTCGGTGTTGTTATAGTAAACATTCAAGACTGGGGGAAAAAAGCAGTGAGGGCAATTTTAAACCATGAACAGTGATGGTGCTAAAAAAATCACTTGGTGCCTTTGCAGAAGTAAAACATTGCTTATTAACTACTTAAGAAGTAATGTATCACCCTGCGTGTTCCAATACCTTTACTCTGCACAATCAGCTGAGCTGTGTTGTGGTGTTATTAACAGTTAACAATATATTTTTCAACCTTACTTACGCTAACACAGCAGCACAGATCAGTAAGGAGAACATGCTTGTAGGTGTTGGTCTCCATTTGGCTACTTTGCAGATCTACTATGGTGTATGAATCTGTCAGAAACCAACTGTTGCCCTTGCAGAGACAGTCCTTGTGGTTTAAATCACCTGCTAGTTTTGAGTGTAATTCTCTACCAGATGACCTCTCAACCAGTTCCAGCTGTTCTGTCCCCAGTTATTTGTATTTCATTTGAATTCTGTTGAAAATTCAAGAAAATTCTTGTTGTAAATACTGCGGATCAGTAAGCCCCAGTGTGTTAGATTAATAACTGAAATTACAATATTTAGCACAATAATAATAGGGAGACTGGTTTTTGGGATAATCAATCAGCCTGAATGTGTATTGGGTCACTTTTGCAGCTCACAGAAACTGGTCACATTTTGTTGGCGCTGTGTGTTGCTGGGGAAGTTTTACACCCTGAAAATAGCTGCAGGTTGAGTGTGAGTAAAACTGCACAGACAGAACCTGCTGGTTTCTGCTGTTTGTCAGAATGTTCCTGAATGCATCACCGATGAGATATTTGGCACATGGCTTCAGCCTCACATGATGGTGAACCAGCAGCCACGAGGTAACTGCTCACCGAGGTGGTAAATTTACCCCCAGCAAGCTTCACATCTGCAGGTTTTTTACAGAGTGAAGTCATTTTCTGTTTCGAGAAAAGGAGGTCAAATTTCAGCGTCCTGTTACTCATCTCTGCAGGCGAAGCCTGATTTTACATTCCTGTGTTTAAGATTTCATACATTCTAATATGTTATTCCTGACAAAAACACTGAAACTAGGCAAACTGTTGTGATGACTTAAAAAAAAAAAAAATGAATTAAAAGCAAAAATAGAAAATACTATTTCAATTAAAATCAAATGCTAAACTGTCTGCTTGTTAACATATGTATGTATGTGCACTAAAAACATCTCAACACGTGTCAGTTTGTCCACAACCAAAAATGGAGCAGGTGGTGATCTGTTCACATCAAAAGTCTCAGAGTCTGATGGAGTCCGATGTGAGCTGAGAGGAAACGCGCGGTTCATACTTTCATTTATTTTTCTGTCTGATAACTATGTTGGCAGAAGTGCTCTGAGACTTTCCAGCCCGCTCAGAATAAACTGGACTGCTCCTTTAATCCAAAGCTGCAGCTCAGTGATTCTCTCCCACGACTTACATGAATGGGGGTAGATATTCGGTATATCTGCCCCCCCCTCCACCCACAGTGAGCTACAATTACATCACCGCCTGTCAACGCCACACACAGCACGAACGCCTCACACAGTATGCGGGGAAATGTCAGGGGTGACAGTGTGTTACTATACATGTATCTGTGCGTGAAGCGACTCCTGACTTTGTGACGACATAATCCCGGACCGCTTCACTGGAAACATGGATCTATCTCTGATCCTGATCTGATGATTTAAAAATCTTTTTACTGCATTTTTGTTGTTGTTTAGAAGCTGCGGTCAGATGACCTCATGCATGGTTTACTAACATTCAGTCCTCTTTAAAAGATACCCGCAGATATACTAGACAGCTCTGTTTTTAAGTAATTCAACATTTATGCAATTTTTCTGTGGAAAATGTAAATGAACCCCTGGAATCTGCTGCCTCTCTTTAGCAGGAATATCTTGTGGTAGATGTAAAACTGACCACTAGTTTTGGATACTCAATTGCTGGAATTCACAAAATTCAAAGCTCGGTCATTAGGAAGATATTTAATGGTTCTCCTGTGGGTACTGCCCACTCTCCAGGATGTTTACTGATGAGTTTCAGGTGATGCTGAAACGTTTATCAAATTGAAGGAGGCTGATATGCAGCCTGTTTAGTGTGATCACACACTGATGTTTTGTCTGTTGCAGGTTGCTGCGTCGCCTGGCCACTCTGCTCTCCCAGCAGGCTTCACTCATGGCCTCCAACGAAGCCTTCAAGAAGCAGGCGGAGGGCGCCAGCAATGCCGCCAAGAAATACATGGAGGACAATGAGATGTTGCAAGAGGTGAAACACACACACACACACACACACACACACACACACACACACACACACACACACACACACACACACACACACACAGAGTTTTGAGCTTTGATAGAAAACCAGTTGTCAGAGGTCATGGGTCACACTACCGTCATGGTGATATTTGGTAAAAAGGGTTCTGTTCTGTGGATGAGGATTGGCTGTTTCTGGAAAAGATGTTTTTCATAATAAAACTTCATCCAGCTTCACTGTTCTGCAGAAACTCCAGACTGGAAGAAGCGGATTCCCGAGTTTCAGTCCTGCGTTTTGGAAGAACAGACATGGCATGTCAGGCACATGTTATAGAGCAAGATATTCTAAAAGCAACTACAACAATTTTAAAATCATTACCGATATTGTCAGATGTCCAGTGAAGTTTTTTCGGTGCCGCTAAGAGAGGAAAATAGGCAGTATTTTTAGATAGGTCCGATTGAAAGGCAGACCCCACAGGAGCCCTAAACTCTATAAAAATGACTCCCGGGTTTCTTGAAGTGGTTGCAATGGAGCATTTTTGTGCAGGAGGCTGTTCGTTTCTATCCTTTGGAGTTTAAACTTTGTCTTGTGAGCCAGTTATTGTTTTATACAGCTGAGAAGCTGCAGCTTGGCTCATCCCAGCTGCTTTTCCATTTTCCATCCCGGCCCTGACAGTTCGATTTTATCCTGCATGTTAGTTTTAATATGTTCTTAGTGCATCCTCTTTGTGCTGATTTCTATAGTTGCACTCCTGTTTGATGCAAACACCACATGCTGATGACAGGAAGCATCATCCTTCATCTGGAAATTGATTCAGCACATTCAGTTTGTTGAGTCATCACACCAATTTGTACAAGGCACCGAATCTCTTTGCTTTTCTGCATGAACATGGCAGATTTTCGGCTGTAAATCTCAGAAATGAGCCCTGAATTTTTTGTTTTCTCATTCCTGCTTCACAATAAGGCAATGCGTATCCCTGCAGGCATTATGGATTATTCTCCTGCTAGTCTGTCCTTACGTCTCTCGGGCCACAACCTCAGTGGATGTAACACTCTCTCCCATTTAAAATAAATAAAAAAATATCAGCAGTTACATTTTCCGCAAAATGAAACTACAAGAACTCAGCAGGTTATTATCTGACTGTGAATGTACACCCGTCTGAGGAACAATAAATGGTTATGATCAGCAGCGTATACACCAACGTTGGGACTTTTTGTGAACCAGAATAAAGTAGAGAAGTAAATGTATTTTTCAGGGTTTTTTAGAGGATACAGGTTCCCTCAGTCAGTAAAACATCAGCTGCTGGCCTTCAGTTTCCTCTTGAGAGGGAGTGTAAAGAGCTCAGAGTAGAGCTGCTGCAACTCGGTCACCTGACAAGGATGCCTACTAAGTGAGGCGTTTTAGGCGTCTTCAGCCGGGAGGTGGCCCAGGACATGCTGGAAGGCTCTTTGCTAAAACTGCTGCTAAGACAGACATGTCGACCCTGAAAATGTTTCTAATCAGTTTTTAGCATTTTTGCAGTGTCTCTTTTCTATCACCTATTTATTTTTGATCATACGTTTAGTTTGAGCTGTAGTTACAAGACAAGCACTAGAGGGCGCTCAGCTAACAGTAACTGTGGTCACCTTCTTGGCGCAGGGGTGGGGGGACTCCAGGCCTCAAGGGCCGGTGTCCTGCAGGTTTTAGATGTGTCCTTGATCCAACACAGCTGATTTAAAGGCTAAATTACCTCCTCAACATGTCTTGAAGTTCTCCAGAGGCCTGGTAATGAACTAATCATTTGATTCTGGTGTGTTGACCCAGGGTGAGATCTAAAACCTGCAGGACACCGGCCCTTGAGGCCTGGAGTTCCCCCAGCTGAGTTAGCAGCTTCACTTGCAGACTAACTAGCATGTAATAGGTCTGTAGATGCTGTAGATGTTGATGTTTGTTAAAGAGAAATGTGCCGCTCACTGAGTGTCCTGCTTGAGTCATGATGATACACAGTAGAGCAGACTAATAACAAAAAATGTTAATTGCTAACATTGAATTTGACTCTTGTGTTACTTTAATGAGATGTAACCAAGTTAAAGTTGTAGCTGTTAAGCATTTAAACCAGGTAAACCAGCTGTCTGGTTGAAGTGGATTATTGCACTATTTTAATATTGTTTTAATTCTTGAAAAGTCTTTAAAAGACTAAATATGAGTTTTGAAATAGTGGACGGGTGCAGGGTTAGGGTCAGGTAGACAGTGTGAGTTTGTTAGCTCTGGACAGATAGTGGCGCTAGTTCACTTTGTGCATTATTAAATCTAATCCCATCCTGGCTCGCTGTCACAGTAGCGGGTTCTAATAGGTTTTCTGGCAGAGACCTCGATGCTTGATAATGAGTTTATCAGGTTGCTGTTCATGTTCAGGCCGTGTTGTCCTTCGTGTCTCCCCCACAGGATCCGTGTTTGACATTGTTTCATTTACCGTGTCCCAAGGTGAGGAACGGACAAACTGTCCATCCAAAGAAACGTTCCCAAGGTTGAAACTTTGGCAATGTGTAAACTGTGGTAAAGGGTCCTGACGTTATTTCATCATACCCCACTTCAGCTCTGGGTTTGGTTTCCATGAATGTGTTTACACGGTCAACATTTCAGGAATATTTGGCGGCAGCGGGAATTTTTCTCAGTGACTCAACAAGGCTTTTATAAACTCCCTTAAATGTTTCCCAACAACAAGCTGATTGATCTCCTCAACCAGAGAGGCAAAGTTCAGCTTTCTGGCAGCTGTGCAATAGGTAATAATAAAATAAGAGAAAATACACATTTTAAGATTTTTAAAAAAGTATTCCAATATAACTTATTGTGTTTTTAAGTATATGACGTGGGCTGAGAATTGGCCTCATTGAGCATAAATGTTCTTTACAAGTGGCAAAGACTGCAGTTCCGTAAATTACCACTTGAGGCAGGCTGCAGAAACATGTCAGTCCTCCCCATACAGTCAGATATTAAAGTGTCCTGCTTTACAGCAGAAACAGAAACATGCTACAGTCTGCTACAGATGCAGTTTTGGCCAAAGGGGACAGGTTTCTTCCTTCATAACTCTATTGGGCGAAGTTTTTTTCTTTTTTTCTCTTTAATAAACCGTCATGTTGGAAATGGTGAAACTGCTGAGATTGACACAAGCAGCTGTAAGCCTCACCTCTGCTAATTGGAGTCGGAGTGTTGATGTTGATAATCCCGCCTTTTGTCTTTTATGCCTTCTTTCTCAGTGACTGTGATCAGAAAGTGTCAGATGCTCGTCAGAGTGAAGGAGAATTCATCTCGTTTTCATTCCCAAAGTGTACTGTTGTAGTGGTCTGAGGGAAGTCATTTATAATGTTAAAAATAAACAAGTAAATAAATTAAAACAGCCATGATATTTAAAACTGATATGTTATACTTTGATTTCTGGCCTTTTTTAAAAAAAATCTTAAATTCATTTAAGAGCCAGTAATACAAAAAAAACTTTAAATGAATCGGTGAAAACACTAATAAGTAACAACTTGATGTTATGCTCATGTGTTCACAAGTTTGAGTAGGCCACAGGAGATTCTCAGATTTCATAACGGGCTGTGGCCGTCTTTTTTTAGGATGTTTTGCTCTAAGGAGTCTTCTCTTAAGACACAGCATTTGTGTAACTTTGTGTATGAAACGTGTATGTGTGCATCCCCAAAGGTCAAATGTACACGTGGAGTTACAGGAAGACGCAAGCGGTCACGCAGCGCTCACTGATTTGTCAGGATGGAGTCACTTTACTGCAGACACAGTTACACAGGGTCACAGGTTACACTGAGGTGTGTGTGTGGGTGTGTGTGTGTACCAGTTTTGATGTCTTTGTGGGGACTGAAAACTGTAATGTTACTTTACTTGTTGGGGACCAATGGTCACTTATGAGGACAAAAGTGCCCGTCCTCATAAGTTTGAAGGCATTTTTGAAACTCAATGTAGTTTTAGTGACAGGGTTACAATTAGGTTATGGTTAGGTAGGTCAGGCTAAGGGTTAGGTTGGCGGTTAGGGTAAGCGGCTAAGGAAAGCGAGATGTCCTCGCTAAGATATCAAAACAAGAGTGTGAGTGTGTGTGTGTGTGTGTGTGTGTGTGTTACTGTAAAGGCCAGTAAGATGATCCTGGGCACCTGCTCTCCTCCATGTAATCAGGCAGAGAGACTTCTAACTAATGTCAAAATTGGAGATCTGAGATCATTTATTTGCTCTATAAGATCATATTTTCCTGTGGGTCCATGAAGCAGGCGGATTTTCTTTAAAAAAAGAAACCTATTTTGAGTTATTTTGTCTTTGGTTTGGTGTAGACAAAGAATTAACTCAGCAAAGAGTTCAAGGTCGGTGTTTATCAAACACGAGAGGAAGAAATTGCCAAAAGTCCTCAGAGCGTTGCATTCCTGCTTTTGTTTGTAGCAGCAGATTAAAAGCTTTTATCCTTTCCCACTGACAGTTTTTTTTTTTTTTTTTTTTTTTTTTTTTTTTTTTTTTTTTTTTTTGAGGGAGTCCTGAGCTCAGAGGAGCTGCAGGAGGTCACATTCTTGTAGAGATAATCTATGAGGGCAAAGCCTGGCACAGAGACACAGAGGAGGGCTGTAACACACTCCTGCCAGCAGCCTCAATCTTAATGTGCTGTACACGAATACAGGAGAGAAAGGGCTGTTCCCACAGGCAGTGAGTGAAAGAATAAGCAGCAAGCTGATTAGCTGCCAATAACTGTAGCTGTCGATGTGTCGCGCACCCCCACCCCCAAAAAACATTCGAAGCGCTTCTTTGGGCGCTGGTGCCTGTTGCTCTGTTCACTGTCAGAGTGATCTCACACTGCTTCAATAATCTTTAAGTCCAGGCTCTGGGGAGGCCAGTCCCTGACTGATGGTGTTTATTGTGTGTGTTTTTAATATCCAGGTGTTTTGTCTGGGATCGTTGCCAGGATAAACGAATGAAGATTTGCCATTCAGACTCACTGTTGCACCCGTCTCCTGATCTCCGTACATATTGATGAACAAACATGTAAAATGTGACTCATCACTCCGTAAGACGTGTTTCTGCTGAGTTCAGTGCTTGTGTAATTAGGAGTACCTCTCCCTTTTCTCCTGGTTTCCCTTCCCTAAGAACGGCTTCCTGAAAGCGCCCATCTACTAAGACAGTTTCAGATGAGGCGTTTTTTTTTTTTTGTTTGTTTCTCTAAGACTTCCAGCTCCTCTCCATCTGCTCTGTGTAGTTCAGTTTCTTTTAGGTTTGTCACTTCTTATTTTGTCCTCTACTTTTTTCCAGTTTCCACATTGATGTTTTTTTTATTTATTTATTTTAAGGACACAAATGAATGAAAAAAGCCAATTTCCAGCGACCATAATTTGAAAGGTCTTGAGAAAGCCAGGAGAGCTTTGCCTAATAGCACTTTAAAATATTACAAGATCGTCTGTCTCCTTGGAAGCAGATTATAAAGAAATGGGGAGGTGGCTCAAGACTTCTGGAAAACACTGTATTTCCTGACACTGATGTTGTGACATAAAGCTCTGCTGGATAGATACAGCACTGTTTGACACTAAACTTACTCAGGCTGTGTGTCATGTCAAAGACTCAAAAAGACTCACTAGCAAAATTACAAAAGAGGAAATTAATTTAATTGAAGGGCACAGAACTAAATCAGTTCAGTTTGATTTATAATGGCATCAAATCAGTTGCTTCAAAGCGCTTTATATTGTAAGATCAAGACCCTACAATAATAATAATAACAATAATAATGATACATAGGGCTGCACAATTAATCGTTAGAAAATCGCGATCTCAATTCATACTTATGTGCGATCTCATTTCCAAATGACAGCGATTTATTTAAAAAAAGAAAAGAAAAAAAAAGATGACAATTGTACCGCATTTTGATCCGGGACATAATCTGCATGAAAACAAGCGCTCACTCTTCCTGCTCAACAAATGACAAGGGCGGAGCCTTATACCACGTAATACCGAAGCCAGCTGGCAGGGAAAAAACAACGGAGAGCACGTGAGAGATGACGAAGCTCTAAAGCCCAAGAAAGTGACAGGAGAAAATCCGTCACGGTCAACCGCATCAATAACGGGAACCTTATACAGCGCTTCCCCATACCCGTCGAACTCCCGCAGGCACAAAGATATTATGGAGGCTATCACTTATCACCTGACCAAAGATATGGCTCCCATCAACACTGTGCAAAACGAGGGATTTAGGAAAATGATCAACACCCTAGACAAACGCTACACAGTGCCGTCCCGCAACTATTTTTCAAATGTTGCACTACCTGCTCTATACACGCAGTGTCGAGCAACGGTGGAGACGGAATTACAAGCAGTACAACATTTTGCGGCAACGACAAAATGTGAGACATTTATTGTTTTTATGTTTATTTATTGTTTTTATGTTCAGTCTCAACTGTTACGAAGTTGATGTGCAGTTAATAAGTGCAATAAATATTTATACTGGAAAAGAAAATCGTGAGAGAATCGTGATCTCAATTCTAAGCAAAAAAATCGTGATTCTCATTTTATGCAAAATCGTGCAGCCCTAATGATACAGTTAGAATTTTTTTCAAAAGTGTATTTTTAAAACCAAAATGTTTTGTCAGTGCTAGTTTAGTTCACTGTGATAACCTTGTTAACCTCTTATAATGCTTGCCTTTTTATTTTTACATCTGTTTCTGCATTTAAAAAAAGCTGCTCGTGTTTCAGTTTTACTGTAAATTTATGGTCTGTGACTCGACCGCTCGCTGCTCTGTGATCTTGGTGCGTCGGTCTGATGACCTCGTGCCGCCGGGTTCAGTTCAGAGCAGTGAAACCAGGTTTTATGGCCTCGTCAGTTAAAGGTCTGAAGCTCAGCAGCTGTTTAACTCCGTCACACTGAGCGAACACACCAACGCTGCGGTCTGACAAACTTATTGATGCTCTGAATACTTCTCATTTAGTGTCGTCTGTTTCCAGCTTACAGCGAGTCACAGGAAGATTTTCCACCGTCTGCTTTTAAAAATTACAGAACTGATCGAATGAATTATGAAATTAAATAAAACCAGTAATCCTCATGACTCCAGTTCCTTCCTCAGCAGAAATGGAAACTGAAGATGTCACCATCACTTTGGTCACACACACACACACCTCCCACGCACAGTCCTACACAGAGCTATGTTTTCATAATGCAGCGTGAATCAAATTTTAAAATGCTTAAACGAGCACGAACGCTGATTTTCCTCACGTCACCCTGCATGAATTCTTGTAATTGAGTAGATTTCACTTGATGTTTGGAGGAAATGCAACTAAGTCAACGCCTGGCTCATAAGAGTCGAGCGCCACTTTCTGACAAACTCCAAATTCACTTGTTCTCCCAAAATCTCCGTTAGTCAGCATTTCAGGAGTTTTTAAAGTGGTCAAGAATCTGTGGTCAGCCCTTAAATGCAGGCTGCGAAGCAGGAAACACAAAATATGCGTCACTGCCAAAACCTTCAGCCATGACTGAGCTCCTGATGAATGAAAAGGTCAGGGGTGGACCAATGAGCACAGTTGTGGTATGAAGCAGTGGTGCACAGCCAGTGTGTGTCTGTAACGGTTCTCTGGATTCAAACTGGGTCAAAAGTTTGGAGTTATCTGTGTCAAACGGAAAGATTTCAAATATGCATTAGGCTTCTTTCAGGTCTCTGGAGACTTTCAGATCTGCACCAGAATTTAAATAGTTTTGTGGATTAGAGCAAACATCTGGCAGATGTTAAAGGGCTCCTTTTTAAAAAATATTTGTTTGTTTTTCTAGAAACTACGTGAGGCTGGTCTCGAGCTGCCGGAGGCTGGGAAGAAAGGACCAGGACCACAGGAGGAGAACAAGACTCTGAAGGAGGAGGTGAAGAGCCTGAAGGAGGAGCTGGAAGCCACCAAGAAAGGTAAGGCGGAGGAAACGCAGTCAGCAGGTAGAACCCACAAGAGATGAGGAGGAGAAGAAGTTAAAGCATGAAGTCTGAGACAGAGAATATGAGATCAGAGTGAAAATGAGAAATGTTTCACAGCTCTGCAGAAGTCAGACAGCGACGTTCGTGCCATGAAGAAACAGTCCGAGAACCTGACAGTGGAGTACGACAGACTGCTGGACGAGCACAGCAAACTCCTGGTAACACACACACACACACACACACACACACACACACACACACACACACACACACACACACACACACACACTAAAATCTCCAAAACAAGAATTTAAAAGAGGCAAAAGCACGCAGGAACCAAACCACAGAGCCCCCCGACGGCCCTCTTTTAGAGTCATTGCTTAAACATGCATTCACTTTTATTATCCACCAGGGGGCGATACCTGAGGTTGCAAAAGAGAGGTTTCTGGTCCTGTAGAGGTTAATGGAAGAGATGGCCCACCGCCCTGACCTCTGTAAACATTTACTGATGAGTTGATGAGCTCAGTCACTCACTGGAGGCCATAAATAAAATACTTAGTCCACTTTTCTTTAACGTTGGTCTTTCTAAGTGTGAAAACGAGGATTATCCAGGATACACTGAGCGGAGGGCACAGCGAGTTAAAGATATATTTGGCGCGTGTGTGAGATCAGTTACAGTTACAGCAGCTCGTCCAGCTTAAATCATATACAGCAACAACTCTGACAGCAGACTTGTGTAACATGCACGTAAAATCACGTGATTTAGTCTCGAGCTTCGGTTTCAGCTGCTCGTGTTCTGGATCCAGTTCAGGCTGAGCAGACGATCTAAAGTGATGTTCTATTTATACGTCCTAATAGGAGACAGGTTTAAATAAAGGCTCAGACTCCTACAATGCTGTTTTCATATTTTCACATTAAATTTAGTCACAAATTACACTCGGATTTAATCGCAGATCTGAAACACGCTGTATCGGCTTAAAGAGCTGATGCTCTGTGATGATGCTCGTCATGAATTTGTGATGTCTGTCTTTACCCGACACGGACAACACGGTTTGACATGGTGTGGCTGCGTTTTGTCATGGCGATCAGCTGTTTTTGTGTTTTCTGTCTGCAGGAGAAGAGTGACAAGAAATCGGACTGAGGAGGACATCGACGGTTCCCGGCTTCTTTCATCTTCATCACCGTCCTCAGCAAACTGTCTGCTGCCTCTGCTTCCACCTCCGCGATGGGATGTCACTGACTTTTGGGTCATCTGACATCACCGATGGCTGTGATTGGTTAATCGGACTGTCTGAGCTCCAACATAAGAATGTCGGTTTACTGTCAGACTTCCTGTGTCACTGTTTACGCCTCTTAAGTGTTTCTATTTTTCTCTCTTCTGTCCACTTTGCTGTTTAAAGGTCAGCTTTGGGGTTTTGTTGTCCTTTAAACAGCTGACCTCTTCCTTCACTTTCCATAAACTGTTTTTTTTTCTGAGGACATTCCCTGTTTAACATTTTTGGAGCAAAGTAAATCCAAACATGAATCCTGTTCCCTGCAGGAAAAGACCAGTTTCATTCCAAAATAAAAGCATTTTGTCCTTTCTGCACATTCTGGGTTTAAATCAGGGTTAAAAAAGTCCAAAGGATGCCTGTGCTGTCAGATTTCCTTCTTTCTTAAACTGTAATTTCCACCGAGACTCTTGTGAATATGAATGTTTGGAGCTGCAGCAAAGATCACTTAGTACGAGCAAAACAAGACTCGTCTCCTCTGGTTTCTTCTTCTGCTTGGAAATGTTGCCTGAACTCAGCCGTCGCTGTTAGCCGTGTGCTGAAAACACACTTTAAATCTTGGAGCTGTTTGATGCTCTGCTTTCGGTTATTCATTACAAAATCATGAAGTAAAAATGAGAAGAGAAAAGAAAAGGCACCCGTGTCTGTTCTGCTCGTGTGGCGTGATCACATTTTTGTTGTTGTCTTAAATGGCGTGTCACAATAAACACGGATGATTTCAACAACAGTGAGACCCCGTGTGGTGCAAAAGGGTTTTTGGGGGTGTTTTGTTTGATGTCTGAGGTTTTTATAGGTTTGAAAAAAAAAAAAAAAAAAAAGGAAATTACTGATAGGAGGGCCGATGATCAGCTGATCATGAAACCATTTTTACTTTTTTCTTTGCTTGACAGAGAAAGGGCTTTTATTTTTGAGGATGGAAGTCACCACACCAGATTATCCATCTATAAAACCATGAGCAGGTTTTTTTCTACAAGCGTTTAATCCTCATTTTTCTTGTTTATGTGGAACTTCTGGTTTCTTGGTTTTTGTTGGGGAAAAGTGGACGCAGCTTTTACCTCAGTCATCGTTTGGCTGTGGGTCGATTTCTGATAGTTCTCACATACGAGCGTCACTTCACGGCTTTCCTCGGGTTTTGTTTTCATTTTAATTCTCATGCGGTTTATTCTGCAATTAATGGCACTTTTTAAAATCACAATTTTGATATTTTACTGATATTTTTCTTTGTTAAAAAAAAACAAACAAACTTGTCATTTTGCCACATTTCTACTTTGACTATTTTGAAGCCTTTTGTCTTTTAAACCCACTTTAATTACGGTTAGTCTCCAAATCTCAAAGGCTGCGCGTCTGAGTGACGTCACAGAAGGAAAAAACATTTTGTGGAGTTTGAATTCAACCATATTGTGACCGCTCTGTTCACACGGGTTAAGGAGCGATCCCCTCTCTGGTTTAATTGCATGACTTTGAAATATTAATATGTAAAAGAAACTGTTTGTGGTGATGGATGAAAGCGTTTTATTTAATCACCTATAATTTATCTGGATTTTTTCTTTTTTATAGCAATTTTTTTTTTCTTCTTTTAAACCCAGAATGAACAAAATGTTCTTTAATTTCTCATGAAAGTTTCTGTCGTCTATTCTATGAGTGAGGCTAACTTTTTTTTTTTTTTTTTCTCCATTTGAAGAAGAATTTGAACTTTATGGCCATATAATTTAATATCATTAATATAGAATCACTCGTGGGTTTTTTGATGCAGTGAAACGTTTCACTTGATCTTTCCTGTAAAAAAAAAAAAATAGAATAAATTTGTGTCTCCCAATGGAAAAAATCAAATTCAGGGTCTTAGTAAAAATGGAAAACATCAAAACTTTCTCTGATTCTGATTCTAAAGGAGTCGGAGGTTTTCAGAAGCATACATTTCATTTTCAAATAAAACTGCAGATAATTTTTCACTGAAAATTTGAGGAATGTTTCCTAGAAGTGATCTGAAAAGCAGACCCTGTAAGTTAAAGTGTTACCACCTCAGTCAGTGGTTTAAGATCTGCTGCATGTGTTTGTTCTGTTTCAGTCACAACCTTCAATAAACTGACAGAAACTCTGACAGAGCCCTTCATCGGGACGATTATATTCAGATCAAACTTTGTGTCGATTCTTTTTCTTTCTTGTGGCTAAACTTGGTGTCTCGTCTTCACCTCCTCTTCACACTTAAGAGGGCAGCTGTTGGTCTAAATGGGTGTTTGGCATTAGAAACTGGTTTGAGCCGCACGGCCGAGCCTTCCCACCATCCCGCTGGCTCAGCTTTCTCCGTAAACCCAAGCGCCGACTTTTTTTTTAAGCCTCCAGTATTTCTTGTCAGCTGCTTCCTGGAAGTTCAGACTGTGTTTGAGGCATTCAGGCCTCAGTGAATATTTATAATGATCCACAGACCTGCTGCTTTCATGGCCACAGTGCATGCAGTACAGCAGAGGATTTGAAAGAAAATCTGATGTCCTGCTGGTTGAAGATCTGGAAAAAAAAAATAGAAACTTATAGTCCAAAGTCAATGGTGTTTTGTTAAATATGGTCTGATTGAATCCCCTTTAACATGGACTGTAGCCTGCTTTACTTTTCTTAGAGATGTCCCCTGATGCATCACGTGACCACAGGAGGACAACAAGACTCTGATCACAGTCATAAAGTTACAGTTTGGAAACAAGGACAGCTATAAGGATACTCTGCCATAAGTTTAAACCAAAGACTAAGTAAAAAAACTGATCAGAGTAAAAACATTTTCTTAAGTTTGTGCCTGTTTCAGGGTTTAGGTTTGATGGGATAGAATTAGACTGTACATATAGAACCACGTAGGTGTGCACGTGATTTAGACTCGAGCTCAGTTTCAGCTGCTCGTGTTCTGGATATGACGTTATATTTATATGTCCTAATAACAGACTGGTTTAAATAAAGCATCAGGCTGAGCTTCTAAAAGCGTTTTCAGATATTTGATTTGACTTTTGAAGCTCGACAGATGCAAAATGTCATTTTATAGTCACACAGGTCACAAGTTGCACTCTGTTGGCAGATTGAATTACAGATATGGCGCACACTATCTGAGTAAAAAGAGCTCTGTAACGATCTGGAATAAATTTGGATAATAAAAGGAAAATAGATCAAAGTTTGTCCGAGTGATGTTTGTCACCCCCAAGTCAAAGTCGAACCAGTTTAACATCGTGTCCCTTGTGAGAGTAAATGGATGACACAGTTTGGCTGCCAGCTATTGAAGCAATCAGCTGTTTTTTTGTTGTTTTTTGTCTGCAGGCGAAGAGGAGGACGCAGACGTTTCCCAGTTTTGTTCATCTTCATCACTGTTCACAACAGTCTTCTATTTAAATAAAATAATTACAACAAAAAATAAAAATCTTCCTATTAAAATGACGTGAAATTGACAAATCAGTGATCACTGAAGTCATTAGAAATAGACCATGATTGATTTTAATGGATCATTGAGGCAAGCATACGCACACCCAGAGTTTTAATATTCCATTACCTTACCTAATCACAGTTTTTCTTTCTTCTGAAATTCAGAGGTCTGCTTCTCAAACTCGTTCTGAAACTCCAGATTTTAAATCTGATTATGATTGGACAGGGATTACATCATGGATCAGCTCTAAATAGTTTAAAATATATCAAGCATCCAAAGCAATTGACAGTGCATGAGAGTGGGGAAGAAGAGAGTGCAGACAGGGTGGAGTAGGTGGAGACAAGTGTATGAAGAGATTTGTGGCAGAAGGGTGGCAGCAAGAGTGGAGGAGAGGTTTACAAGGTGGCAGAGAGTCCTGCTGTGATAAATGGTTTGGACACAATGGTACTGACAAAAAGACAGGAGGTCGAGCAGGAGGTGGCAGCAGTGCTGCTAAGAGGAGGGACAGTGCAGGAGGAAAAGAGGAAGACCGCAAACATTATGCATGGATGTAGTGAAGGAGAGCAGGCAGAGCAGCCAAAACAAGTCATTCTGCAAATGTTTATTTTCCCTACAGAAGTCGGATTCATTGAACTTCATTCATTCTTCATTCTATAGTTACTCTCCCCCACCTGTGGGGGCTGTATGACCCTCAGTTTAAAGACCACTAGTGTAATAAATAAAACCTATTTTATGTGTGAAATTGTCAAAAATGGAAGATTTCACAACATGATATGCACTACCAGAAAGTGGGAGAAGAAGGAGACTTACAGGTGAACTGAAATGGGCCAATAACCAAACTCAGTACATAAAGCAGTGGTGGGCAACTCCAGGCCTCAAGGGTCGGTGTCCTGCAGGTTTTAGATATCACCCTGGGTCAACACACCTGAATCAAATGATTAGTTCATTAGCGGGCCTCTGGAGAATTTCAAGACATGTCCAGGAGGTAATTTAGCCCTTAAATCAGTTGAGTTGGATCAAGGACACATCTAAAACCACATCTCCCCTCCCCCATGTTGTGACAGCAGATGGTTCGGTCCAGCTCCGCCCTCTGCCTCCTGTTTCGTTCACCTGGGAACGACTGGAGCAGCACACAGGTAATGAAGTTTAGTGTAAACGAAATGTGACGGACTGAAATACTGTCTAGTTCTTAACTGCTTTTTAAATTGTGCGCTCATGGATAAAGCCAAGGACATTTCAGTGCACGAGAGTGGCTTCAGTGTATAAGCAACAACCTGCAGGGCTGAAAGATTAGGCTAGCATACAAGTACTCAAAACTGCAGTTCCTCTAGTTACCACTTGAAGCTGGCTCCATTGGAGTTAATAGAGACAGACTCTTATTTTAAAATATATAAATTTAGAGAAGAAAATAACATGTTTACATCCAGGTGCAAATGTTTCTTCTTTTAAATAGTTTTTGTTGTTCTTGTGTTTTTTCTGGCTTATTTCTCCCATCATAGCAACTGTATAATGGGCTAGTTTTCTTAATAACTTATCCATATGGGTAATGTTAAGGTTTAAAGTTATAGTTTGGAACTGGAGCCCTTCACTGTGTTGGTGGTGGTACTTTCTGCATCATTTTTATGGAATAATCTGGCATACTGTCCAACGAGTCTGCCTCCCAGCGCTGCTGAGTGAAATGCTGCTAGTTAGTTTGACTAATCTGGTGTTTAGTATGGTAGATGTGGTTTGCTAACAAATTATTCAGAACTTAGTAAAATTATTTGTAACTCTTGTCTAAATATGATCACTCCAGAAAATCTAATGGTACCTGCCAAATTACAAATATTAGGCTTCAAAATGTAAAGTTTATAAGTCAGTAGGAGACTTGGAAATAGCCATTTTTATGTACAGTCTGTGCTACATCAAAGACAGATGCTACAGATGTTTTATAAATTTGTAATTTAACTGTCTTAGATGGACTTGTGCATAAAGATACTTGGGTGTCATCTGCATAGTGAAGGAACTGTATGTAGTGTTTGGCTGTATTACAATTGTCAACAATTTTTCAGAAGTCGTCTACTTTCAAGATAACCTTTCTCTTTTTTTGAAGAGCTGAATCCAAAAATATAACATTGAAAATAGCCGATTCCAAGCCATTTAATGTTTTACACGTTAATGTTTAGATGAGTTTTAGTCATAAATTATAAGCTTCTTGTTTTCTCACCTTTTGATTGTCGTTTGATATGTCACCTTTTTTGTAATTATTCATAAAAAGAATGTCATTATAGAGTAGATGTCTTATAAAATATGAGAATTATTCCCTCTCAAAGGCTGCCAGGAAAGTCAAGGTGTGTCAGGGTAGGATGTTGTGACAAAGCATCAGTTTCAGCATTTACCCAGAATATTATACATGTAGATATGTTGGTTTCATCACTTGGCTACATGTCTGTGTAAGGATGAGAAGACATCAATCCATCCAATTTATGCCACATATTCCCAAGTCCACCCAGTGATCTCTCAAGAACAGTACTGTCCAAAGCTTGTTGTGGAAGAAAAATAAAAACATTACCTGTGGTGTATTTTTACATGCTTTAAAAAGGATACTAAGAAGGTCACATATGAGGTCAGAAGGTTGAAACGTTATATTTGTCAATTGTTATAGTAAAATTAATACAATCATAATTTCATTAAAATTGAATTTATTTAAGAAGACTGGCCATCTTAAATTAGCATCTAATCTTTTCTAAAATTCAGACGTTATGATGTATATGAAGACATTTTCCCACTTTAAGTTAAGAATTTTCACTTTCAGCACTGAAATAGCAGCATCCCATTAAAACTGGAGCCAACTAATAGATTAAAGCATCAGTTTCAGTTTCAGTACCACAGTCAGTAGTGTTTGACTACATAAATGGCAGAAGCATTTTGGCTGTAGAGCAGTGTTGTGTGAGAGAAGTGTGATGGTGAAAAAGTATTGGCCCCAGCAAAGAACCTTGTGGAACTCCACCATTAACTTTTGTGTGTCTTTATGTAAACAAATGAAATGTTCTCTTCTTGGTCATAGAGAGAAGTTCATTGACTGAATCGGTCTGTTTTTTGCTTTAGGTTCCTGAAAATCTGAGTCTGTAATTGACAAAATAAAAAAGTGTGAATAAAAGAAGTGAAGTTTTATTAAGGTGAGCTTAAAAACAGTGGGATGTAACCAGTTAATAACTCTCCTTCAGTAGACCTTATACGCCAATAACCACACAGATAGATCAGCTGTTTGTTGTGACATTAGTTTTATTGCTGTTAGTTTACTGGGTGGTGAATGAGCACAGTGATCACAGCAGCTTGCAGCATGGAGACCCTCGCAGGGGTCAAAGGTCGATGAAACACAGGTGACACCGTCAGGGCTCAAAGTTAACTCTTTAACATTGACTCTGCAAAATTTTTGGCTGGTGACTTGTTAACATGAAGCCCCCGAGTTACGTTATTATTATCATTAGTACGACTACTAGTTACTTCGTTAAGCTACTTAATCGAGAGTCTACTCTACAGTTATGGATGGAAGACTGTGGTTCACACAAATCACAAAGACACAGTTACAACACTGAGGGCACCATGTAGCTGTGTTTGAGCTGGGACAGAGGCAGGACCTGTTGGCATTTGGAAAACTAAAACCTAAAAAGATGAGCTGAAATCTTTCCTATCTGTTGCGTGTACACGTTCACTCAGAATATTTCCATCTGTTACAGCAGCGGTCCCCAACCTTTTTTGCCTCACGGACCGGTTTATGCCCGACAATATTTTCACGGACCGGAAATAAGGTGTCGCGGATAAATACAACAAAATAAAACTAGTGCCGGTACCGAAAAAAAGATTTATTCATAACACACGTGAAAAGACCCAGGAAAACCGAGTTAACGATAAAAACGATAACAAAATAATGCTGAAAACCGATAAAAACCCTGAAAACCATACATTTCACACCTGAGCCTCAACTCTCGCGGCCCGGTACCAAACAACTCATGGACCGGTACCGGTCCGAGGCCCGGGGGTTGGGGACCGCTGTGTTACAGTGAATAGGTTCAATTAATGAGGTGACTGTGATTGGATGGTTTGGTTTTGTACTTTGCCTTCAGTGGAAGCTACTGAGAGAGTCATTTCGCTCACTTGGCTTCCAATTATTTTAGCTTGATCTTGTGTACACTTCAGTGTTTTTATTGAACCCTTAATTGATTTCAGCAGGTTTTAATTGTCAGGGGTCTCTGTCTCTGTTTCCAACCCAAACTTGATGACATTTCCCAGGGGAGGAGCGTGCCTCCTGCTGGTTCCACTGCTGCAACAATCCCACCTGAGGTCAGCTTCCCAAAAGAATATTTCACACAGTGATATTTTTGGTTGTTTTTCTGCAGCACCAGTTATTTGCTTTTCCCAGAAAACCTTCCTGTTGTGTCACGAAACGAAACCTTAATGCATCATCTCGTTTCTTTGCATGTTCCCTTTTAGGCTTCCGTAGCTCTGGGTTATTTGGACGTTAAATATTTTGGCAACTTATCGGCTGTAAAATAACCGCTAAACATTCTGCTAACATCTCTGCTGTGAGTTTTCTCTACTTTACATGGTGTCTGAGAACAACAGGAGGATTCTGGGAAATAAACGCTCTCCACTGAAGGAAACCAGCTGACCGAAGTGTCATTTATCAAAAACCTGAAGTGAATAATCGGACAGTCAGAGCAACATGGACAAGTTCAGGGATTTTTTAAATTTAAATTAAAAAGCATCTGTTCTGTTCTATTTCATAAGATTTTAAAAGCAACGTTTTAACTTTATTGAATTAAAATATAAAACTTAAAAACTAAACATAAAAGCCTTTTCTGCTCTGTTTCAGGTGTGATTTCTGTTGTCCTTAATGCTACATTTCTGATTTAATTTTTACAACAGCAAATTAGCATTTAAATTTTCCACACAAAAAAAGATCTCAAAAAGTTGAATTGTGGATATATTCTGGATGTGCATTTCAAAATGCTGCATAAAAGTAATTTGCTAAAGATATTCACATTCTCAGCACAACACATCGATGCCTGACATTAACTTACTTTTTACTTTATTTTAGTTCTTACTCTTTAAAAATCAGTTTGTTTGTTTGTTTTAAATACTTGTCTGAAAACGAATAATAGGCAATGCAGGCATTAAAAAGTTTGATATGTAAAAGGTCAGTTACATCAGTTATTGTTTATTAAAAAAAAATAGTAAAGTGTGGCTTCAGTCCAAATGAGACCAGAACATTTCTTACTGTGGGAATCCAAATGGTGCTTTGGGTCATTTTTGTTGTCTGAATGTCTGATTGTTCGTCCAGAAAACGCAGGCTGAAGCACAACCGTTTGCATAGCATGTTCAGTTCACACCACCATCTGTGACATCACTCACTCCAGCCTGAGTGAGGAAAACCAAAAAGAGCCACCTTCCTGCACCTGTGCAGGTGTGCTTTACAGCATCCAGCCTGGCCGTCTCCGGTCACAGTTTTGGATTAATGACTCTGTCACAACATGTGTTTTGGCAGAAGAGCACACACACACAAACTGACATGAAACAACATTGATTTTGTAACATACATGTTCATTTTCTTAAATGGCTGTAGATTCTTTTTGTTTTTTCACACTCTGACCCACCCAGGCTCCAGTCCAGAAACAAGACGAGAACACTACAATACAACTTTTTAAAAACTCAAACATTGAACATTAAACTGTGAGTTTGATTGGTTATTGCTGTAGGTTTAGTTTTATTAATGAAATAGCAGCTATCAGTGACATTAGTTACTGATAACTTAGTGAGTTGTCTGTATATTTTAAAAATGAGAAACTTTGTCTCTGATCCGTTATTGAATTAGTTGTGTACAATAACTGAAAGAAGGGTTTGTATTGAAGTATTTTCGAGCTGACGACTTAGGTATTAGGTTTCCATTTGTGGTCTGAAAATGACTGAGTTTGTCTTGTTTGTGTCCATTATGCTGTGTTGACTTCTTACTTTGCATAAACCAAACATGATGGAGGGCGACTTTTATCATTGTTGTAAAGGATGCAGGTTTTTGAACTTAACCATTTCATCCAACTCATTTGTTTGACTGGATTAAAAACCTCCATCCATCCTGACTGAACAGGGCTTTAAGCCACAGATTAAATACAGAAACCAGATTCGTGTCCGTTTTGGTCCGCGCTGATTCTGCTAATGCTGTTCTTTAAGTTCTCGGGTATCTGGCTGTAATTAGTGTCTTAAACTAACCGGTGGAGTATCTTAGTGTTTTTTTTGTTTTTCTTTTCAGCTGCACGCATGTTGGCACTGTCACTCCAGGTCTGACTACCTCACTATACTGAGATAGTGAGTGGCAGGAGCTTACTAATTATTTCAAATGGCAGTTACAGTCAGCAATTATCAGCAAATTGACTTTAAAGGATTGTTTGTCATACTTTTCTATCAAACTCAGGTAATGACGTGAGAGCCGTGGGGGGGTCATTGGGAGAACACTGATATTGATTAAAACACAAATAAAAATAATCTAAAGCTAAAACTCTTCAAACACTTGAGCACTTTGAACATTACAAGTCAGTAAAAGTAAAAGAGAGAACCCAACAGATTCCCTTTCGAAGTTTGCTCAGAGCCACACGAAACCTCGACATTCTTCATATCACTGCATCGCAGCAAACCCGCCAGAATAATAGCCCCGCCCTACACTGGTTGTTCACGTTAGCTAGTCAGACACCTGTGTAAAGGCCTCGCAGCATCAGTGTGTATCAGCAACATTAAATTTTTAAAAATTCAACCTAAAAGTCCCCAGTTTAAGTTGTTTTAAAGCATGACTTTTTGTTTTTATTGGCGTTGGAGAAACTTCCCACAATCCCCTCCTGCTACCGGCCGGTACTGCTGACAAACCTTTGCATAAAAAGCTAAAAGAAATTTGCTTTGAAAGTTTGAATGAGGAGTGAGGTAGCCTAAAGCTCGAGGCACCGCTTTGCTTGTGTTCGCCAGCTAAACGTGAACAATCAGCCAGAAATCTTTATCATCATCATCATCATTATCGCAATTATATACTGCATCAAATATAGATAACACACAAAGATATTCAATATATATATATTTGTCATATTGTATGTATCAGCAAAATAAAAGCCTCCATAAAATAAATCTCTGATTCATCTTACAATATGTAAAACAAAACGCGATTTCTAACACGATTCTTTTTTTAAAAGTGCTAGCAACATTATTTCTTTTTTTACAGCAATGTGCAAATGTATGTAATTTTCGCATATTTTACATTCTAATTATTAAAGTTCCCCATGATGGGTGGATGGTGAGGGGTTGCTAGGAGACAGAGTTGTAGACACGCCCCCGCAGACTGCTGATTGGTTTGATATAAACCAGAGCCGTACACAGGACGTCCTGTAGGGCTCTGGGTTTGGCTAGTCAACCGTTCAGGCTCTAGAGTTAAGACAACAATGTAAGGCAATGCTTGGCACCACACTGAGTCCTCCGGCTCTCATGTCTCCACCAACTGACCGGACTGCAGGTGAACACGGACTCGGTTCTAAAGTCAAATTGGGTCTTTTTCTGGTCTTCAGACTAAACGTGCATTTTGGGTCCGCTAAGCAAATCAGTGGATGTCCTACTGATAGTTTTTGTAGCTAATTTTGACGTTCATGTTTCACTTCAGCAATTTTTCTTAAATTTGAACGCTTTTTATACGGTATTTCAGTACTTTAGTATCTGCTCATCTGTATGGTGCAGAAGATTTGCACAGGGTTCACACATTTCCAACGTTATAAAATCATTACCACAAGAAATTAGCCCCATGCTATTTTTCAGTGAAAAAAAAAAAAAAAAAAAGGTGTAGCACCCAGCTAAATCAAATTTATCAGTTTAAGCAATAAAAATGATCCCTTACTGTCATTTTCTGCTGTTAATTTTATACAAATAATAATATTTAATTGTGTACAGTTACATAAATTTGTCTACAACTGACAGTGTGTGAGTGTGATTTCTTGTTTTAGTTTATTTTTATTTAAAAATGTGTTTAAGTGTTTTAAGTAAAGTAATTGTGCATATATTGCAGTTTAACTTCATGAATGTGAGTTAGTGTTACTCAGTCAATGCATTGTGTAAGGAAGAGCACTGATGTACTTATATTACCATTTTATTGATACTAGTTTTCTTATTTCAATTCAGAAAGGTGCCACCATCAGTGGTTCAGTAGGAAGAAGTGAGGTTTGGATGGAGGACTGCAGCATCGATGAGACTGAGACGAGGCAGATAGAAGAGCTAACAGGTTGATTTTGGCAGCCTGGAGCCCTGGTCTAGGATCAGCCCTGCAGGGCGGGCAGCGCCCCATTTGGCACTTTAGTCGACCTGGGGAACACTGAACGAAGCCCGACCTCTGACCTGATTCTCACGCAGGCCTGAACCTCCTCACAGGGAGGTCAGACACATGACAGGGAGGGGTTAAAGGTCAGATCCAGTGAGATTTCAGTCTAGTTTCAAATCAGTTTCAACAGCTGATGGCATCTGTGTGTTTTCTGTTGGATAATATGAAATATTTTCACAGCTAAGAAGCTGCAGTGTTGTCGTGTATTCACCCTGGTTGGGGTTAAAAGCTCTGAGAAGATTTTACTGCTCTTATTAATTGTTTTTGATTGTGTTAAATTTAAAGCCCTCGTTATAACTCTGACTGAAGTCTCTCTGGACATTTCCCTCTGAGATCAGATCTGTTGTTGCAGATCAGAGGTCAGCGGTCAGAGAAGCACGACACTGCTCAGGAGCCAGGACTGTTCTGGGATCAGTAGTAAAAAGCTGGTGATTTGTAGTATTTAGCTTCAGCAGAGCTGCACCGACATACTGAAACGTTCAAAAGGAATCAGAGCAGCAGTTTGGGTTTTAGGATTTGGGCCTCAACAATCAAAATGCTCACCAAGAGGTGTCTGAGGAACTCTCTGAGCTCAGTCTGGCTTCCTGGACCGCTGGTTTGCTTGATAACAGGAGGTTGAACTTTTTACTCTCCAGTCCTGGAGATCGTTTTACCCGATAGTTCTGGTTCTCGGTTGATCTTTTCTTCCCTTTTAATGTTTGACGACGGGACTGAGTCTCAGACTATTTCCTGTCATTTATTAAATCCTGTTGCAAAGCAAATGACCTCTGTTAATTTTCTGGGTGTCAGTCAGTCTGTCTGTCTAGAACTCTGTCTGTGTGAATAAACGGCCATTACACCTACTGGAGATCCAGAATCGTAAATTTAAAAACAACACAGAGCAATAAGTACGCCGAACTCCAGCTTAAAATAAAAATCAGTGAGCACAAGTCCCTTTAACGTTTAATAATGAGATGATTTTATGTAATGGCAGTTTATTAGTTAACGTTTGCACTTTCATTCCACCCACTCAGAGAGAAGATTGCATTGATACTACCGATTATCGGTGATGGAGGAAACCTGACCTCCGACTTCGACCTCGACAGCAGACATGCTTTTGTTTTGTTTTTTTAGAGAACACAAAATGATTCTGCCTTTAGTGAAAACTTTAGATTACCCTTATTTAGCATTTTATCCACATTCAGGGAGAGTATTTCTTTTTCCTGGTTGTTCGAGGTTGTTGGGATTATGAAAAGCTTCCTGAAGGAGCTGTGTCACTCCTCTTCTGCTTTGTTCTTTTCTAGGTATTAAAAAAAATCTTTAGCGTTGGTCATTCTAGTGACATGAAGAGACCAACTGATCAATAGGTCCAAGGAGACCCATCAATCAATTAATCGAAGGGCAAGGCAATCAATCAGTCCACAAATCTAATCAATCACTTCGAGTCCTTTCTGAGGCCTCTGTATGGGTTGGAGGTAACGCTGAAGGTCGAGTGTGGTGCTGTCGGTTGTCTAGTCGGAGTTGGGATGGATGGACAGGGATGGAGTCCTGCCTACATGACACTCTCGAAGATGATGACTTTGTTGTCATCGGTGCCGGGCGACATGGAGCTCAAGGACTTGATATCCGGGGCCATGTACTCCAAGTGATGGGCTCCCCACACCGGAGTGGTCAGGTGGGCCCAACGCTGCAAAACATCAACAAACACGTGGTCACGTGTAAGTCATGTGATCTGGAGGAATCGCTTGGTTTGATTAAAGCTTTTCCTGTTTAGAAGTTAGACATACTGACCTGGACTGTGAAACTACTTTATGTTGCAAACTGAATTTTCTGCATTTCAAAGCAAATACTTTTTTGTCTCTAGACGAAGACCCAACAAAATTTCCTTATTAAGGCCTCAGTCACAAAAATATGTCTTGCTATCCTCCAACTCGTTGGCAAGAGGTTGCAGTCTGTCGCTAGGTCTCAAAGACGATACTGTTCCTAAAACATCCTTGTGATTGCTTTGATAACTACCCGATGACCATGGTCACCTAAAATTAGCATGGAAGATGACAACTTATCTGCAAACGCTCACTAGCTACTCGCCAAGTGGTCTGCTGACAGTGAAAGCAATCGCAGGGAGAACTAGTGGCAGCCAGCACCTCAGGGGAGCAACGAGTACTTTGGTGATTGTCTCCAACCACTCCACCACCTAACCTTCTATGTGCCCCTCTATTACACTCATAAATCAAGTTAACCCATTTCAGCAGAGGTGTAGGTGCTAGCTAGAAAGCTCGATGTTTCCAGACTTTCTACAACAGTACCAGTCCAACCGTACTCGCTCTCCCCTCTCCATCGAACTTAACCTGTCACTTCCAGATCCTTGAGCTTATCGTGATGCATGGTGCATGTTTATTGACTTATTTGTATTTAATACAGCGGTGTTAAAGTGAATTGTTCTGCAAAACTCTAGCAGGTGATTAACTGTAAAATAAAAATTCTTAGCCAAAGTTGGTTCCACAAGTTTGGAAACCAGAAAGTTCAGAGAAGATAAGTCAAATTAATTCATCTGTAATGTTGCATGTGTATTATTATTCATTTAAGGTATATTTCCCAGAATTTAAAGGGTAACATGTGTCACCACGTGTGCTTATTCTTAGGCATGTTACAACAACGACTCTATATAAAGTTGGACAGCGTGATGTGATATCTTAGAAATGACCTCTGCTGTCACTCAATAGGAGTGTTTGCATTAGTTTAAGTCCAGTCACATGTTCTGCCCTTCATACCAAGCTAAGAGCGCTGGGACAGACATTACAGTTTTAGACCAAATTTCAGGTGGACTGAGGTTTGCCTTTTGCATTTTTTCCAGAGCTGCAGGTTAATGTTTACCTTATAAAATCTAAATGTAAACTTTTTGTCGTCTCGAGAGAGAAAAACGGCTAATTTTGTTATCTGGATAGTAACTACATCAGTTTTAGGTCAATTTAAAGTCTGCATGTGAGGTAAGTCAGTAACTATGTTTTCTAAATACATTCATAATCCTTTGTTTCAGCGTGCACGTCCAGTGTGAGCTGGTGCTTACCTCTTTGAAGGTTCCCTTGGCTCTAAAGAGTTTGTAGAGAAGGCTGACAGGAATGCACAGCATGGAGGACAGAGCCAGACACCAGCCGATCACCTCGCCCCACCATGGGTACACGTACACATTGTTGTAGGTCAGGGGCTTATAGTTCACCAGGTGGAACAGAAAGATACCCTACGGGTGGAAAGGGGAGATTAAAGAGGAAGATTGGCACAGATTTGGCATCATTTACATGCTTTGTGGTGTTGATACTGTAAGATTTTATTATGTTGTCACAGCAGAACTGAAGAATAATGTTGGTCTATGCCTGTTAGTTTTAATATGATTCTGCTCTATGCTCAAGAGACAGCAAAAGGTAATAAGTGTATAATCAATATAAATCTTTTCTGAATTTGTTCCTCTACAATAATCAAAAATGTATGTATGCACTCTGTTTCTAATAAACTGGTATTAGTGCCTTAAAGACTAGAGGAAAACTGATGTGGTTGTGGGTTTCTATTTTTGGATGGGATAGTGTTGTTGAGTCTTACCATGCAGACACATGGAGTTATAAAAGACCAGCACCACTTCATCCAGGGGAAGGGCCGGTAGCCGATCATACGAGCCACATCATCCATGAAGCGGTCAGCACCTGCAGTTCATTAATCAGCAAGTCAAAGACCGGAAGATGCTGCGGATTTTTCCCCACTCACATCATAAAACACTAGAAATTCTCCATGATTGTATTCACACTATGACATAGCTTAATAGTCTGTTGTTGACATATTATTCTGTGATATTGTATTTTAGCTTGTGACAAAAAACTCTTTGACCTGTGACCTTTAATATCACATCATCTGAGATGATTTTCAGACCTATTTTGAGATAGGTTACCTCACTGACATACTTTACAATGGCTCTATTTACGATCACGTTGCTATGAAACACTACACTGCCCGTGTGTGTTTGTGTTTATTACATACCGTAGACCCAGGCAACTACTATGCATTCCCAGAATGCTTGCCACAACAGAGTCATCCCACTGGCCGAATAGTAGTCAAACAATTGGAAGACGTACATCCCTCCCTGCAGAGACAGAGGAAGAGACGGCTCGGTGAACAGTGTCGATTTAGCAAACCAGTTCATCAGCTGAAGTGTTTCTTGTTCTCTCAAGCTCCTTCATGCGTTATGCGTTTTCATTTTTGTTACTACGAGCTATTAAAAGACAGTTTATTTAAAAATTGTATAAATCATCAAAAATTTTAACTTTTAAGGGAAAAGTCTTCATCCAACCTGTGTCACCATGGAGAGGTCAATAATGAAGCAGAGTAAACAGCATATCGCCACAGCGATCTCCCTTTTGTAGCGATGATAATACTTTCCAGGAAACAGATCCAGAATCCCGGTAACAAAACCCTCCACCCCGACAAACTGCAGGGACAAACATGCAGAAAGATCGTCAATCCATCTGGAAAACACAGTGTCTTCAGTGACTCTTTGCTGAACAGAAGTGAAGGAATAAAGCTGAATACAAGTAAAATATTAAAAAACAGTTAAAATTTCTCTCCAAACATTTGCTTCTGTGGCATCCCCCAAGGCTCTGCATTAGGACCACTGACCTATTAAACATTTACCAACATCCTGCGCGAAATATCATAAATTCAGTTTATAGCCACATGACACCCATATTTATATTTATATATATTTATATTTAATTAAAGGTGTGATACAGAGTGTGTTGGTCACCTGACTGTCCAGTCCGAGCAGCAGCAGCATGAAGAAGAAGAGTGCCGCCCACAGCGGGGCCACCGGCATCAGACTGACTGCCTTCGGATATGCAATGAAGGCCAGACCTGGACCTGAAACACACAAACACAGACATCAGACACTTCACAGGATTTTAATATGCGGCTCAAGTTCTGGCTCATACAGTATATATGTTTTCCCAACACGTGCACAGAAGATGTAACTTGTGCAGAATTTAAAGCTGCAGAGCCACCAGCTCATGTTCTGGCTCTACAGTATAAATATGAAAAGAGTTGGTTGGCTAAGCGTTTGACCATGACATCATTGTTTGTATCCACGATCAAGGTTGACTTTAGAAAATTTTTTTTCAGGAAATCAAGTACTATATCACATGAAAGGGCGTGGAGAAATCTGTACAACACCCATTTTATTTTTTCAATACAACGCTCTGCGATGTCACAGTGAAGCAATAACAGGCTGACGTCATCATACTGTAACAGAAACATCGTAAAACATCCAGGTTTTAAAGTAGGTTGTTCTACTTTAAAAGCTTGTTTTTCCTGATTATCAAAAGTCTCATCTGCTCAGCTATGGTCAGCTTCACATTTCACAAAATAAATTTGCTGATATGTAGAAAGATTAAAGGTGCAGTACAAATATTTACAGCAGGACAAATCACGGCTTGTTTCATCAGGATGTGACACAAGCACAGAAATATGCAACGGAGAGCTGTCACATGTGAGGTGAAAGGCCCCGCTTAAATAATCCGACAGTTAATACTGCACACACACACACACACACACACACACACACACAGTGATGCTAATACTTTAAACCAGTATAGACGTGTCAGATGGGATTCAGTAAATTGGATTTACTTTTGTTCTTTTTACAGCAAGATTAAAATAAAAGATTCATGTCCACACACACACACACACACACACACACACACACACACACACACACACACACACACACACACACACACACACACACACACACACACACACACACACACACACACACACACACACACACACACACACACACACACACACACACACACACACACACCATTCCTGAGAGGTACACCAAAATATTTTCAGGCAGATGAAATGAGAAAGTGAAGACTTCAGTAACTCATTAATGCACATTTCATTTATTCACACGTTAGAGGAACACAGCGATCCATCTTCTGTTTTGTTTTAGTTTATTTAATTGTTTTACATTAAAGAATAACTTTATTAGATTGATCGGTTTGAATGTTGTTCTACTGAATTTTATTTAATCTTTTACTTATAAAGCAGTTTTATTTCATTAAACTTCTTTTTTCTGTATGACCGAGCTCCTTTCTGTTGTACAATTTATTGAGCCTTTTTATTATATTTTATTATATTTCTTTTATTGAGCTATTATAGCTTATTGAAGCTAGTTTCTTACAGGGTGTGTTAATTGATTTGGCATCCCAGTTTTTCTGATAAACAGTGCATGATAATTTGTGATAAAGTGTATATATAATCTTAACTTGTACTTTACCATTAGAGCAATTAGATAAAATAAGATGCTTTTAATGTCACACCGTTGATGAGGCTTTGTTGTAGTGTTGTTGGTTTAACCTCTGACACTCTGAGCTATTGCTTGAAAATTTATGGATGAGAAACTGAAATACAATAAAACTCATTTTGATTATTACCAGCAGAGAGTGAAATTTAAAAAAAAAAACTCCATAATAATATCAATCATGCTGCTTTCACCTGATCAAAGTCATGAATAAGAGGGTAAATAACAACCATAAATCAATGAGTCAGCGACACTGATGTTATTGAACCTTCTCTAAATATTCTCAACTGCTCATAAATCTGAACAACAGAAATGAAGCAGACTGAAAGATTCAGCACCTCCAAGTCTCAGAGTATGATTGTCAGAAAAGGGTGGAGTTACTGCTCCAAGTGGAAGAGTTGAAATATGAAGGGCAGGCTGAGATCGTGTCTATCAGATGGCTCGGGAGCACCTCAGTATCCCTCCAGAAGAGCTGGAGATCCGGGCATCAGAAGATGGATGGATGGAAAAATGACCAGTTTTAGTTTAACAGTGTTACAGCTCAGCTTCCTAAACACACCAACAGCATCAGACTGAAAATCCTACGTTGCCTCGTTCTTGAGTTATTGCAGTTTTCAGAATTCTTATTCTGACCTTGAGGTCGAGGTCACTAAGATTCGAATTCATCAGATTTTTAGTAGACACACCTTTGGTATCAAATTGTATGAAACCTGCATGAAACTCCTGCATTTGGCCCTTTATCATAAACTGTATATTTATCACAACCACCTCTCCACCAGGACTGTCGCTCTGTATCTGGGGGCTGAGGAGGCCAGGTGTAAACAGCCAAAGAACTGTCATGTGACTATTCTTACCTGGCTGTAAACATTATCTCCGTGGTTAAATAAAGCCTTCATTAAGTTTGAATGAAAAGCTTTGATCCGAACAGCCGCTCAGAGCTGCAGCCTTCTGTGGACAAGCTAAATATAACGGTGTGTTTGTGATGCCACGTCATGTGCCGCTTAGCTATTAATACACACACTGCTGGCTGGAGTCTGAGACACACACACACACACACACACACACACACACACACACACACACACACACACACACACACACACACACACACACACACACACACACACACACACACACACACACACACACACACACACACACACACACACACGGGTTCATTCAGGTCTTCATCACAGTGAAGTCAATCCTTCTGTAATCATTATTTTTATAACCACCATGTTTGAAATCATTGAGGCTACACAATTATCAGCTGACCTCATGTGACCTGACGCTTTTTTCCCCTTCCTGTTTTTCCTAGAATCTGGATCGTGATTGGCTCTTAAAGCAAGGATTATCAAAGCTGGAACGTGCACCACAGTGGATGGAAGCGCTGCCTCTATATGCATGTATAGCACATCCAAAAGTGTGAGACAGAGAGTAAAGATTTGGACGTTTCTTTTGTATTTTAATGCATTTAATGCATCGTTACAGTGAAACACTCCCATGCTTGGTCTCGTTTCTCCTCCTGAGAAGTAGTATAGAGATGCTGCTCATCCTCCCTCTTTACAACTAACAATCTGACTTCCAATACTTTCAGATTCACTGTGTTTCTCATTTATCTTGCTGTCACAGTTAGCCTCGTTATGCTGGAAAACCAAAGCACAGCTATATTTAAAGCTCAGTATAATGCATTTTTGTTAAACCAGCCTCCGAGGCTTTGGGGTCGAAACAGGAGAGCACCACCAACGACACCATTTGTTTAGATGAGTCTGATCTGATTTTTTTATCTCATGTTTCGTGTATAATGTTACTGTGTTCTATGTTTATATTGAACATGGTTCAAGGTTCAAATAGCACGGTGCACTTATGTCAAAGTAATCCCCATGAGCTCAAAGCTCAGGCTTCAGCCTGCTCTTATTTCTTTCTGCGCAGCATGTACACCAGTACTCGGTGCTGCCCCTCTGTAGGCTTCTGGAAGTTTGCCAATCAGATGGAAGTTAGCTTTTTGGGAGGAAAACCTCCTAGCGTTTATAGAAAGGAGCTAAAATAGCAAATGAACTTAATTAAAATAATTATTTACACTGTAAATCGTGTAAAATCAAGCCCAAGAATAAAAAATGCATAGGAGGAAATTATTACAACAGGTCTGGTGTGAGTTTTTACCTGATTCAGCGACCTGTGATATGTCGACTCCCTGCTCCGCAGCCATGAAGCCGAGAATAGAAAACACGACAAAGCCGGCGAAGAAGCTTGTCCCGCTGTTTATGAGCGCCAAGATGAAGGCATCTCTGTGAGGAAGAGGAGAGGAAACAAGGCGTTCAGCACACAGCAAAGGTTAGACTGCGTTTAAGGTAACAATCAGGTTTAAGATGGAGTAAATTTAAAGATTTACAGGGTTTAGATGAGATGACTGAAGTTGAAGGAGTTGGTGAAGTGTGTGTGTGTGTGTGTGTGTGTGTGTGTGTGTGTGTGTGTGTGTGTGTGTGTGTGTGTGTGTGTGTGTGTGTGTGTGTGTGTGCCGTACTTGTAGCAGTCATTGTTAAAGCGGTTGTAGCTGCCTAAAGCGGTCAGAGCACCAAGGCCGATGGCGTAGGAGAAGAAGATCTGAGTGCCAGCATCTATCCACACCTGTGGAGTCACATGGGTCATGTGGGTTTGATGTTTGATGCTTTGATCAGCAAACATTTAATGACAATAACTAATCAATAATTGATGACAAACACTGCTGCATCTTGGATGCTTAAGCCACAAAAAAACAACAGTAAGCTTGACAGCCTGAAACCTGAAGTAACGAAGTAGAAAAACTGCAGGTATCTGTACTTTACTTGGGTATTTATTTTTCTCGCCACTTTGTTACTTTTATGTTTTAACACAAATATCTCGGCTTTCTACTCCTTACATTAGGTTTAAAACTTCAACCTAAACGACGTAAACGATAACACAAAAGACAATCCTGCTGGTGTATCTACCATGAATGCACATGACAAAAACTGAAATTCAGAATTTTATAATGAAGACCCTTTAATATCAGAAGGAGAGGCCCAGTGATTGAAACTACCCCACGCAATGACATCGTCTGCCTGTAAGTGAGATTTCAGGATGATGAACTGACCTGAGCCTCCTCCAGTTTGGACCAGTCAGGTTTGATGTAGTACATGATGCCATCGTAGGCTCCGGGCAGGGTCACCCCTCTGACCAGCAGGATGATGAGGACCACGTAGGGAAAGGTGGCCGTGAAGTACACAATCTGAAACACAACCATACCATCATAAAACACACAAGACTTTTCACTGAATCCATCAGTCTGTCAAAGCTTCAACTCGAAACTCCAACTCTTTGTCTGTTTTTCATCATCTGCCTGTGAAACAAGCAGATTAGACCGTCTCATTGTACATCTGCAGATAAATGCACAGTGAACTTTTGTGCGTTTGACTGTTTTATGTTTGCAGAATTGGAGTAACACAGATTCAGTTACCTAATCAAAATCAGGTAAGTGAATTTGTGTTACATAAAGGGAATGAAGAAGAAGGGGTTTTGTTTCCTGACCTAGAAACCTCCAGGTGGTTTCTGCCATACCCCCCCCCCGCTCCATCCGTGAGAATCAGGTAACGAAAACAAACGAGAAGAAAGCAAAATGAACCTGATCTGAGACCTGCTGAGACAGAACACACACACACACACACACGGAGGAATGTGGCGTTTCAGCACCACGGAGAGCGTCGGGTCCCAGTTAGAGTCGAGTGTCAGTGCAATCACAGCGGAGCACCTTCTCAGGTTAACACACACTCAGTGTGAAGCTTGGGTCGTTCGGTTCAGTGTGTTAAAGAATCAGAAAAAACATTTCAGGTGTCTGTTTGAAATTTTTCTCAAAGTGATTCATATTTTTAAAGCTTGCACGTGACCTTTTGATCTTCTGCTTTTTCAGCCATTTCTAGCATATTATTCTCATTTTTATTGCATGTGTTCATCACGGTGAGTTCTTTTAATCCTGATTTTTTTAATGTTAACTGATTTAAATTTTATCTCACTGATAAATCAAGAAATGTTTGTATATGCAGGATGATTAAGACCAGAATCTGTAGGCCAGTTTGCTAACGAGTCGTCTCACATTGGGCCTTAGAAGCCTGTTCATACGACAGTCACATGACACTAAAGAGTGAAATCTCTGGATGGAAGGACAAGGGTGTAACAGAAACGTGGCTCTTCATAGTAATAAAGAGAAAGCATGCATGTAGCCACCGTGTCAGCACCCAGGTCTGTTTGTGGGCTCCACATATTCAAGTCTCCACTTCAGCTTTAATCCCACTGCGATCTTATTTTCTGGGGCCGAAGGTGACTGCGGGCATTTCTCACTATCTCCAGGTTCGCACTTCAGTCAAGTACATAATCATGTCAGAACTCAGTTCGTCTCTACTGTCTGCTCTGCCTGTTTACTAAACAAGATTCATATTTACAATGAAAAAGTCGAACATTATGCCCAATTAAATGTGGGGTTTTAAAAATAATTCAAACTAATGTTTCCGACCAGACATCTTGCCTTTGTGACTGGATTGGCTGTCCCTCTCTCTCTTTTCTCTCTGTGTGTCTCAGGCTGTCTCGCCCTGCTCTGACCTGATGCTCAGCTTTCAGCCTCCTGCTGAAGACAAACAGCAGATAATGTTTCTGTTGGTACTGAGAGTCCTGCGAACGCAGCTTGACTTGCCATGAGACTAAAAACACAAACACACACAGACTCTTACATAAGAGATGCCGTATGTGTGTAAACTACCCCATGAATGGAGCTGACGTTTAGGTCACACCGTGTGGACCTGTGTCCCAAAACTAACATGTCAGGATTTGGTTTTGAGTGTTTTCACATTTAAGGGACCAAAATTCTCTTTGACACAATCAAACTTTCCTCTCTTCACCATGCAAGAAATGAACTCTCACAGCCTTGTTGTGTTGTGACCAAACAATAAGACTCAGAGAGTACAAGCGTGAAAACAGCTTCCTCTGGAAAGCATCAGCGCTCACACTTCTTCATGCATCTCCTTGTTAGCAGACATCCCAGGCTCTAGTTCTGCAGGCAGCTCTTTAGTGTATTTACCCCCCATCATAACTGAATCAGCACTACCACCATGTCTCGCTGGCAGCTGCCTACCTCAACATAGAGAAAACGTTAACTTGGGAACCGCCCGCTCTGTCCTCAAATTTTAACTAACATCACATGGTCTACGGTTGCTACGTCACTGCTACTCTCATCCTGTGTGGATGATCTTTCATTCGTGAGGTGCTCAAAGTAGAGCCGCTGCTAGTTTGGGAACCCACCCTAAAGAGCTGGAGGAGGTCCGGGCATCTCTGCAACCTGACCTGGATCACGGCAGAACATTTCTCAGTAATTAAATAAAAAACAGCAGGAAGTTCCTGCAGAGTCTTAAAAGCCCTTCCACCGAACATCTTCTACATTCACTTCATCAAACTGCTGTAAAGACACAGCTGACCCGGATAATATGAGGACACGGGGTTCATGAATGCAACACAGAAACAAGCCGCTGGATTCGTCTCTATTCAGGTGAGCGCAGAGGTTTCGACTGCACATGCTCAGTCTGATAAGTGAAGCTGTTTTTCATTGGGTCATTTTAGGCGACACCCTAAACTGAAGCAGTGAAAAGAAGAAAAAAAGAGAAGAAAAAGCCATTTATCTGATCCTGGGAACGTGTGTGTCGAGGGTGTGTGTGTTTACAGATGTGTGTCAGAGGTTAATGTGGATTACGTGCTCTAGTTTTGCAGCAGCTTAGTGTGGTTTCCTTTTCAAAATGGAGTAATAACAAAACTGATGTGTTTGCTTGTTATGACGACCTTTAACTCGACAGCAACACTCCAGCTTTTCCAGCTTTTCAGAAACACTCCTACACTGTTAGATGTTCTTCCCATTAATCACGCTTTTAACACTCCCTAACCGCAGCCGGTCAGTTTTTCAAAGAGCATGATTCACTTCCCTTTGTTCTTTGAGTGCAGCTGGGTCAAAAGGTCTGCGAGCACATAAAAGGTCTGTCACATTTTTATGTAAACACGGAAATAAATGAAAATATCCAGAAACAAAAGAAGTCCTGATCTCGGTTTCCAGGTAATCAATGAAATAAGTCTGAGCCCTTCCACTGAAGCAGCGCTCAGATAACACCGGTGCTCTCCACCTCAAGTTTAAAGCAGAACAAAGAGAAAGTGTCACAAGTCTGATTATTTTTCAGAGAAAAGAGGAACGTTGCCTGTTGGACTGAAAGTTAATAAGAGGGTAGTACACAAAGTTCTCAAACCCTGGATCCAAAGCAGAGCTGTAACACAACTAAAAGCTTTGGAGAACTGCTTACAAACCAAAGCGTGCTGGCTCATTTGGGCTTTCCTGCACACCTGAACTCAACAAACACTCCTGACATCACAAGAAGCTCCTTGGAGCCAGATACTGTATATAAGGGGACACCACCCATTGGTTCTGGATTCTGCATTCGAACTGCAAGCACAGATGTTCTTGCTGCACAGCCAGCCAAGAGATGACTCCATTAAAAATGCTTCAAAAGGCTCCAACAGAACAAACACAGCGGAGAAGCCAGGAGATGGAGATGGATCACAACAGATGCCAGCTTCCTGTTTTTAGCACATCAGACACACATTACCTCTAAATCACAACAGAGTCCAAATGAATCAGCTGTAGAATATCGCCTGCGGTTTTCTGCGCTTGCAGAACAGTTATATTTTGCTTTGTGTTGTCAGATCGTGCAAGGACAACATGATTAGAGCTGGTACTGTTTGTGCAGTTCTAATACTGCTGACATTAAAGGAAAAAGGGGGTGGAGCAAACAGCGGGATATCCTGAAATTCTTCCAGATCTGTCACCGACTTAACAGTCAGCTGGCGTTTTCAGCAGGAAGTAAATATTTTGGGATTAAAGCGAAACAAATAGGAAACAGCAGAATTTTCAGTGTTGATCTCAGACTTTTTAACAACATTAAGTCTTCATTTTAAAACATACAAAGAAAATATTAAAAACCCTTCAGGGTGAAAAAGTCTATTTGTGGGTTCCAGTTAAATCCATCCTGTATCCTGATGGTTTTTCTGTTATTTGTCCTGTTAACATCAGACATCAAGAGATTCACAATTTTACTGTAAGAGATTAACAAAAAACAGCATTTGCATAAATTCTGTAAAACTCTTCCTTTACCTTATGTGTATTAAAAATCAGATCCTTGGTGATCAAAATAAATTTTGGATGGTTTGTTATGTACTCTAAGTTATCAGCTCCCTGAATACCTCTTATCTGCCGTCCCATAGAGAGAAGACACTTGGTCTACCTGTGCTTGTACTTCAAAAAGTGTCCTATCATCCTTTGTAATGAATGATAAATGGAGAGCAGTTTAGATAATGGTGGGAATCTGAAGTGGTTGTGTCATTAAGTGCATTTAAAATCTACTTGAAGTCGTCACTATCATGACCTTGAAGCTGGTGCTTGGGAATACGGTCATTGCTGTAAAAGGGCCCAATTTAACCCAAACCAAATACAATAACCAGGCAGCCAAAGATGCCTCCTGGGTAAAAGTCACCTAATCTATGTCACCTTTCCTGCCTGCCTGGACGAACGTTTGTTGATCTTTCAAAGGAGAAACACTCTTCCCATTATTCCCGTTTAGTTTACCATCAGGTCCACCATGAATTAAAGTCATTAAAACTCATTAAGCCTCCTTGTTTATGAAAGAGACAGCCTACTGGTGATGCAGGAATGATAACTCTACTCTATTTCTAAACTTTATGATTACGTATCATAAAGCTTTGTCTGTGCATCAGTGGTGACGACTGACGCCTCGAAGTATGGTGGAAATGTTTTGGAGTAAATTGCAGTTATGCACTCAGGCTTTCAAATATTTATTCTCATCTTTTCTCCTTTAATATTATCCCTGCCGAGTCAGCACACGAACAGGCGTGACTCACTCCTCTGTGCTCATTTGTGTTTGTGTGCTTCTAGCATCAGAGGCTCTGATGTCAGGCTGCTTCTGTTTGGCAGCTGTTCGTCTCGATGTTGAATTTAGTTTTATTTTTCACACTAAAGGTCTTTCAGAAGGATTTCTGTTCATGTTCAAAACATTGTGCACAGTCATAGAATAACAGGTCCTCTGTAATCTTTAGGAAACCACAGTCATGAATCTCAGTGCAGAAGGCCGGGTAACATTTCCCTTAGGAGACGCTAGCAAACTAGCTACTCTTTTTTTTCTCTTTGCCCTTATATTGGATTTCCTCGTGTTCCTTTCTGGCATCTTCCTTTCTTGGCCTACTGCTGGCCAAACAACCAGATCCAGGGTCAAAAGAAAAACAAAGCAACCAAAAATGCACTTCCTCTTATGGCCACTTGAGGCAGACTCCAGCAGTGAGCTCTGATGCTGAAATATCTAACCTTGCAGTAAAAATAAACATGTTTACAGCCTGCTCTTTCAAAGGTTCATTTATTTGTAATAACTTATCAACCTGGATAATTAGATTAGGGGCGTGGCCACTCCCCTAATCTAAGGGTGTTCCAACGCAGCTGTGGCTAATAAGCATCCTCTGGGCCTCTAACTGGTAACAGTGAGCTGTGTTACTGTTAGGTGTTTATGCACGTTTAGTAGTTTTCCTTCATGTAGAAAACCTTATACGTGTTTCACCATCTCCAGCACTTTGTTTGTCCGTCTCTCTTACTGTTCCTGTCTCATCTTTATTTTTGTCCAGACCTTAAAGGCTAATGCCTCTCCTTACTCTGTTTTAAAGGTGCTGTATAAATGAAGTTTGTGTGATTTCATAACTAAATTATCAGTATGATTATCAGTGATGCAGAGAGAGCTTCGTGCTCCTGCGCTGCCGATCTGGGTCGAATTCCAGGACAGATTTTTACGTCCCCGTTTGTCCCCGAGTGGAGTTTTCCTACAGTACAGGAAAGGGGGGCATTCGCTCTCCGAGTGGCTCTCAGTCACGTCCCACTGCAGTCAGCTGCCCTCCTACCAGACAACCAATCACATGCCGCCACCTCACACACCCCCACGCTCTCCTCCCCACCTCTAGGGTAGTCATAGCAACTCTTAGCCTGCCATCTGACGGCACTGTGTACAGTCTCGTCATCACAAGCCGATGACACACACACACACACACACACACACACACACACACACACACACACACACACGTGTCATTTGAAGGCTCTAGTTTTAAAGGAACAGTCCCATATTTTTTACACCTTCCTGATCGTCACAGTGTGATGTGTTAATGATGTTTTAACTCAGGACGGTCAGTTAGAGTTGCAGGCAACAAAGTTTCACACATATTTTCTTAGTTATGGGACATAGATTACAGCACTAAGTCTTCTCTGTTCAACTTCTTTTTGTAAAGAATTATTCAAAAAGTGGCTTTTTTAACTCCTCATCTGATCTCAAAGTCAGACAAGATCCCACTGAGAGTCCCAGGGATAAATACTGGGAATCTCCATCAGCTTTTACTCAAACATCATCACGAGCCAAAGAGGAGTCCAGCTACTTTCTTTTCAAGCACTCAAGATCGAGTCCATATCCTGATCGTGAAGCAAACAAATCACCATAGCGACTAAAATGACTAAAAGGGTTCATAAAGGACATTAAACATGTTCCCTTTCTTCCTCCAGCACTTTCTACTTTCAGCAGGTTTTTTTAATGACTCTATGTTTATCATAACTGATTCGTTTCATCTTCTAATGTCAATAATTATCATTTTCAGTCAAACCCAATTCACCAGCTTAGTGGCAGGAAACGTTTTTATGATTAAAAATGTCACAACAGAGCTCACTCGGTCACTCAAAGGTTAAACTGCAACACATTTTTAACGTTTACTTGTTCGACACATTTCAGTTTGTGTGTCCTTCGTGGGACTTTTCTGTTTATTCCTAACTGTATAAACTTTTCCTGGGACACTGACCGCAGTTGTTTAAGTTTTGTGGGTTTTTAGTTTGTTATTGTGATTTTATTCTGACGTTTTGACTTTGATTCATTGTCAGTTCTGTTAGTTTCCAGAGTGGGTTTGCTCGTTTCAGTTCACTTTTGTGCTGAGCAAACATGTTTAGTGTTAGTCTCTTTAGGTAGTATATAAAAGTATTGTAGGGTGTGTTTGATGGGTGCAGAATTTAAGCAATTCAGAGAAGACAACAATCGATGTGAGACATCCCAAGACTCAAAAAACATGCACTAAAGCCTCTTCAGGCCGGATGTGTTAATACATACACAAAACTGTAAAAAGGCTAAAACTAAATTTCCTGTTTTGTTTTTTTTTAATTCATTTCATGAGTGCAATACATAGTTTCAATCACGTTTACTTAAAATGTTTTTCTTCACACCTAGTTATGATTTTTAATTGGTTTTGGTTTGTTATAATAATCTGGACACAGAATCATTCACATGCAGATGTTCTGATCTGATCCTCAGTTAACAATATCAATATATAATATAACAGGGAAGGTGACACAAAGTGGTAGACACAGGTTGGGACTCAAATTTTAAAAAAAAAACATTTTACCTTCCCGGTGGATTTGACTCCCTTCCAGACGCAGAAGTAAACTAGAACCCAGACAGCCATCAGACACAAAATGAGCTCCCAGTTCATCTTCCCCGGTTCGTCCAGACCAGACGAGATGCTCAACACTTTGTTTCTGTGCAGAGAAGATCACAAAGAGCCCAGCGTCAGAGTCACAGAGCAGATCTGTGCTTTCAACAGGAGCAAAAAACAGCTGGCGGAAAACTTTGAAAACACTATGCAGATGTTAAAAAAGACTAAAGGGGGCCTATTTTCTCTCTCTCTCTCACACACACACACACACACACACACACAGGTAAATGGACTGATTCTTATATAGCGCTTTTCTATATAAGAATCAGTACTCAAAGCGCTCTATACAACATGCCTCATTCACCCATTCATACAAGCACTTCTTAACTCAAGTGCAAAGTAAACTACATTCACACACATTCATACTCCGATGGATGCATCGGAGGGCAACTTGGGGTTAGTATCTTGCCCAAGGATACTTGGCATGCAGACTGGGGAAGCCAAGGATTGAACCACCAACCTTCCGATCAGTAGCTGATCTGCTCTACCAGCTGAGCCACAGCCACCCCGCACTCTATATTTGGCCAAGAGCAGCAGCGCTTCCTCCAACATTCACAGTCTTTTAACATCATCACCACCTCGTTCCTCAGAGGCGGCGCGCTGCTGACCGACTCGAAACTGAAAATCTAACGAACTCAGCCACCTGACAAACATCTCGTCACCTCATTAGCTGCTCTGTTGTGTTAATAAGCTGCCAGGACGACACAGCCTCACCACAAACACATCCTGTAACCATCAACAGGAGCACATGTGAGCCTTCATCATCATTGAAGAGCTGAAAATAGCTCCAGTGGCCATTAAAGGAACTGCAGCTGCAAGCTTTACAAGCTGCACATCACATCTGTGAGCGCCTCATTCTCACCTATAACTACAGGACACGTCTGCTGTTATTTTCTCTGTCATCACATTCACACCAACAATGTGTTAGTCCATCTCTAATTCTTACCTCCCTGCTTAGTCTGTGGCTCTCAGCTGCATTCAGTCATTATAACACCTCACAAATACTTCTGTGAATATTTTATAAAACAAACCTCAGTAATAGGAAATAGTTGGAGATATTCAGATTTAAAACTCACTCCCAGAACTCGATGATGGGCGATCGCGCGTCGGCCAGGTCGGCGCAGGTCATGTTGCTGCTGCCGACGGTGATGTTGGCGAAGCTGGCGTTTTTGCAGTCCTGGTGATGGAAGATCTCGATGCAGCTGGGCGTGTTCCACTCGTTGTTGCAGGAGGACCACGGGAGCGTGGCGGTGAAGGACTTGATCAGGTAGTAGAAGCCCCAGGCCAGCACCATGATGTAGTAGGTGTTACAGAAAAACACAATCACCATGGAGGCATAACCCAGACCTGCAGAGGACGAGAGCAGAGGGAGAGTTTAGCAGGTGGAAAATAACACGTTTATTAACAGAAAGAGATAAAAGCATAAGCTTTTTTTACTGGTATATGATGCATACAGATGCTCACTCATACTTCCTCCTGGTTAATCAAAGAAAATGTGTCATTTAGCAACAGATCCTCACAAAACTGTTTTGGTTGTTTCTTCTGTAAATGCATCAAAGATTTGTTCCTAATTTAGATCTTCTCTGAGGCTGCGGGGCACTGAGCGCTAGCCTGCAACTGCATGCATGCATGAACACTTCACTGAAACGATGATGTTGAACTATCCATCCATCCTCTTTTGCTTATCCTTATCAGGGTCGTGTGGGAGGCTAGCCCAGCTACCGCAGACTGAGGGGCAGGGTACTGGACAGGTCGCCAATCTGACGCAGGCCTAGCTTATAAAATTCTTGTGTCTTTTATACTTGGTAGTTTTTGTGTGACTATTCTGACACACTGTTAAACACTGTTGGTCGTCAGCCTGTATAAACCATCCGACTGCTGCTGTATATAAAGTATACAAAGACTGAAGCACACAATAAAACAGTTTTATTGTTTCTATTCTTGTACATTTGATGACTTTCATTGCACGATAAATAATGATTTCATAGAGACTCAAGATTCTGTTTGTACAAACATTTATGAGTTTATGCGTGTCAGTAAAATCCACACTGCACTGTGAATCGAACTGAACTCCACACAGAAGCTGAAGGTGACCCACATCCCAGCACCACGTGTTTTCTTACTGACGACCAACAATAAACTAAAGCACATCCCACACACATGTAACGGTCTAACCTGAAAAACCCACAGTTTCTGTGTGAGGACAAAATCTGATCACACGGGATTTTCCAGTGACTACAGACAAACAACAGCAACGTTTTTGCCATTTTTGCTCAAATTACTACCAAACTGTGCAGAATGATTTTTGGAAATCGAATTTACAGCCTGACATTAGTCAGTTTTTAGGAAATTATGAAGGAAAATACAAAAATGAATCCTATGACAGCCTCTTAACCCAGGGGTGGGGAACTCCAGGCCTCAAGGGGCGGTGTCCTGCAGGTTTATCACCCTGGGCCAACACACCTGAATCAAATGATTAGTTCATTACCAGCCTCTGGAGAACTTCAAGACATGTTGAGGAGGTAATTTAGCCATTTAAATCAGTTGTGATGGATCAAGGACCCATCTAAAACCTGCAGGACACCGGCCCTTGTGGCCTGGAGTTCCCTCACCCCTCCTCTTAACCCTCTGACAGCCAGGAGGCTTCAGCCTCCAGTAACCCTGAATTGGAACAGCGGTAAAGAAATTTAATCTACAGAAAATTTGTTAGCAAGGAAATTGAAAAACAAATGCTAATGTATAAAATGAAAGGTTTGAAAGTAGAGAGAAATGTTTCCAAATCTTCTTAAACTCACGAAGACATAAAAGGCTGAAGTGCTAAACCTTTAGGCAGATCAGACGCTGCTCATCATTTCATTTAAAGACTACATAAAGAAATTAGAAGAAAAGGGCTTCAGGCAGTGCTGCAGAATAAATGTGGTTATACCAAATATTGACTTTTCATGTATTTCCATGTATGTTTGAACATCTGTCAGCTACTATTTGCATGCATTTATTTTATTTTATTTAAGGTCGATCCTTGGATTTTCTGATATAAAACTAAATCTGCCTTTGATTGGCTCATTCTTTACTCTGCTACATGCGTCCTCGTGCTCCTCCTGCTGCTCCATATTTAGCTCCATTCCTGCTGAGACTCTCAGAACAGATGAATGAGCAGTTGGTGTTGCCTGTTGGTGTTGCTCCCTGTAACTGTATCAGACTGAATGAATGTGAAGGCGGAGCTCTGTCAATACTGCACTAAAGGTCAAAGGGAGGCCTGTGTAGTAAAGTTAGCTACTGATAGAGCCGGGGAGAGTCATGTGTTCCTTTGTAAAGATCAGCCCTCTGATAAGTGCAGTGTGCAAGCGTTATTAAGTGGTACATTATTACTGTGTGTGTGTGTAAATAGTCACATTATGAGGACATCATGATGTAAATGATTAAATTTTATGGTAAAGAGATGTTTATAGTTAAGGTTAAGGTGAAGGTCAGGTTTAGTTTAAGGAAACGAGCACATAATGCCCTCTGCAGTCACAAATGCACAGTCTGTGTGTGTGTGTGTGTGTGTGTGTGTGTGTGTGTGTGTGGGGGTGTGTAGTTTTCCAGACGAGTGTGGAGGCACGTACAGCACATCTCAGATTATCACCTGCAGATAAACCTCCAAAGAAAGCTGAATGTGCGCTCACAGACTGACGTGTCAGACTGACCCGCTCATAAGGATCAGCCAACAACACTTCTGCTGACCTAAATCTGACGACATGGTGCCTTTATTCAGTCTTTGAATGTAAAATTCCCTCTTAAATATCTTTGGTCTGTTTGTAAAGCCTGACGACAGGTTTGCACTTGAAGCCCACAGCTCACTGAGTCAGATGGTCGCTCTCTGCAGCGACACGCCCAGGACTTTTTTTTCCCACTGGGGGGATTTTAGCAATAACGAAATCTTCAGAAATTAAAAACAGGGAAGGATTTTCTGCTTTAAAACTTATAGGATGCTTGTGATTTTCAACAATCGAACAAAACCTTTGGCCATGACTGCATTTATGCTCTGTCTGATCTATGAATCTATGACAGACATTCTGGTTTTCAAACATTTCTTTGTAAATTTAGGTCCAACTCATCTCCTTCGTTTGGATTTTAAGCATCTGCCCCGAGGCTTCTGCAGCTGCATGTTGCACTATTATTCACTGAAAAGTATGACAATGCAGTGATTAGCAGTGGAATTTATAATCTGATCAAATCTTATAATGGTAATAAAAAAGAAACAAAAATCCACACACTGATACACAGCAAGAAAACTTCCCACGATCATTGTCAGATTCACAGGCCAAATATTCCAAAGGCTACGCTGCAGAGGTGGAATTATAAAATTTCACTTAAAAAATAAAGTAAAAGTAGTTAAAGTCCTACTAAAGTGTTTTGTTTTGGTAAATGTAAAGTCCCACTTTGTGGCGTACTGCACCTTTAAACAGCGGCGCGATGTTCCAGACGTTGATGCTTCCCGCTTTCATGAACTGACCAAGAGAGATCTCCAGGAAGAAGATGGGGATTCCTCCAACGAACACGATCAGCAGGTAGGGGATCAGAAACACACCTGAGGGAGAAAGAGTCATCGGTGATGACGTGTTCAGGGACGTTCAGACATCTGAAAACTCTAACCCATTCTGTTACTGTTGCACAAGAAAATCTTCTTCAAAATGATACGTTTTCTCACAGCATGTAGATGCGGTGCTTATTATATAGTTTCAGTTTTCCTGTTCATGAAATTTCAGCAAAAACCTGCAGCTCTTCTAATGGCTACTTGAGGCTGGCTCCAAAAATGGGTCGGTACGAGTCTTGTTAAAACCCTCACAGTGGAAATAAACATGTTTACAGCCTGATACACAGTTTCAGCCTGCGTTACGTCTGTACAGTGGACGAGTTTTTAATAACTCAAAGAGTTTTGTGATGTTTGCATTATTGAGCCATTTTATTCCATAGAGCCATTCTGTTTTGGTATAATCACCTTTTTTTTCTATATTTATATTTTTATTTCTGGAATTGCTTTCTTTAATTAATTTTTTTCTGCTTAATTGGACTTTCTTTTATGGCATTTTAAACATATTTAACCTTCTGATTTTGTCGCATTGGATTTTATTTAACTGAGATATTCTAATTCATTTCAGTTTTGTTATAACTTGTGTTTAGAGCTGCTGTGATAAATAAACTATCTTGTTTGATTATTTCTGACCTAAAATATAAAACTGTTCAGTCATAGATAATTTGTTTCTACTTCAGATTCTCCAAATGTAATGTTAATGTTTTAACGAAAAAGGCAATAATCTTCTTTAAAGTTATTTTAAATCAATCAATAAATCTTCATTTCTGCATTTTAGACTCAGATGAATGATGTCTATAATCATATAATCATACATAAAGTTATTTTGCTTCTCAAACATTTTAACGAATAAATCTTTCATTTGTTTTCTTTTGAGCAGAAGGAGCAGAAATCGGCTCCTTAATGATGTTTTAATGTGACTGGATGAACTGTACATGTTAGAATTACATTTTAATGCTTTGGCAGTGATGAATTATTGATGGATCTCACAAAATAGTGAATGAATGAATGAGTTTCGTCTCCTTCACTCTGAACTGCGGCGACATGAATGAACAATTATGCTTCCTCTTCACTCTCTCGCTCCGGCTTTGGTATTTTAATTGGCGTGATGGACGATCCACACACACACACACACACACATAAATAAATATATATACATACACAAACAGCAAGGGGTAAGTGGGTCAGAGTGCCACCAGGAACTGGTATGAATGGAATCAAACTGGCATGACACTGGAGGGGTGAGAGAGAGAGCAGGGGGCAGAGAGGGGGGTGCTGTGTGCCAGCAGTTACATAACAGCGGCTGCCATTACGCTCTCAGCTCTTACACAAGGAGAAAGAGGGATGGCCACTATCATCATATCATAACTGCAATGTTAAGGCAACAGCTCAGCGGTACTTTATTATGTTTACAACCAGTGTAGATGGTTTCTCCCACAGCAGCACACTGATGGCAGTCACAACATCAACTTTTTCCTTTATTTTCCACATGAAATTGAACCCACAACATTAAACATTATTCAGATTCTCTGTTTTTCCTGTCATAACAGTGCTCAATATACATGTGGTTAAAGTTTTAAACAAAGAGGAGGGTAAAATAAACTCCCCATGAGTCACAAGATCAGTTTTATGTGGAATTTTCAGTACTGAGCAAAAGTAGCACGAGCAGCTCGAGTAGCACGTGCAACTTAAGCTGATTTAGCTAGATCAGGCACAGCTGCAAGCTTCTTTGCAACCCACTTTCACCCCAGCTACACCTGTTATGTTGCATCTGATGTAATCAGTTTGCATGGAAGTGTGGGAGCTTTAAATATTGATCTTGTTTTGACTTTACTTGCAGAGTGAAATAATACAGATGCACAGTAAAGAGCAGTGAGGGAAAGCTATGGCTATTGGATATTTATTTATAGCAGTTATCCCTTCAGAGAAATCATTTGGTGAAAGTCTTTAAATGAATAACCCTAATGTGATTTACTACATCTTTCAGTAGTCTGTTTACTGCTAATTGGACCATTATTTATGATGAAAACAAAGTTTGGGCTTGATGTGCCTGCAGTAGTTTCTGCTAAGAAGAGCAGCGACTGAGAGCAGAGTGTGTGGAGCACACAGGAGAGAAAACACTGGGTTGTGTTCATTTACAGGAGCGTCAGTGGGAAGCCTTATCAGAGCCGATCGAATGTTGTTCTTAATTTGTTTAATAAAATCAAAGAAAACACTAAACCTCCAACTAGAAAGAGGTCGTGCAAGAGCAACGGGACCAAAACTTAATGCTACCCTTCAGTTTTGGCCTCTGGTTCTTTTCAAGACATAATAAGGTTTTATGTTGTCCCTCAAACCTTTACAAATATTTGACTTAATGACATTGAAGCTGTCAGCACCACTGACTGTCCACGAGATTTCCCTCAGATCACTGATCCTTTAGCAGCCTACAAACTACATAGAATAAATGTTAGCCCACAGCCAGTATTCAGAGCTGTAAATGAGACTTCATGCATATGCTCAGGTTGGAACATTTAAAGAAAAAAAATTATATCTCATACTCCATTTGGCTTTCCAGAATTCTGTTTTTTGGGTTTTGTTTTTTTTCAGAATTCTGACTTTAATCCCAGAATTCTGAAAAAGAAAAAACAAAAAAGAGACGTGCCTACTTTTTTTTTTCCAGTGGCCCTAATCCTCCTCCTCCCGTAGACCTACAGCAGTGTACCATATATAAGCTTTGCAAGCAAACTTCATGATTTTCAAGTATTTCACCAATATTGCTTCATTCCCACAGCTAACACCTCCACTGACCCTACCACAGAACCTCTCCTTGCTCCTTCTCGTTGGTTTGCCATGCTCCCAACATTCTTCGCCAGTAAAGCCAGCAAAAGCTGGTTTAAACCTTCATTTTTCCACCCATGAAGTCAAACAATCCTCTTTTTTTTAATAAATCTAAGCACACTAGAGTTGTGAACCATAACCTGTATGTCAGTATTCTTCATAGAAAACACTAAAGGGTCAGCGAGGTCGTGTAAAGAAATAGTCAGCTGTGCTAAATATATCTGACAGAAACACACCATGCCAGAGGCTCTGATTACTACCCCACCTTCTCCCCCGTCAGTCTATCAAATACACACACATGAATCCTATAGAGAGCGTAGGTCCTTTTTATGCCACGGATGTCAATAACATGCAATATGCATGAAAATACAAACCTACAGTTAAGCCCATAATTATTCATACCCCTGGCAAATTTTGACTTAAAGTTACTTTTATTCAACTAGCAAGTTATTTTTTGACTGGAAATGACACAGGCGTCTCACAAAAGATAATAAGATGATGTACAAGACGCATCATTGTGGAAAAAAAATATTTCTCAGCTTTTATTTACATTTGAGCAAAAAGTATCATGTCCAGAATTATTCATACCCTTTACAAACTGTCACAGTCTCTGGGAAAATCCAAAGTTCCATACCATTCCAAATAGTCAAAGCTGTTCTAAAGCATCCTAATTACCCTGATTAATTGGAAATAGCTGTTTTAATCAACTCAACAGGTGAAAAACAGCAGCTCTCTGCAGGTGGTCTGTGGACATTCATGGCTAAGACAAAGGAACTCAGTGAGGACCTGCAGCTGTGCATTGTGGCTGCTCACAAGTGAGGAATGGGCTACAAGGCCATATCCAAATGTTTTCAAGTTCCAGTGGCCACAGTGCAAAGCATTATTAAAAAATACAAGATGTTCCGCACTGTGGAAAATCTCAGAGGACGTTGTCGGAAGCCAAAAGTGACACCTGTGCTGGCCAGGAGAATAGTGAGAGAGGTGAAAAAGAATCCAAGGATCACCACCAAGGCCATTCTGGTGAATCTGGGCTCTGCTGGTGGCAATGTCTCAAGCCAGACAGTCCAATGGACACTGTTGGGTTCCACGGATGCAGACCAAGGAAAACGCCACTTCTCCAGTCACTTCTAAGGCATGCAAAAGCTCATTTGGCCTTTGCAAATGCTCATCTGGACAAAGAAGAAGGTTTCTGGTCTTCAGTGTTATGGTCAGATGAAACAAAAATTGAATTATTTGGTCACAATGATGTTGGCATCATTGTGATCATTTAACATAAAAATGGAGAAGCCTTCAACCCAAAGAACACCATCCCCACTGTCAAACATGGTGGTGGGAACCTAATGCTTTGGGGGTGTTTTTAGCCAATGGACCAGGGAACCTAATCACAGTAAACAGCACCATGAAAAAGAGCAATACATGAAGATTCTCAACAACAACATCAGGCAGTCTGCAGAAAAACTTGGCCTTGGGAACCAGTGGACATTTTAGCATGACAATAACCCAAAACATACAGCAAACATGGTGAAGAAATGGTTAGCAGACAACACCAGTAACGTTTTGCAGTGGCCTAGCCAGAGTCCTGACTTGAATCAATTGAGAATCTGTGGAGGGAGCTAAAGATCAGGGTGATGGCAAGAAGACCCTCCAACCTGAAAGATTTGGAGCTCATTGCTAAAGATGAATGGGCAAAAATGCCTGTGGAGACATGCAGAAAGCTGGTCTGCAATTATAGGAAGCGTTTGATTGCTGTAATAGCCAATAAAGGCTTTTTTCTATTGATTATTGAGAAGGGTATGAATAATTCTGGACATGATACTTTTGCTAAAATATAAATAAAACCTGAGAAATATTTTTTCCACAATGATGCCTCTTGTACATCGTCTTATTATCTTTGGGGAGACACCTGTGTCATTTCTGCTCAAAAAGAACTTGCATATTGAACAAAAGTAACTTTAAGTCAATATTTGGCAGGGGTATGAATAATTATGGGCTTAACTGTATATATATCAACATGCATTTGCACATTAGTTGCACATAGACCCTTCTATATTCATAATTCAGGAATGTTTATCATTGTGCAAGCACAAAAAGGTACATAAGGAGCTTGGAAAGAAAAGCGTCTGAACTTCTTTAAGTTGCTTGAAGATTCAATTTTAAATCTTTAATCTTAGATTTTAACAGTTTCATTGTTTAAGTTAAATAAGTCGCACTGTCTAGCTGTTTTGCACAAAAGATATTGATTTCAGATTCTCCACCGTCAGTCCTTCAATCATCTTCATAAAACAAAAAATATTAGGAAATATTGAACATTCAGGTTCATAGTAAGCTCTTTCAGTGTGCCGTCTCTCTATGGAGAGATCTGAAGCGCCACCTGATCGTAGGACCTTGATCAACTGCTCTGTCCAGGGTGTATAGGTCTTTTAACCAGACCAGCCATCTTTTAAAGCCAAGCATGACCACTGATTTGTTTTTTACTGTAGAGCTTGCTATAAGCCAGAAGAGGAGCAGGTAATGTGAGGTAGTGAGGAATTAACCTGGGCTGACTGCACCGTGCTCAGCTGCTACAGTTACATCATTCCAGGTCATGTCACTTAAAATGTAACCTGCCTGTACAGCTGTGAGACAAACATGAGAAAACCCTGCCTGAATAAACACACCCCAGGTCATTATATTTCAACATTAAAACCTTCATTATAAAAAAAAATCATAAAAATGCAATTGTGGATTTAGCCTGATTAAATACCTGATCATTAAAAGAACAAATATTTAAATTGAAATCATCTTTAAATAACAATAATGCTGTACATGGTAAAAAGCTGTAATCATTGTGTCCATTCAAAGAAAAATGCCCTTAAGCTATGTACACACACATATGTGTTATTCTATCACTGTGAGGACCCTGGCTTACACCATGCATTGCTAGGACCTGAACCCTGATTCTAACCTATAACCTAAAAATAGGATTGAACCCTCAAACAACTCAACTTAAATGTTGAGCTTACATATTTAAAACTGTATACCCACAGTCACAGTATCTATCATTCCCTCCGGAAAAGAATATAGCCCATATGGTTTTCACTGCCCTATGCATAGCCAAGAAAACAGTCCTCATGAACTGGAAAAATAAAAATAATCTTAATTCTAACCAATATAGAAATTATCTATTAGATTACATTAGTCTTGATACAGCCTCTGCCACCACATCAGATCAATTGCTCTGGGCTCCTTTGATCAGCTCCATCACCTAGTGGGGGTGGGGGATCTTAGTTTGGTCCCACCTTCACTGTTGTGATTGGTGTGGGGGTAGGGACAGGCTTAGGGCATCAGGGGATTCCCCGGGAGCATCTTCCTTGGGGGGCTCAACCCGGGGTAACGGTCATGGCCAATTAGGGGCTCTGTTGGCTCTTAGGTGACGGTTTCCTCGTGGCTGCGTGCAGCAGGGCTAGGGGAGGGTCTGTGCTGACGGACGTGGGTTACTGACCTGGTAGCCTGGCTGCCCCTGGGTGGGTCCGGGATGGGCATGAGGTTCTGGGGGCACTCCGTCTCTGGGCTGGGGCCCTGGCCAAGCCTCAGGGGCTTGGGTCCTGGTTGGTGTGTTGCCGGGGTTGTGGGCGGGTGGGTGTATGGGGGCCAGTCCTGGCGCAGGGTGCCGCCTGTGCATCGAACCACCTGGGGGCTCTTCAACTGGTGGGGAGGTTGTCAAATCCTGCAGGAGATTTCCTCTCTTCAGGAACTCTCTCTGCAGGAGGGGAGATACAGGAGAGGTGGAGGAAGATCTCAGCCTGGGCGTCTATTGTCTTGTGTAGTCTGGAAGATGAGTGGATGATGGGGTGGGTGCAGTTTTCTCTGTGGTGGGGTCAGGTGGACTGTCCCGGGCTCTGTGGGGCCGGCCGGCGTTGCTGCACTGGGCCCCGGTCCGGATGGGCCTGGGCCCCCCTTTCCCTGGCGGGTTGCAGAGTATGGGGGTGCCTACTGGGGTCAGCGGGGAGCTGGCCCCAGGAGGGGTCACTGCCCTCCCTTCCTTCCCTCCCCATCTCCAGCTGCCTCCCTCTTCCCGCTCCACCACAATCACCCACACATGCAGGGCCTTGGGGTAGGGGTGTGTCACCAGGGTGCAGAGGAGACATCCCCCCCCTCTGTCCCCTTCTGGCTGCCTCCGCCTCAATTTTATCCCACAACTTAGACATTCACATTACTCACACTCTCATTACACATACATATAGGATCTTGGGGTGGGCACGCTACACGGATTCCAAATTACCATCAGGGTGTACACCTCACCCCTGGCGTGCTGCCCACCTCTCAATTTTAAATACACGTAGACATTGAGGGCTAGCAGGAGGGGCTATACGCTTACCTGCTGCTCTGGCAGGTAGCTCCATGCCCTCCTGGGTTTTAAATGCACCTTAGAACACACATACATCAACACTACATATGAGCGGGTGGAGGGAGGTTTGGAGTCTTCCTACACCCCCGTTCTCTGCGGCCTGCTGGAGCGGGGGGCTAGGAGGAGGAGTTGGCCGTCCGACTGGGGTCTGGAATGTGGGGCCTCCCTGCTGCTGCGGAGTCGGGCGGTCTGCTTCTCCCCACCGCAGGGAAAAGGGTAACACCACCTGGGTCTGGGCGCAGTTTCCCCCTCCAGGGGCAAGGGTACCTAGACCCGGGGCTTAGAGTACGCTTGGGGAGTGTGATTGTGTGTACAGTGTCTCTCTATGTCTGTCTCCACGTTGGGTGAGTGTTGAGTAATTGTATATGAGAGCATGAGGGTGGGAATAGATGTTTGTATCTGTGTGTGCCTGTTTGTCTGTGTCTATATGTCAGGTTGGGTATCAGACGCCACCTCTCTGGGGACATCTCAGGCCCTCCAAGGTTTGGAGGCCCATCTCCCCCCACCACTTCCCCTGCCGGTGGCAGACGCCCTCAGACATCGGTGCGTTGGTGGTTCTTTGTGTCCGGGGGTGGGCGCCCAGGTACCCACCGGCTCACTCCTTGGCGGCTGCTTATCGGGGCCTGGAGCCTGGGGCTCGCTCGGGCCACTTCGGGGATGGGGTGCCCTTGGCCTCTCGGCCCGGGGCTCGGTCACTCAGGCACAGCTGGCTGCCGGCGGAGCTCACGGGCACGTCACTGCAACCCCCGGCTTCTGCTCCGCTGGCTGCTGAGTGACCCCTCATCTGGGACTCTCCTCAGCTCTTTCTGGGATAATGGCGCTGCTGCCCTCTGTTGGTCTTCCTTGGTCTCTTGTGTTCTGGGGGCCTCTGGATGTCTGGAGTTTTGATCTCCTCCATACCTGCTTCATGCCCTGGAGGACGGGGGCAGTGGCCCCCACACCCTCTAGCAGATCATTACATGAAGGAACCTTTTTAAAACAAGCGTTTCATGCTCACAGGTGCACACACGGGTGATCACACACACAACTACACCCTTTTTGGCTCCTACCTCAAAGCACACTGTGCGCTGTCGATCTCACGTGCTGCACAATAATGTTTAATATTTAGTATTTACTGTCATATTCCCATATATCATTGTGATGTTGTTTATTACTCTCGTTTTCTTCTGCTTGCTTTCTTTTTTCTTTCTCAACAGGTGATCCAGGTGATCGATATATGTATTTTTTGTCTGCTTATTCTGTTGGTTTTTGGTTTTTGCCCTTTTTCCCCGTCCCTCTTCTCAGCTGTTTTTCTTTCCCTCTTTCTTTCTCCCTTTCTTTCCACCAGTCAAGTCTGTCCCGTATTCAGCAAGTGAAAATAAAATAAACAATAAAGGTGAATCAAATGGACCATTACGGCAAGGCTGGGATGGTCCATTTGGTAAAGTAAATCCGTTGGGCATCTTTCTTCGCCTTTAGACAATAATTCTGATGGCAAAAGAACCAAACGGGACAGGTTTTAAAAAAAAAAAAAAAAAAAAAAAAAAAAAAAAAAAAAAAGAGAAGGGTATGAATAATTCTGGACATGATACTTTTTGCTAAAATATAAATAAAACCTGAGAAATATTTTTTTCCACAATGATGCCTCTTGTACATCGTCTTATTATCTTTGGGGAGACACCTGTGTCATTTCTGCTCAAAAAAGAACTTGCATATTGAACAAAAGTAACTTTAAGTCAATATTTGGCAGGGGTATGAATAATTATGGGCTTAACTGTATATATATCAACATGCATTTGCACATTAGTTGCACATAGACCCTTCTATATTCATAATTCAGGAATGTTTATCATTGTGCAAGCACAAAAAGGTACATAAGGAGCTTGGAAAGAAAAGCGTCTGAACTTCTTTAAGTTGCTTGAAGATTCAATTTTAAATCTTTAATCTTAGATTTTAACAGTTTCATTGTTTAAGTTAAATAAGTCGCACTGTCTAGCTGTTTTGCACAAAAAGATATTGATTTCAGATTCTCCACCCGTCAGTCCTTCAATCATCTTCATAAAACAAAAAAATATTAGGAAATATTGAACATTCAGGTTCATAGTAAGCTCTTTCAGTGTGCCGTCTCTCTATGGAGAGATCTGAAGCGCCACCTGATCGTAGGACCTTGATCAACTGCTCTGTCCAGGGTGTATAGGTCTTTTAACCAGACCAGCCATCTTTTAAAGCCAAGCATGACCACTGATTTGTTTTTTACTGTAGAGCTTGCTATAAGCCAGAAGAGGAGCAGGTAATGTGAGGTAGTGAGGAATTAACCTGGGCTGACTGCACCGTGCTCAGCTGCTACAGTTACATCATTCCAGGTCATGTCACTTAAAATGTAACCTGCCTGTACAGCTGTGAGACAAACATGAGAAAACCCTGCCTGAATAAACACACCCCAGGTCATTATATTTCAACATTAAAACCTTCATTATAAAAAAAAAAATCATAAAAATGCAATTGTGGATTTAGCCTGATTAAATACCTGATCATTAAAAGAACAAATATTTAAATTGAAATCATCTTTAAATAACAATAATGCTGTACATGGTAAAAAGCTGTAATCATTGTGTCCATTCAAAGAAAAATGCCCTTAAGCTATGTACACACACATATGTGTTATTCTATCACTGTGAGGACCCTGGCTTACACCATGCATTGCTAGGACCTGAACCCTGATTCTAACCTATAACCTAAAAATAGGATTGAACCCTCAAACAACTCAACTTAAATGTTGAGCTTACATATTTAAAACTGTATACCCACAGTCACAGTATCTATCATTCCCTAAAAATCCACAATGTTGACAAATGTCCTCGCAATATCTAAAACTACATGTCTACAAGATTTGCTCACTTTTAACCAATGTCCTCATAATATCTAAAACCTCCACTGGTCCTCACAATGACACACAAACAGGTGCACACCACCAGCTCTCAGAGCTGGGCTGCTTCACATGCCGCTCACATCACCGCTGATGATGTATGAGACGCACGGCAGGTTGAATGACGCCAGCCTGACGAATGACGCAAGCCCGAGTGAATCAACGTGGGTTAGCGAAGGCCTGCTGTCGCTCATAGTCAAACACTGTTCTGTTGTGTTAGCCAAGGTTAGCTTAGCATGAAAACACACAAGCTGCTAGTGAGTCACGACTGCAGAGAGAGAGCGAGAGCGAGAGAGAGGATGGAGGAAGAGGGAGGGTCGGCTATGCCAGCAGCTCAATAAAAATTCCTCTCACACACACACACACACACACACACACACACACACAGTCAGAGCTAAGTGGTGTAATGCTGTTAGCTCATCAGTAACTCAGTGTTGATGGGATTACAGAGTACTATAGCCTCATCACAGTCAGCTGCACTGAACCACACCAACTGTTAACTCTGAATTAAGCAGTGTGATAATAAGATGCTTCATCTACATTTTAGAGTCCCAGGCTTTCGAGGGCTCCAAAACATTTTTACAGATTGTTTGTACACTATTAACCAAAACTCAGATTACGCATTAAAACAAATAATTTTGAAGGAAGACTGAATGCAGTTTGCAGGAGATGTGCAGTCAGATCAAAGTGAAAAAGCTTTTTGAGAAAATACCCTTAGAAGAAAATTAAATGTATTATTTGAACAATTATCAGCATTGAGCAGCTCAGTCAGTTTAGTAGATCCAGCTAAGTTATTCTAAAACAACAGTTCGACTTTAAATCATCTTCTATGGAGATTCTGATTTTCAAATTGAGTTAGAGCTGCCACAGACACATCCTGATCAAAGTAAGCTGGGCTGAGTTTGTCTGTCAGGTCATTTAGTTAGCTGACAATGAACCGTCAGTCAGTGAGAGTCGATTTTTCAGACTGATAGCATCAGAGATGGTGGAAGTCGCCAACAGTGCATAAACTAATCAATCTGACAAGATTCAAGAGTCCTACTGACGAGATTCTTCAATCCAGCCGTTTACCACTGACGAGATTCTGTAGTCTAATCTTTGGCTAATGACAAGATTCAAGAGTCCAGCTTTTGACTACTGATTAGATTCTACAATCTTGTCTTTGACCTTTCTGTATCTAGAATATAATTCTAGGATCTTATTTTATCTTGACATTTAGCCAAACTGATGATAACCCACAGCAGACACATACATGCACAAAACTGTAGCTACACATGAAAACACATTACCAAAATGTTAGAGGCAGACATTAAGTTATGTCATTGGGAAAACATCAAAGAAATGTGTAAAATTTGTAGAAATGCTTATTAATCGTTGCATGAAAGTCACATGTTGTGTTAAAAAAAATACATACTAGCTTTTGTTCAGTTGTTTGCAGTTCAATCAGTTACCAAGATTTTGGGATGATGACATGAATCACAGGACTGACAGTTAAAAGGTCCAGGTGAAAAAATGTCACCCTGTGCTCTGTTGGCGTCACCTAACATGTCCCACACGTGGTCAGCTCAGAGTTGAAAGTAAGTCAGAAACAGAAATAGAGCCACAGCTGCAGTTACCTCGCTAAGCTGCAGCGCTACAGTTAGCTAGCTAAGCTGGTTAATCCAAGGTAAGTCAGTGGGCTAAGCAGTGACGTGCTGAGGGACTGACAGACTGATAACAGGGCTAATGACAGAGCAGGAGATTCGTCATTGCCCTGATAACTTACAATTCATATCTCTGCACTCTCCAGGAGTGCAGAGATATGAATTGTGCAGGTGCATACAGATCTGCTGTTCACTGACAAACCTGAGGGAAAAAACACTCAAACACTTTTAATCTGTGGTTGTCTGCTGCTATGTTGACCTTTTAGACAAACATTTAAACTTTAAACTAGCTGCATCTTTTTTTATTTTGTGTCATATACTGTCACAGTGAAACCACATTCTTCATATAAAAGAAGTAACCAGCCTGTCACTATCCACTAGCATCTTGGCTATCACCTTACACCACAAACACAGTTTAAAAGTCCAGTTCAGTGTTTCCAGTAGCTCCAGTGAAGCCTAGCAAACAGTTAATGTAAATGTAGACATTTTAATGCAGGAGCTTGTGAGAGCTTACTCTGGAGTTAGCTTCAAATAGCTATTAGAGGATCTGCAGTTTTTGCCACTTGTGTGTTGGCTTTAATTTCCAGCCTTGGAGTTTGCCGCTTGGATAAACCAATCACTTTCTGTGACTGGTTTATCCAAGTGCAATTGTATTTTTGCAATTATGCATTTGCAGCCATTCAAACAACAACGTTAACACAGCTTCTCTGGACTCTTACATGTCTTTAAAAAGCAGTTTTCACATCCTAACAGCAGCCCTGAACTTTAAGGTATTACTGTACCTAACAAAGATGTCCACTGCACTCATATCAAACGATGGTCTGATTAAATGGTCGTTAACTTAAGAACTCCCCAGTAAAGAGTCAGCATGATGTCTGATAGCAAACATGAGAGTAGTGGAGGTAATGTCTCGTGTGCCGTCTTCGGCTTGGTGTGCTCAAGCAGCTCACTGTAACATTTCCATTAGTGATGTGGACCATCTCCTCTTATCTGCCACGTTTGAGAAAGGGCAACTGTGTGAAAGTAGTTTAAGTATCATCCAAATCAGCCTCATTACAGGTTTATGAACTGTTATTCAATCTGCCAGCTCACCGATAAAAGGTCAATTATTGTGTGAGTGCAGATAATATGTTTGCTACTTAAATAAGGCTCAGTAACACGAGAAGTGGGAGTGACTATAGCAGCCTAAAATCAAATAGTAGAGGTAAGCCTAAATTCAACTGATTTTCCAAACTGCAAACACAAACTGATCAAATATTTACCACGTAACAAATTTCTGTCATACATGAAACATTTCAGTGAAACATCAGTGCCGACGTTTGGTTTGTCAAAAGAAACATTCTGAAAACTTCAGGTAAAAATGTTTTGGATCTCTCTCGCAACTTTCTGACATTTCTTATTATTATATATTTTGTTTGGTTAAACTAGTTTAGTACAAAAAGAGGGAAAGATATAGATTTTTATTAAATGATTGCACATGACTTAGTTTTGACCACAGGTGAAACACAGGTAATATACATGCTCACATGGAAACAGTTCATTAAAATAGGAATATAGATTTTATCCTTGTAGGGTCCCAAGTATAATTAATTAGCTCAGAATTCTCTAAAGCTGATATCAAACATACAAACCTCCAGCTAATTGACTCATCAGTCACTTTGATTGCATAAAACTACACACACAGTGAGATAACAGGTTCCTGTCTACTTGCCAGGAGCCTCAGTGACATCATACAAACACTAGCTGCCAAATTCTAACTTCAGCTCGGCTGAAATTAGACTCGTCTGGCTGCAGATCTGCTGGCCCACATTACCTGGGCAGAGAGAAAGATCCTAAACATGACTCAACGAACAGCTGAAGGCTGTAAAAAAATTTAAAAAAAAAACACTGTAGAGATCAAATACTAAACAATTCTGTGTCTAAATTGAGGTTTATATGAGTTTCATTAAAAAAAACTATAAAAAGTCCTCATCACTAATGGAAGTAATTTCCGTACTGGACCATCAAGACCACATTGAGCCTTTGGAACATCCTGAAGAAATGTTCAGGATGTTCAGGATTACTACTTCTTTCAGGAATCTCTGCCTTGCCGAAACACGTTTCAGGACTCAAAGAACATCATCCTAAAAGTCCCTCCAGTAATCTCGAGGCCATCTGCAACCACTTTCAGTTCAGTTCATTTTTATTTCAAACATGTGCATTCACAATCATTACAAAATATAATTCCATTCTTTTGTTTGAAAAGTGAACATGAAAATTTTAACTATTCTATTCAATACAGTTTTGCTTATACAGCTTAATCAAGCTTAGTTGTAAAGACCCTACAATAGCACGGAGAAATCATCAACAATCATATGACCCCCTATGAGCAAGCACTTAGTGACAGTAGGAAGGAAGAACTCCCTTTTAACAGGAAGAAACCTCTGCCAGAACGAGGGAGGGGCGGCCATCTGCCGTGGGTGTGAGGGGAGGAAAGACAGGACAAAGGACACACTGTGGAAGAGAGCCAGAGATTATTAATAATAACTATTGATTAAATACAGAGAGGTGTATAAATGTGTAAACACAGAGAGACTGAAGAAGAAACACCCAATGCATCATGGGAATTCAGGAGGATTCAGGGTCACCTGGTCCAGCCCTAACTATATGCTTTAGCAAAAAGGAAAGTTTGAAGTCTAATCTTAAAAGTAGAGATAGTGTCTGTCTCCTGAATCCAGGAGAGGAGAGGAGAGGAGAGGAGAGGAGAGGAGGAGCAGCGAGCTCTGTCAACAGGATTAAAAGATTACAGGCCACTCCTGTTAATCTCAGGTCCACGTGGTGAGAGGGATGATGATGTCACATTTGGCAGGGAAACACACTCGCACGCAAAATCTGTATCCATCGTTGACTTCCGACCCTGACCCCTCACCAAAAAATGTTCCCATGAAGACACAAAGCAGAACAGGAACAATCACTTCTGATCAGATCAATCAGACTGCTTGACTACAGAGCAGATCAATACTGCAGTAACTGGGGAATGGTCAAATAAACAGCTAACCTCCCTGTTTCCAAACAAGCTTAATTATGCAGTTTGTTTATTATTCCAGGGTCTTTTCCAGCATTTGATATGTTGTTTGTTTATTTATTTATCAGATACAGAGTTTAAATGATTAGCAAATAATTGCATTTTGCAGGACCCTTGGAAAACCTAAATGTTACAGAAAAATCTTTCTTAGGTTCTAGTATAATCTCAACCAACTTTGCAAATGCTCCCAGGACCACCAAAAACCAGAGAAGCACCATCGGAGGCCTTTGGCTGAACCCTGGGACAATTTCTGGGATTTATGGGATCTCAAATCAATAGCACCCTTGGAAAACCATCAAGAACTCTTGCAACATTTTCACTGACCTTTCCAGGTCCTCTGCCATCAACTCAATGTCCTTCTAAAATTAAAACACTGAAATGTCTCGTATAACATCCACAGCATCCTCTTCAATGATCTGTGGACGCTAGAAGTCATTCTTCCTTTGAAACATCTCAATGCTACCCTGGAACACCTTCAAGGACCCTTGGCACATTTTCACTGACCTTTGGTAAGTCTTTAGACACTCGGAGAATGCCCTCAAGGATCCCGGTACCCTCTTCTTAACCCTTTCAATTCTACAGAAAGAATTAGAGAAAGGGAATTCATAATATTCATCACCAAACTGAACCTTGAAATGAACCACTTCTCATGCACCCAAACGTTCACAAAGAGCGGACTGGACAAAATGTCCTCGCTGGGAATATTTAAAAGTACAGCCGGTCCTCTCATAGACAGAAGAGGCGCACACGGATGAGTGCAGCGATCTGAAGGACAGAACTGATCTGTGAAGATGAAACTGAGCTGCAGGTCATTTTATAATCACTGAAGCAGAGAATGATAGTGCACGCACACGTGTGTGTGTGTGTGTGTGTGTGTGTGTGTGTGTGTGTGTGTGTGTGTGTGTGTGTGTGTGTGTGTGTGTGTGTGTGTGTCCTTGGTAGGGTGACTGCAGCATGAACACGCTCTGCAGGATAATAAATCTAAGTGACTCGGATTTATTGGACAATGAAGACAGAAAGGACGGAAAAGGATAGAGGACAGAGGGAATGAGGGAATGAGGGAAGGACACAAAGAAGGAGTGGAAGGAAAGATGTAAAACACATCTGTGTCAACATTTACTCAGATAAAAGTAGAAAGTAGCCTGTAAAACATTTTTATTTAACATAAAGAAACTTTACCTTACTGATAATGGAGGAAACCTCCATCTCTCCTTTTTTGTCTAACTCGATGTTTGTTCATCTGATCCACTTTAAACTTGGCAGGTTTATCTCTGGGGACCGGAGTGAGCTCAATACCATATTTGAGGTCGTTCGGATGAGTTTTCTCATTTTTGCTAAAAGTTGCTCATGTGACTGTTATCTGTACTAGAAATTCTTTTTAATTCTTTGCCAAGCCTCTTAACACCCAAGTTTAGCCTCATTTTACCTTCACTCATCTTAAACTGACCTAACCCTAGCTAACCTTAACATTCAACAACAAGATCTCGAAGCAGTGTTTAAAAAAACGAAGGCCAAACAATTGTTTTATAAAATTTTGTCCGTCTGATCTAAAACTCAAACACATATCTCACAAAGACATTTGGGAATATTTAATTCATAACGTGTGTGTTAGCTTCATGGACGAGCGATTCTGCAGGTTCTGCACATCAGCGAGTGTCTTTTTAGCCGACCTCTTTTCAAAACAGTAACTTTGCGTTGGCCTGCATGTGACACGTTTATGTATACTGTAGCTACAAAAACCTGGCCAGTAAATCGAGATGAGATCAGTTATGAATATTTAACCTCCTTCCCCAGAACAGCTTTAAAAGAATAAAGCAGAAAAATGGATAAAACAACTACAGACCAGACTATAAAGCTGAATGAATAATTTAACCAGATACTGTTAAAGATTAACAGGAGGAATAAACAGCAACAAATATTTTAAACAAAAAAAGGAGAGCTGCACATGTTTGCAGGGAGTGTCACGCGCTAACACAAAATACTGCATGTGCACATTCTCCCATAGACAAGTTACAACAATGAGTGATTCGGCTGATTGACCGTTTATATGCAATACATTACAAGACACTCCAGTTTACAGAAACAACACAAGAGCACTAAGAGAGTGTGAATGGCGAGAGCTAAAACTTTGATGTTTTGCGCCGATGTCAGCATTGGTAAAATGGAAATCTAGCGTAGCACGTTAATCTTTTTGTCTTATAATGGTGTATATCCTTGTGTTGTCCTCGGCTCAAATATGACCCCAGGTGTATGGCAAACAAGTGTATGGGAATCCCGAGGACATTACAAGGGTTAAAAAAACGATCAAAGAAAGTGTTTATGCCCATCAATGACTGATGTATTGATTTAAAGTTTGGGGATGATCCAAAAGAAACTAAAGCTGTTTCCTAATTCATGTGAACCATGAAACTTTATTTTATTATCTTTACCTGTGCGATTGAAGCAGAATTGGCTAAAAGATTTTATTATCTGTTCATGCAGTGTGGGATGTTTGTGAAATCGCCTCCCGAGGTCTTGTTGTGAAGTTTGAAGATGACCCATAAAAACTATGGGTAATATAAAGTTTTATGTTGGCCTTGACCCGATTTACACCTAAATTAAATCAGCTCGAGCTGTTATTGAAATCTACCATCACACAAAATTTAACCGTGATATCTTGAAAACTGTGGATGTTAGACTGCGAACAAACAAACGAGCAGACAGACAGAAGCGATGGCATGCCCGCTCCCTTCTTGTGGAGAAAACACCCTTTTGGAAAATCAGGTCTTTACAATTTTCCAGAATGGGCTTCCACCTGATGGGAACAGTCTCAGAGGTGCAACATGTGCATAAAGTGCTGATTTCACATCATAAATCCAAGTCAGCGACTAAACACAGGAATGATCCGTTCAGACCAAACGCGATGAAGCGTGTGTGCAGCGCGTTTACCTCGTGTACTGATATGAAATGCTACACCGTGATTTGCATGCAAGTTACAATAATCAGCTGAAGGTGCGCAAAGTCACCAGGTTTACACACAGAGTGAAACAAACTAAATGTGGAGACGTCATCTGAAATTTTAATATCTGCATCCTACAAAATAAACCGTTTATGGAGGTGACAGGTTTGGCTTTTTGGGTTTTTTTAGGACAAATGAATGTAATTTAACTTTCTCTGCTGACTCGCTGAGTGACATTTGGTTTCGTGGTCTTTTTGATAGTCTTCTTAGACTCGTGGATTCCCTTTTAAGCTGTTGTTTGCCATTTTCTCTCATTTCCTGATTGCAAAAGTCAGAAGAAAGAAAGTTAGCCTAAAAGGGAGAGGAGCTAAACCAGGGAGTGCGACAAGGACCAGTATAAAGCAATGAAGGATGATTTTGAACAGTAAGTCACACAAAGCTACTCTATCAGTTAGAAATTTAAAATGAGCTGGAAATAAAAACCTAACAGGTCCTGCTTAGAGGCAGAGCGTCTCTGGAATGCTCTTTCATTAACAATCATGTTACTAATTAACCTAATCAGCTCTGAGATGTTCTACCTGGTGTTTTTTTAATCATTACACAGCTTTTACAGTCTTCTGTTGAACCTCGTGGCTTCCATTAAACAGTTGTTAACACACGCTCGTCTCTCAAAGACGAACGCAATAACTGGGGCTGCTGACAAGGCTGAAAAAGCACCAGAATGATCCTTTAACTTTGGCTTCAGATGTGAAGCAGGTGACCTTTACAGAGTCACATGACGACGGTCTGCAATGTGAGAGCTGAACTTCTTCTCTTCGCTCTCTGTGATTTAAGTCTGACCTCCTCCTCTTCCTCCTCCTCTCTGCGAACATTCAGACCTTTCCCATCTCTCCTCCTCTCCGTCCAGCTCAGACTGGTCGACCGTGTGAACGAGACCTTTGCAGGTGAAAGGATCCAACTTTTTTCTCCTTTCTTTCTCTGCTGCTAAAGTTCAGCTTTGACAGAACAAACAGAGGTGATGAATCCACCTGCTGACACCTCCTCTACTCCCAAAAAACATCATTTGAATTAAATAGTTTTTAATTAAACTGGGAGAAAAACGCCTAAAGCCACATCTGTAAGTGTCCAACGAGCCCAAAAGAATTCAGTTTGCAGTGACTTACAAATAAAGTAATCAATTGTAATCAATTTATAAATCTATGATCAAACAAAACAGAAAACGAAGCTTTACAAACGTTCTTGTGACTTTATTGATATACATTTAGACTATTGATTAATGCGTCTAATATTTGAGGATTTTCTGAATTTTAAAGCACCTGAGCTCAAAGCAACTGGACTTGTTTTTAGATTATCGACAGACAGTCTCAGTATTTAAATACCATCGACTTTTACAACTAAAGACGCCTCTCAGATAAAAGGTGAAGCATCTTCAAGAGCTTTAAGTGCAGATGTGTAACTGTAACCACCACTGGATGTGAGGTTTGGAGATTCCTGGGTTTATCCATGTTTTTGTCTCATTTTTCCTGTGATGCTAATTCCTTTCTTTTGAAATAAAGTTCCTTTGAATATAAGTCTCGCCTTCCTAAATTTCACTGAGCCTCTTCAAACTGGAGAGAAGGTGACAACGCGCACGCAGGCGTCCATGCCCAGCCTCACGTTTACACTGTACCCTGCAGCAACGTGCAGGAGGATCAGGCTCAATAAAAGTCAGTTAACTCGAGGCACTAACACACACACACACACACGCACACGCACACTCACACACACACACACACGCACACTCACACACAGTTGTATTATATATGGTAAAAGGCATCAAGTGCAGTAACAGTATCTCCCTCTCTATGCCTGCTGTGGTGCTTCTCTCTGCAGCCACACACACACACACACACACACACACACACACACACACACACACACACACACACACACACACACACACACACACACACACGGGTCACTGTGATGGAAGCCAATCGGCTGAACCTGCTCCTGTCACTCTGATCAATAACACACATGTTGCTGCCACCATCCAAACACATGCAACCAATTATGTCACTGAGAAACTGCCTCTCTCTACAGCAAACCACGCCCCTGGCATTTTAGCTCCTCCCCATCAGCTACAAATTGAATTATTCAGTGAAATAATCTGAGATTCAAACAGCTGGTTTGACTGACATAAAGAAAAGTTCTGATTTATTTTTTTATTTTTGAGAAAATGTTTTTCAGCTCCAGCGCTGCGCCACAGTTAGACTGAACTTCCTGTTCTGTCCTGGACTCACCTGAAGGTGAACTGAAACCTACACTGACCTGTGAGGAGGATAAAGTTCTGGATGTTCTCTGACATCAGCACAAACACAGAGGATGAGTCATTTTTGGGAGGGGGATAATGCTGGCCCACCTCATTTCTAAAGTGAAAAGACTTTAAAGCATTCATTTTTCTCTTAAGCTATTATTTATCTTCTTTGTACAGCTTCAAACATGCAGCATGTTTGTTTTAATCCCTAAAAATGTGTCTGGTGGTGTCCTGCCTTCGAATGTGGACTTTTAAAAGTGGAAAATCTTCACACCCATGTACACAAATGTGAAGCTGTGAAAAAGATCTGCTTATAAAATTAAAATAAGTGTTCCCGTTCACATCCAAGAGCACAAAAACTGGACAGTTTGTATCCACAAGCACAAATCTAAGAATTTGTGTTTGTGGATACCAATAAAAATGTGTCTGTCTCACTGGTTGTCTCACAGCAATCTTACAGAAATCATTAGGTAAAGTGAGGATGTGCACATGCCCCGTACAGGTGTGTGTGTGTGTTGCATCTCACCTCCTCCGTTCTTGTAGCACAGGTAGGGGAACCTCCACACGTTTCCGAGTCCTACAGCAAAGCCCACGCAGGACATGATGAAGTCCATCTGTCGTGTCCAGGTTTCCCGCTCCTGGTAACCAGGCCCCACTCCGTTGACCACACCACCTTTTTTGTCCTGTCCAACACAAGCAGTCCCCACCACTCCACCAGCGACGCCTGTCCCCGCCACTGTCAGCGGGACGAGGCTGCCATTAGCGGCCGCAGGGGCATAACCACTGCCACCGCCCCCGTTAGAGAGAGTTATGGGGCTCTTTTTGGTCTCCTCCAGGAGAACCAGAGAGCAGGAGGAGGCTGGAAGAGCCTGCTTCTCCATCATTCACAGAATGGGAACCAGTCAGGAAGTGCTCCAAATATTCAGCCTCTGTATTCCCTTTAATTCCTGCAGGTTATGTCTGCAATATCTCTTATTTCTGTTCAGGTGTTTCCCCACAGTTCCCACTTAGGTTAGCAGTCAGACAAGTAGGAATAGTCAGCAATGGTTCACACTTAGAATCCCTTTATTTTCTTCAGATTTCAGTCTTTTTAAATCACTCCTAAACCCAGACACCAGTTAGAAACCAGAAGGAATAGTCAGCTGTGATTCCCACTTTAGAGTGTTTTAATTCCTGCAGATTATAATCCTTAAAGTCAGTTTCTCACTCCTAAAAAGCAGTCAGATACCAGTCAACAAAGGCTGGGGGGTGTTTTCCCTTTAATTTGGCTTTTTGTATTTTTAGAAGTCCCCAAAACTCAAGTCCAAGCAACCAGTCAGGTACCACATAAACCAGTAAAACACCAGTCCACCTCAGCGTGCTTTTATTTTGAAGGTTTTGTCTCTTTAAAGACTGAGTTCTTTTTCTCCTTTTAGTCCCACAGTCTCAGTTTTCCACACCTCGTGTTCACCTCCTCTCAGAGTCCCACTAAACCAGCCAGCGGCCAGTTACAGACCAACAGTCACTCAGAGACAGAGGGTCAGGAGCAGGACCTTTATCCTCTGCCCCCCTCTCACTCTTCCTCACTCACAACCAGAAGAAACGTGATTCTTCCTCTGTGCAGCCGAGGATCCAGACTCTGGTCTTTTATTTATGACGCCAGCTCTTTTTCAGATGATTCAATAATGTTTTTATTTTTATTTTATTTTTTTAAAAAGAGGTCACAAATTCAGAAAGTCTGTTATTTAAAAAAAAAGGGGGGGGGGGGAGGCGGGTTCTCGAATTACAGGGGTTTAATTTGAAAAATAAAATAAAAATAAAAATAAAAGAAAGGGATTTACACCGACGATCGGACAGCGACCTTCAAAAACAATCCACGAAACACTTGAATGTGAGTCTGAAGAATCGCATGGGAACAGAGAGTCACGGAGGAGACGGCGGCCTGCTGGAAGACAGAGAGGACGGCGGAACCGAGAACAGTCCTATTATTCCCCTAAAAAATAATCAAAAAAGAAAAAGAAAAAAGAAGCGGAGCTGCTCACGACTTCAGTCCCGGCGGCGGTGCAGACTGTGCAGGAATTGCAGCAGCAGCTCCATCCGAGGAGGAGGAGGAGGAGGAGGAAGAGCGCGTCCGGACCGAGGAGAGTGCGTCCCGCTGCGCAGAGCTGTCAGAGTTCCCGGCGGAGTCGGTATTTAAAGTCTGTCTGTCCGTCAGGCACCAGCGGCTTTAAAAGGAGAAGCAGCCGCTCTGTGTGACGTCATAACAAATGCCACGCCCCCAATTGCCATTCCTCCCCTCTCCATCTCTACCTCCCTCTCTCTCTGACTTTCCTCCTTGTCCCCTCGCTCTTCTCCCCCTGTGCCCTCTCTCCTTTCCGCCTTCTCCTGACTCCTTCTTTCCTCTTCTCTTTCCCTTCTCTTTCACTTTTCCTTCTTTTTAGCTCCTTCCTTCCCTTCATCTCTTTCTCACCTCTTCTCTCCCTCCCCCCTCGCTGTTTCTCCCTCCTCTATTTACCCTCCGTCTCTCTCATATTTTAACCATGTAACTGTGTTCCTGGAGAAGTCTCTCGGATTAATTCACATCCCAGACGCCACATTTCTCATGAAGACTGAATGTTCTGTGGCTTAACCTGAAGCCGTCAGCACCAACCCTGCAGCTGGAAAAAGCTTCAGCGAGGAGAAACTAGTGCAGAGGCGTGAAGTTCTCCTGCATGACCGAACCACACCCCATCAACATAATTCACTCACTATAAACACAAATGTGGAAAACTGAATTAGTGACCTAAGTTTTTAATATTAAAAAGATAACTGCTTTTAGAAAAAAAATTCTTTTGAGCTTGAGTTTCTCACTGGTTAGGACATGATGACCAACCTACCAGTAGATGACCAACAGTCATTTATGGGGATAAAATGCCCGTCCCCACGATTTCAAAATGTGGTTTTAATGTCAGGGTTACAATTAGGTTATGGTTAGGATTAGGCATTCATTTTCACTGGAAAACTGTGCTACTGTTAGCCAAAAACAAAGGAAGAGGAAAGGGGGAAGGCATGTTAGAAGGCAGCGAGAGAGAAGGAAGGGTGGGAGTGTGGAGGAGATCTAAATCTAAGGACTATGAGTGGTAAAGGGTGGTGTATAAGAGTCGAAGAAGGTGCACCCAGGTGTAGTATATCTTATGCAGAATGTGCGGTCTGAAGGCGATAGCAGACTGTAAGGTGGTGGCATCTGTAGTCAAAGTTATTGAGGCTGAGATGGTTCAGACATGTGCATGAGGGGGGATAGTGGAGGCAGACAGGACTGTATCTGTATCTGCAGACTCGATGTAAAAGATGGATGTAGCCACTATTACTGTCTCTGCATTTTGATGCCTCAACATGAGCATTTTAGCCTTGACAGTGTCGGCTTGTTTTTAGCACACATTTTCACATGCGGAGAGGTGACAAATAGAAAAAAAACCCTGAGCCTGTTAGGATCTGAATTCCTCCGCTGCCTGACGGTGTTTACCTGTGTCTGTCTTCTCGGTTCCTCACCTTGCCTTACTCACCTGACATCAGTGAGGCACTTTATAAGACCAGCACTGCCATCATTTCTCCACCAGCTCATCAGCTCCCTCATGGTGGTAACCAGGCTTTGCACCCCCACTTTGCTCACCTGCAGCTTAATTACCTGGATGCTGGTCATATTCTCGCACTCCTCTGCAGTCTAATCCTCAGAATTAAAACTACTCACCTTTTCCCCCACCTGTCGTCTCCTCTGGATCATCAGGAACATAAGGCTTTAACCTCATTTACTCACTCACCTTTCAGACGCTCAATTTAGTTGTCCTCCCCAAGGCTCCACCAGTGAGCCCCCGAGATCAATATTCCTCTCACCTCCTGGTATTCACTCCTTCCTCCCAAATCTAACTACACTCTCCCTCTGTTGGAGTGCCTTCTTTGCTATCTTTGTGTTTATTATAAACTTGTAAATCTTATCACTGTTTCTGTTTGCTATCTTTGCTTGGGTCCACTCCCACGTACTGGCCTCTGGGCCCCTTTGACAGACCTCGACTCATACAGTGAGGGTATCTGGTGGCTCAGTTACACTGTGGGGGAGGTGGGGGGCATTTTCCTGGTATGGTGTGGCATAGGACCTCAGGGGGTGTCCTGTGGCATCTGGCATGGTAATGCTGGCAGTGGATCCTCTGGAAGGGGCCTGAAAGGTAGTGTTCCTGCAGTAACTCGATGGACCACCAGAGGGCTGCAGAGCACACTTTGGTTCACCATGCTTAAACTGACACCAAATGAAAAACCCCAATAAAAGTTTAGAGGCACAGAAAGTGAATAAGTAGATCTGAGGGGACAGAAGGGTAAACTTGTAAGAAAGACTTCAGAATTTTCCTCCTGGTGCACGAGAATCCCCGGCATCATGTGGCGGGAGTGCGGAGGCAGTTCCTGGAGTATGAAGGAACTGATACCACCGACTCACCCCCACGTTTGCATGACATAAATCTAACAGAACACCTCTGGGACATTATGTTTCATTCCATCCAACACTGCCAGGCTGCAAATGTTATCTTTGTACTTTATCTGTCCTGAACGTCTTGCATCTGCCCCTGCCACTAATAATGAAAATACTAAAAACGCTAAAAGTAAACTGAAAAGAAAAGAAACACTCTGGAATCTAACTGCAACTAAACCGAACTCAAAGTTAAAAATATAACAGCTTTGGTCCCAAACAATTTTTCATTCATTAAAACTGTACAACCTGAGATCAAACTCTCAGGGAATAATAAATAAGTGCTTTCTCATTTTACTTCAGAGTCAGAAGCTCTGAAGCTGAACTTGGAGCTTCTGAGCAGCTCGAGGATGTTATTCTGTGGACGCTTGTGTTTCAGAGAAACGGCTCCACCTGTTAGTGGTCTGAACAGCTCTGACTAATACTTGAAACCCTGGGAGGTTGCTGTGACAAACACCCGATGTTGTGAAATAACTCAGTGAAACCCTGAGGAGAAATGAACGACGTTATAGCCGTCAGAAGTGACAGACTGGAGACCAACAGTCAAGTCACACTGACATGACCCTGAAGCATCCTTCATGAGAGGAAATGAGAAGAGACCATCACACTGTTCAGGACATAATCTTCTGACTTGAAACTTCATTGGCAGGCTGTTCTAGGTGATATACCTGGGCACTTAATTAGGCACACCTTGCTGGTACTGGGCTGACCCCCTTTTCTCTTCACATCTGCACTAATTCACACAGATTCCACAAATATGAAGGTCATATTTTCATATGTTCTGACAAACAGCAACTGTAACCCTGCTGTGGTTTCAAGTAAAAACAAGGAAGTGGGAGAGGCCTCGACTTAAACATGATGCAACTTTTATTTCAAAGCACCGTTTATCCTCAGGCTACGTGAGCAGGACCATGACATCTGTAACTTACTGATTGATGAGGTTAAAATACTGAGGAGACGCTACAGGAAACAACTTGAAGCTGAGTTTAATCAAATATCTGCTCTGAACTTAAGAGAGGGTTTTCTGAGGAACCTCTAATGGTTCCGTTTAGAGGAAAGGTTTCTGTAGGAACCAAATAAAAACTCTTTCTAAAAGATCACTGCAGGCCTGCGTTACACTTTATTTTATTTTTTAACACGTTGTGTATTTCTAGCTGTGTATAATACAACATGTACTCACCAGCCACCTTTTCCAAGGTGCTGGAAACAGTGCTCAGAGATTCTGATCCCCGTTGACATGACAGCGTCACACAGATGCTGCACATTTATCAGCTGCACATTTCTGATGTGAATCTCCTGCTCCAGCACATCCCAAGGGTAAGAGAATCAGGTGCCTCATAAATAAAAAGACAATAAAATAAACAGTTTAAAATCTGTTTTAACCAACAACAAAAAAAAAGGTTTTAACAGCTTTTTAAAAGAGTGCAGTGAACTCACATGTTCAAGAAAGCAGTTTGATCTGAGCTGATCCTGCTTGAAGCAGGTGCCACAGTGTAGCTGGTTACATATTCACTTGGCAAGCGAAAGGTTGGTGGTTTAATTCCAGCTGGGGAAACAAATCTCCAGAGTGAGTACAGCCATTCATGGTAAAACATGCGGTGACCACTTGTCAGGAGGCCAAAGGTGAGCAGATATCCTGCTGGAAGCAGCCATCAGAGGATGGGTACACCGTGGTCATGAAAACAGCAACAACATTCTGGTACACTGTGGTGTTTAAGCAATCCTCTGCTGGTACTAATATGTGCCAAGACAATATCCCCCACACCACCACCACCAGCAGCAGCAGCAGCAGCCTGAGCTGTGGGTACATGCTGACAATCATAATCAACAGGACGACGGCCATCTTTGGTGAGTGATGAAACCCTGACAGGTGACAGTTGTGACTAACACCTGATGCTGTGAGAATGACCCTGACTAAGCACTGGTGGGGGATAAATGGTTAATTTCCTGTAACCAGGAAAGTAACTGCAGGAATGTCTTAAAGACATAAAGACCTGGATGGCCGCTAACTTTCTGCTTCTTAATTCAGATAAAACAGGTTATTGTACTCGGCGCTGAAAATCTTAGAAATATGGTATCTAAGCAGATTCTTACTCTGGATGGCATTACCTTTGCCTCCAGTAACGCTGTGAGGAACCTTGGAGTCATTTTTGACCAGGACATGTCCTTCAATGCACATATTAAACAAATATGTAAGACTGCTTTCTTCCATTTGCGCAACATCTCTAAAATTAGAAATATCCTGTCTCAGAGTGACGCTGAAAAACTAGTTCATGCCTTCATTACTTCCAGGCTGGACTACTGTAATTCATTATTATCAGGATGTCCTAAAAACTCGCTGAAAAGCCTTCAGCTAATCCAAAATGCTGCAGCAAGAGTCCTGACAGGGACTAGAACGGGGGTGAGCAATCTCAGTCCACGAGGGCCGGTGTCCCTGCAGGTTTTAGATGTGTCCTTGAACCAACACAGCTGATTTAAATGGCTAAATTAGCTCCTCAACATGTCCTGAAGTTCTCCAGAGGCCTGGTAACGAACTAATCATGTGATTCAGGTGTGTTGACCCAAGGTGAGATCTAAAACCTGCAGGGACACCGGCCCTCGTGGACTGAGATTGCCCACCCCTGGACTAGAAAGAGAGAGCAGATTTCTCCTGTATTGGCTTCCTGTTAAATCCAGAATTGAATTCAAAATCCTGCTCCTCACATACAAGGTCTTAAATAATCAGGCCCCATCTTATCTTAATGACCTTGTAGTACCATATCACCCTATTAGAGCACTTCGCTCTCGCTCTGCAGGCCTACTTGTTGTTCCTAGAGTATTTAAAAGTAGAATGGGAGGCAGAGCCTTCAGTTTTCAGGCCCCTCTTCTGTGGAACCAGCTTCCAGTTTGGATTCGGGATTATGATTATAATTATGCTCCAGCTTCATGTTCGGGGCTCAGTGTGGACCTTCCCTTCCAGTTTACTGCAAACTGCATCAGTGTAAGGTCTAATAATGAGTCTGAGGAACATCACTCAGGGTATTACTGGCTAACATTTGTGTGTCCCTCCATGGATATGCCCTCCACTGCCAAACTGGTCATGCTGGATAATGTTGCCGGGAACATAACATTCACCACAGCGTTTCTGGACTCTTTCACATCTGTCACATATGTTCGGTATGAACCTGATCGCATCTGCGAGGAGGAAAGACCTGCCAGTTCCGGTGTTTTCACGCGAATGCCAATCGAGCTACGTGATGCCGAGCTGTGAGGACAGGTTCCATTAACCCTTGAGCATCCCTTGAAATTTACACCCATCCTTTGCCCTTCGTACCCAAATGGGTTCCTTTTTTCGCTAGGGTCACACGAGGGTTAAAGGATGCCAGACTCTCCACCCACCCTCACGGAGTCTGTTTCTGACAGACAGCCATAAACATGCTGCTGGAGATCATCTCTGCAAACCAACACCATCAAGAATTGCACAGTTCCAAACAAGACAACTTATAATACCACTATCAATAATTATGACCAACACTTTTTGGAGAAATCCCCCAAATCCTCAAAGAGGCTTTCAGTTGTTTAGAAATTCAGTGCAATTCCAAACAAACCAGAGCCAGCAGCAGCCGCGAAGCACTGACAGGTTGGAGCTTCTGATCCAGGATGTTTTTCTGTGGACACTTGCGCCTCAGCCTGTTAGTCTCTGAAAGGCCCTGACTAATACTTGAAACCCTGTGAAGTAGCTGTGACAAACATTCAGTGTTGTGAAAGAACTCTATGAAACCCCGAGGAGAAAGAAACGCCGTCATGCCTGTAAGCAAGTGACAGGCTGGAGGCGAGCAGTCGGTTTTTCTGAGGAAGGATTCTAACAAATTGGCACGACCCTGAAGTATCCACATGGAAGCCATAATAAAAGCAGGTCCAAGTCTTTGAACACAACAGAAAGCTGCCTCAGTGCTTCTTTTATTTCCTCCTTTAGCAGAGGACAGACTGGAGCATCCTCTATGAAAGGAGAAGAGATGAGATTATCACCCTTTTCATGCCATAACCTTCTCTTTTACACCTGCAGTCGTGACAAGGACACTGATAAAAAGCAAAACAAGAGAAAAATCAGTCAGGAGGGAAGCAAAGAGCAGCGATTTCTGTCCATCTCCTACAAGACTGTCGTCTCTTCTTCAGTGTATCTGATGTCACCAAAGCAGGTGAGTCATAATTTCTTCCTTTTTGAAAATCAAAAATTACCACCTTGGATTGTTTTTCCATTGGTCGTCTCTTCTAGGAACTCAGATTAGCTTTTTGTAGTCCATCCTCAGGACTTTGTAGTTTATTAAGTTCAGTGCCGTCTCATTCTCTCAGCACTAAGCTTCTCTTTGTCTCACTTCTTATTCTTCCTCACAGCTGTCCTTTTCAACAAAGCCCAATACTTGAATGAAACCCTGACAGGTGACCTTTTCTCATTAGTAACTCTGGCATTATGTACGGGAATTTGACTAAACCTTGCCAGAAATTATAAGAACTATACGCCTCCACACGTGGAGGACCAGCTCATCACCAGTCCTGATAAATATAAACTGTAACATTTCTGTGATTTCAAGTAACAAAGGAGGTGGGAGAGGCTTTCCTGGGAAGGCGTTGCAACATTTAATCAATCTGTACAATCTAGAAGTTGTTCCAGAACAGGTAAATGTGCTGACATTCCCAAACAGGATGTCAGATAAACATTCGTTTATCTGACTCACATTTCCATCATAGGGCGTTGGACATGAAAGCTGTTCTATGAAGTCCAGCGGTAATAAAATAAAACCTTTGTATTAATTCCTATTGCATGAATTTCCCCCCGGGCAACTAATATGTATTTATGACTATATGATAGTATTCTACACCACTCCTCCTTCTGAAATCACAGCCTAGGTGCTCTTCCAAATCATCCTCAGATTATTAAAGACGTCCTCTTTTAAATTGTTAAATATTTTTACACAACAAGGTGCCACATGGACCACCGCAGGAAAATCCAGAAAGTTCCTGACTGGGTTTTTGTCCATAATAAAACATTATTATGTTTATTTTTTTTAAAAATCTGCAATTCTTCTGCAAACTATGTTTCTGAAAAAAATTCTGCAGATGACATAAACAACCATCCAAATAAAGGCCACTTATTGTTCACAAGTCTTTGCTTCAATACAGCTTTTAGCATCAACAGATTATATCGACAACAAGAATTTTGTCAAGTATTTATTGATCTGTTAAAATAATCGGCTATGTACCACAGGCCTTCAAGGTGGCTCTAGTTAAACCTTTACTTAAAAAGCATCTCTAGACCCAGCTGTCTTAGCTAATTATAGGCCAATCTCCAACCTTCCTTTCATATCAAACATCCTTGAAAGAGTAGTTGTCAAACAGCTAACAGATCACCTGCAGAGGAATGGCTTATTTGAAGAGTTTCAGTCAGGTTTCAGAGCTCATCACAGCACAGAAACAGCTTTAGTGAAGGTTACAAATGATCTTCTTATGGCCTCTGACAGTGGACTCATCTCTGTGCTTGTCCTGCTAGACCTCAGTGCTGCGTTCGATACTGTTGATCATAATATCCTATTAGAGCGATTAGAACATGCTGTAGGTGTTACAGGTACTGCACTGCAGTGGTTTGTATCATATCTATCTAATAGACTCCAATTTGTACATGTAAATGGAGAGTCCTCTTCACACACTAAGGTCAATTATGGTGTTCCACAGGGTTCAGTGCTAGGACCAATTCTATTTACATTATACATGCTTCCCTTAGGCAGCATCATTAGAAGACATAGCATAAATTTTCACTGCTATGCAGATGACACGCAGCTCTATCTATCCATGAAGCCAGGTAACACACACCAATTAGTGAAACTGCAGGAATGTCTTAAAGACATAAAGACCTGGATGGCCGCTAACTTTCTGCTTCTTAATTCAGATAAAACTGACGTTATTGTACTCGGCCCTGAAAATCTTAGAAATATGGTATCTAAGCAGATTCTTACTCTGGATGGCATTACCTTGGCCTCCAGTAACACTGTGAGAAACCTTGGAGTCATTTTTGACCAGGACATGTCCTTCAATGCACATATTAAACAAATATGTAAGACTGCTTTCTTCTACTTGCGCAACATCTGTAAAGTTAGAAATATCCTGTCTCAGAGTGATGCTGAAAAACTAGTTCATGCATTTATTACTTCCAGGCTGGACTACTGTAATTCTTTATTATCAGGATCTCCAAAAAACTCGCTGAAAAGTCTTCAGTTAATCCAAAATGCTGCAGCAAGAGTCCTGACAGGGACTAGAAAGAGAGAGCATATTTCTCCTGTTTCGGCTTCCCTTCATTGGCTTCCTGTTAAATCCAGAATTGAATTCAAAATCCTGCTCCTCACATACAAGGTCTTAAATAATCAGGCCCCATCTTATCTTAATGACCTTGTAGTACCATATCACCCTATTAGAGCACTTCGCTCTCACACTGCAGGCCTACTTGTTGTTCCTAGAGTATTTAAAAGTAGAATGGGAGGCAGAGCCTTCAGTTTTCAGGCCCCTCTTCTGTGGAACCAGCTTCCAGTTTGGATTCAGGAGACAGACACTATCTCTACTTTCAAGATTAGGCTTAAAACTTTCCTTTTTGCTAAAGCATATAGTTAGGGCTGGACCAGGTGACCCTGAATCCTCCCTTAGTTATGCTGCAATAGACGTAGGCTGCCGGGGATTCCCATGATGCATTGAGTTTTTCCTTTCCAGTCACCTTTCTCACTCACTATGTGTTAATAGACCTCTCTGCATCGAATCATATCTGTTATTAACCTCTGTCTCTCTTCCACAGCATGTCTTTATCCTGTCTTCCTTCTCTCACCCCAACTGGTCGCAGCAGATGGCCCCGCCCCTCCCTGAGCCTGGTTCTGCCGGAGGTTCCTTCCTGTTAAAAGGGAGGTTTTCCTTCCCACTGTCGCCAAAGTGCTTACTCATAGGGGGGCCATATGATTGTAGGGTTTACCTTACAATATAAAGCGCCTTGAGGCGACTGTTGTTAAAATGGAATTGAATTAAAAGCATTTGACAAAATTAATAATTAAATATTATTATGTCTTGATACATCCAGGTAAGTAAATCCCCAAAAGTGGACTCTCTTCATCTGGACGTTGCTTTTTCAGTTTCTCCCACTGAGAACGCTACGTCCAGATGAACAGAATCAACTTTTGGGGTAAATATTATTATATAAATTGGACTTCTAGTGACCATTTGAGTACAGTGAACTCTTCGTCATGTTCAAGAAAACGGTTTGAGATGATTTGAGTTTTGAGTTTTTTTGTGAGCGTCATCCTGCAGCCATCAGAGGACGGTACGCTGCCGTCATAAAGGGGTGGACATGGTGAGCAACAGGAAATGTTTTTCCTGTTTTTTGCTCCCAGTGTGGTCTTCTGCTGCTGCAGTGTGTCTGCTCCATGTTTGACGAGATCTGGGCTTAGAGATGCTCTGCTCCTTCGTTCCAGTGGAGAGAAGACCATTCTGAAAATGATGACCTCATTTAAAAACAGATGATGAACAGCATGAGATGTCTGAAGATAAATATGTGTCGCTTCAACGTTTTTTTCTTGTTGTTATATTTGCATAAAAATGACAGAGGGTATTTTGTCAATCAAGTCAGTCAACTTGCTGTGATCCTAAAAAAGTTACCTTTCCTTTATACCAGGAACTGTTTTTATGTAAAACATTTAAATTAACGGCTTTATATGATCCCCAGGAGGTCTTGGCTACCACCTAACACAGGGGTCAGCAACTCCAGGCCTGTCCTGCAGGTTTTAGATGTGTCCTTGATCCAACACAGCTGATTCAAATGGCTGAATGACCTCCTCAACATGTCCTGAAGTTCTCCAGAGGCTTTGGAATGAACTAATCATTTCATTCAGGTGTGCTGACCCAGGGTAATATCTAAAACCTGCAGAACACTGGCCCTCAAGGCCTGGAGTCGCCCACCCCTGACCTAATACAAACCGTGACTTGTCCTAATACCCGGCTTTTATAAAGCTTCCCACAGATTCAGCCACAGTCCAGATGAGAAAGCGACTCGGTTCAATTTGTTTAAGTTTCCATTTTTGATAAAAATCTGGATTCATGTTGCAGTGAGGAGCTGAATCTCCAAAGGTCATCATCCTAACCTGTTCCAGCGCCTCATTCCCTTTCAAGAAAAGTCCTCTGTCGCCCCTCAGTGGCTCTGAGACAAATTACATGTCAAACTCCAGCTATTACATTTCCACAAAGTCTAACTGTACCTATACTGAGCAAAACTGGGCTGATTAAATTTCGTTAAGCTCAAGTTTCTGTTTCTCATAAACAGGAAAAATACACTAGCTGGTGAATTTGCCTCTGTGCTCGGCCTCAGAGGACTTTAAATCAATCAATCAATCAATCAATCAATCAGTCAAGACGAGCACCTTTGAGATGCCTTCATGAATACAGGAAATACAGAGGGTTTGTGAAACGGTGCAAACCACCGGTTACACTCGAGAACAAACATCCCAGAAAAACATTTTAACGAGGCGGGACAGCTCTGGAAAAAAAATCTGTGGATGAATGAACTGAATGAAAACGAGGACAATACTGAAGAGAAGAGAAGAGAAGAGACGAGACGAGACACGGCTCATGATCTGATCAAACCACCAGGGCGAGCATCTCCAGGGTGGAGGCTTCTAGACTTTGCCCAAATATTTCTGAGCCTCTAAAAAACACTGGACCTGTTTATAAAACTGACTGTGAACTTTAACAACAGATCATCCTTTTTTTCTGGAATCAGAAATGAACAGGCACTGAATGTTTTCATCGGTTTAATTTCACAAAGATTATTTTCTTTTAAACATTTCTCTGTCATATCTTAAAAAACGGAAACATCAGTTAGTACGAAAACACTTCACAGAATTCAAACTGATGGCCTCAAGAGTTTCAGATCTCTCTCTCTAAGAGGACCTGTTCTGCTCATTTCCAGCTTTTATTCTGGAACTCTATCAGAGTAGCTTTGCATGATTCACATAAAATAATTCATCTTTGCTTTACACTGCCCACTCAGCTCATTTTCTGTTTGAAAAACCCAAGAAGCTTGGTTTCTCCTGATTGGTCAACTTCAGGAAGCCTATTGAGAGGAAGGACTAAGAATGTGTGAGGTGCACTAAAAAGCTGGAAGTGTTCAGAGCGGCGCACAGGACTTCAGCATGTGGCATTTGGATCATTTTAAATGACATGAAATAGGGAAAAAAAGCAGAACAGGTCTCCTTTTTCTTTATCTCAGAAAAAAGAGAAATCTTTAAGGCACAGAATCAAATACGATCACAATCACAACATGTCGAATTTTTAGCTGTTAAACATAAAATACTGTCGTACGCTGAGGAGGAAACACTGTAAACGGTCACTTAAAGGCACTTTTCGTAGAAATCCTCAGCAACATTCAATGAAAAACCTCCACCACAAGGTGGCAGTATTTAAACAGAAGGTTTCTGTGTAGCTGTGACGTGAATGACACATCCTTCCTAAACAGTTTGTTTTGCTGTTTGAAGGTGAGGCGGCAGCGGCAGGAGTCAGCAGAGAGGCGTTCTGTGCATGAACGCCAGCGACTTCAAAAAGACGTTTGACATGTTGATGGTGAGAGACGTTCTCACAGTTACCAGGAGTGTTTATTGTACTCATGTTGGCATCTGATTCAACAGAAATGGTTTTCTCTTCTGTCTATGAGCTGCTTTTTTAACTCATATTTCCTGTTTTATCAAACGATCACTGCGAGTCGGTTCAAACCGAGCACACGGGAAACGTTTTTAGTTTTTATGCTTCAATCAGCTGAAACTCTTTCCAGCGCATCCTAAAAACGAGTCTTTTGGTCACGATCAAACAAACGTCGTCATTACAAACCATTCAGCTTCCCTCTGTACCCGAAGCCTGAATCCCTAATCAGTCATTCAAGTATAACATTTTGTTTTATGTTGTTCCTTCATATCCTGTATCTTTGTGTTTTTTTATATAATGATATTTTATTCTAAAAGAACTTTGGTGATTTTTCAAGTTTAAATACACTAAATGTTCAGTCATCGGCTTTGAAATCACCAATATTAAACTTATTTTCTTTATTAAATTTTAAATACTACAATGAAATTTACTTAATAAAATAAAAAAAGAAGAATTTGTCAGATTTATAAAGAATGACAAATAATTTTATTTTAAAATAATATAGGCCGCTGCATTTAAAAAATAAAGGATTTTTAAAAAATTTGTGTTAGTGTTTATTTAATATTAGTATTTAGTATTTTTGATTTAGTGTCATAATCTTCCCTTTAGATTTCTTTTTTTTAAAATAGGTTTTGCTAGGTTTTTCTTTCCTGGAGGAAATGCTTTTTGGTTTTTGGTTATTTTTTAGCTTTTATTTGAAATCCAGAGTTGCCTCAGCAAACCTTTACTTTGAAATCAATTCATTTTAATTCAGTCTGTCACCTCAGTTTTATTCTTTGGCTCCTGAAATCTTTAAAATAATGCTGAATAAAAAAAATATGGATGAGTGTCACAGCGTGAAGAACCAAAGGTCTGTTGTTCATTATCGGCTGTTGGAGTGTGCTTGTTGTGTTAAATGCAAATAAGCCCCTAATGGTGCGTGCTGGAGTGTTTTCTTTCTGAGAGGCAGCTGAAAACTATTAGAAGAATATTTGTGACTACAGTACTTTAGCTTTAGTGCAGCAGACGCAGGAGGAGTGCTGTGATTCTGAGTGAAACTGGGTGTACTCTAAAATGTGTGGATCTCAGCAGGCAGGAGGTGGCAGGGGTCCATCTCAGGATCCTTTCTCTTTACCTGCACACCTACAGAACAGATACAGCAGGAGGAGGAGGAGGAGGAGGAGGAGGAGGAGGAGGAGGAGGAGGAGGAGGAGGTTAGATAAAGACATCACCCTGGCTGCTACAGCACACGCTGGCTGTTTCAAATCTTCCATTCATCACATCACAGGGGCACTGCAGTATTTAAGCTTTACTTAATGAGGAATCGTGTTTGACCTTGTTTTCTGTTGAATGTTCATATTAAACATGGTCAAAGTTTCTAGTAATTACATAAAAGTGTATAAAAGAAATCTCTATGAGCCAAAAGCTCGGGCTTCAAACTGTTTTGCTGCATTTGTAACAAAATGCTGTCAGCTTGTTACTAAGTGTTCATCTGCTCACAGCTTACAGGCACTAAGTAGAGCCCCTCTGCAGGCTTCCAAAAGCTGGCCAATGAGAAGGGAAAGTTGGCTTCTGGGGATGGGGGGGTGCTCGCCTTAAGGAGAGGGAGCTTAAATGGCTTCAGAGAGAGGAGGAACTGAGGCCACATTAAGGATGAGTAAAGGGACAAAAAGGATCATTTTGAGTCCCAAAATAAAAACATAAAGCTGGAAATGAGAAATGTTCACCTGTGAACACTTCAAGATCATTCTGGAACATTTTTATGATTTCAAAATGGAAATGTTTAAAAGCAAATGTAAAAAATTCTTCATTTTTACATAAAAACGTGAAGGTAACCTCAAACATCAAAAACAATTCAAATTATTTTTTGTAATAATGTTTTATCTAAATAAGCAGTCAGTGGTTCAAATGGGTTCTCGTTAACTGAAGGCCTGCTGACTCATTAGCGTGCTATCCTCGCCATTTATCAGGACAACCGTTCAACTGCTTGTTAACATAAATATGTAATTAGCCAATCACGTAGCAGCGACGCAGTGAAATTAGACATGATCAACACGACCCGCTGAAGTTCAAACTGAGCATCAGAGTGAAGAAGAAAGGGGAAGTAAGTGACTCTGTGCCAGACCAGCTGGTGTGAGTATTTCTAAAAATCTGATGATCTGCTGGATTTTCCCACACAAACATCCCACAGTCTGCCCGAGCACTGCTGCTGACCATCTCCATCCCTTTATGGCCACAGTGCTCCATCTTTAGATGGCTGCTTCCAGCAGGATCGCACACCATGTCAGATCAGATCATCTCAAAGTCGTTTCTTGAACATAACGACGCACTCAAACGGCCTGTGCAGTCACCTGATCCCGATCAAATATGGTGCAACGGGAGATTCACATCCCGCGTGCGAAGCCGAGCGATGCCGTCACGTCCATACGGACCAAAGTCTCCGAGTAGTGTTCCTGATCCGTTATTGAATCTCTGCCATGAAGCATTAGAGCAATTCTGGAAGTAACCTAGTATTAGCAGGGTATACCTAATAAAGTGGCTTGTAAGTGTATAAGGTACAAATGAGTTAGTTTTCTTTTAGCTTGATGATACAGCAGGACGACGCTGCAGGACGTAGCTTATATAATAGATTACATGTAACGGAGTCTCAGCTGTACGTAAAAACAGATTACAGGTAAAATAATAAGTTACAGTTACACAACATTACTGTTACAGGAGGCTTTAACAATAAGAGTTCTAAAAAAACGTCTTATCTCCTGGACAGTCTGTGTTTTTAGCGCTACCAGAAAAAACAATCATTATACTGAAGGAGGAACAAAATTCTTTAGCCCGTTAAAGTTTCGTCGATCTAACCAAACCCGATTCCTCCGACCCTTGTTATGCTTTGAAAGTTGATTTTTTCCCCCTTAAACTTTGTGGATTACCACATGTCCATATAAAGAGAGTGATCACTTCTGATAACTTTTATAATGTTTAAATGTATAAAACTAAATATTGTTTAAAAAAATATACGCTGTAAAAACCCTCAAAATATCCAAAAGTAATAAACTAGAAAGAAAGTTGCAGGAAAAAAGATTAGAAAGAGATTCTATATTAATATCTATGTTTAAACCAGCGTCTCATATTCGTCGTTTTCCCTGTGATCTTGTAAGGGCTCTGTTCCCTCTCGTTGACAGAGCTGGGTTACTTTACAGAGGATTTCCAGAAGACCGAACACTAATTGTTCTCCTAACTGGAGTATCGGGAGCACTGTTGGGAAAAAACTGGGAGAAAGAAGAATAAAGTCTCCATATTTGAAGAAAAAAGTTGGAATATCACACCTTATCTGCCGACTCCCACAGAGGATTAAAGACTTGTGAAGTCCAGGATTTTTTTTTCTACACAATTTTATCTTCTAAATTTCCAGATTTTTTCCCCAAAGTTTTCCCAATACTCTCAGAAATAGTCTCTCTCGAACCTGAGAGGAGACACTGTGTGTCCTTCACTATCACTGATCTTTAAATTAAGACAAACTGCACAGTTTTTAGTCCATGTCTCCATTTATATAAAACTTTTACCAAAGGAAGTATGTACAAATTCAGAGGCATTGATACAAATCAACAATCACGTGCAAACAGATCAGAGATGAAACCCGCTCACACAGATTTCACACAAAGTCAAACCAACAGGAAGAGGAAACTAAACCAGATCCTGTAGGCAGATCTCCACCGAGGACAAACAAACCTCGGAAAACAACCGCAGCAGGATCTGATCCGAGGATCTGGTTTGAAACTGCCAGCAGGAGGCGCTGCAGAGCGTCAACCGAGAGAAAAGCTGGAAACTGAAGTTCAAGTATCTGCATTTCAACGTGTGCTTAAACAAAATCAAACAAAATAAAATAAATATGGATTTTCATGTAATTAAATAAAGTGATATCAGCCTGTATCAATATCATTTTCTATATAAAATAAATTTAATATAATTTGCAATATTTTAGTTTTTATGTAGAGAAAAATAAGGTAAAGTAAACGTAAAGAGGAACAAACGACAAGTTATTTTTCTATGAATCTGTAAGTTGTGACAGGATTATTTACAGAGCAGAGGTAGATGTTTATCATCGTTTCTACCTCGAGGGAATAAAGAAGAATAAAGTCTGAAAAAAGGTTCTGTTGTGTTATTCTAAAAAGGTGAAAAAAGCCACTGCAACAGAGAGAAAATTGGGATTAAATTTTATATTTTCATTAGAAAACTTTGATGAAAAAAAAGATGTAAAGTTTATGATGTGATGTTTAATGAAAAATAAACATCCCATCATAATTCCTGTGATATAAATCAGCTGTTATGTCTACATAAAGACATTTTAATGTCAGATTGAGATTAAAATGATCATCTACAATTTAAAATTCATAACATTTACTAAGTGCAGAAACGATCCTTTATTAGCCGCACAGAACTCAAAGGACTCATTTTCTCAAGAAATTTATGTCATTACCATAAGAAGAGTTTCGAACAAAAAGCTTCTTCTGGCTGAGATCTGAAGCTTCCTGCTGGGTTTCCTCTTCCTTTCATTCACCACCACCCCAAAGATTCCCACATTAAATAAAAACAGCTTATATATTATTATTTATCATAGATATTCGTTTCAGACTTCCAGAGAGAAAGTGTCAGCTGGAGGTTTTTTGTTTGCTTGTTTTACAAAAACTGAAAATAAACGTAACATTTTTTGTCCCTTCACAGTTTGATTTCGATAATCTCACACTGAAAACAGAAAAAGAGCCTTCAATCATTATGATACGAAATCAGAAAAAAATGTTCATTTTTATGCTTTGGGAGATTTTGCTTCATGTTTGTGTCTCCTTGTTTCTCCGTCCTCAGGTCAGTTTCTTGATCACCGGGCGAGTTTTTACACAAACTCATGAAATAAAGAGACTAAATCTAAATGTTAAACTGTGAGCTACATTTATCCCACTTTAGGTTTAATTTAGGGTTTTTTTCCTGACACAATAAAAACATCTATCAGAAGTTCAGTTAGTGAACTTGTATTTGAGGGTTTGTCATCACTACAGATGAGTGGTTTAACTGTAAGTGAGGAGAACTCTAACTACTTCTTTAGTCCAAACTGGCAACATTTTCAAGAAAAATATTCTACAGGGGAAAAAAAACAAAAACAAACCCTTTTTAAGTAAGAAGCTTGTACAGATCTGCTGTGAGGAACGCACAACGAATCTAAGACGCACTTACATTCGCCCCTTATGTGTGGCACTTTAACGCGACACACGCACACGAAGCCAGATTAATGTGCAGAGTGCACCGTCCCCTCAGGCAGGTTAGCATCCACAGGCCTGTCACGCAGTTTATTTGGTTATACGTGTTTACTCTGACACAGCCGAGCGTGACAGAACCATGCCTGCTAGCATCCGTCTCCCTTTCCCCTTTTTATCCACTTCCTGCTGCACAGAGAGCGATGGGGCGCTGCTGCAGCCCAAAGTAGTGGTGGGTGGTGTTAACATGACTTCAGTGCTGACTCGTGAGAGCAGCGGCCTTCAATCATCTCCATCCATAACCAGATCCCACTGCATATATGTATAGTGTATTATGAAGCCTGAAACAGTTATAGTGCTTCATACAAGCAGCAGTAACAGTTCCTGCAGTTTGGTTTGTCACGAGCTGTAGTTACAGTGCTGTGGTGACAAGAGCCTGAAGTGCAGACCATCTCACTTCACACGGAAACTTATGCTAAGCTGCTTAATCGACAAGATTTATTAGATTTATATTTTCAGTAATAACCTGTAAACTGCTTTAAATGAAATGTAGTTGAGTAAATGCTGTGCCTGTATAAAAACATTAAAGATGGAGCATTTTATCTGCACACAGCCAGCTTTCCTTCCAGCTCCTTTTTAATTTAGAGCTTTTTCTTTACTCCAACTTTAAACCATCCACACAGGTGCTTTCATGGCTAATGTAATTGGCTTATAACAGAGTGTTAACAGATCAATCAGTCCAATCGGGGGCTCAAACAGGCCAGCGTGAAGAGACGGGGTTAAATCAAGTGCTGGCAGGATTTAAATAAACAACAACAGGGGCAAACTGCTACACGGTGACGGTGGTGGATGTGAGGAAAAACAAAACTTCCTGTAATCACAGAATCTTAACCTGCTGCAGAGATCAGGAGACCAAAACGACTCAACCTCTCCTCCCAAAGCTGAACGACGTAAACACCGAGAAGCAGCTCGGACACACACACAAAAATAAAAATCCACGACTGCCTCGACGTGATCGAGACAAACAGGAGGAGCAGAAAAAACATTCAGGACGCCACCGCAGGACGCCTTCTTCAACAAGACGCCTGCGGCAGGACATTTTGGCAAAAACAAACAAACATCACGCTATGATCGTAGTTTAAAGGTGCTCCAATCAACGAGCACATTCCCCGCTCCCGCCGACACGGGAGCTGCAGATAAAGCAAAGCCTCCCGGAGAGTCCCGTAACTGTACACCGCAAACTTTACACCAACACAGTCGTATGGCTTCTGTACAGATGAGGAGAAAAGGCACCAACACAAACAGTCCCTCAGCGGAGACGCACCCGGAGGAGCAACGATTTACCCCGGAGGTTTTCACTGTGCAGCCGAGAAAAGTAAACGGGCAACAACGACGGCAAACAGGAAGCAGACTTCTGAGAGAACTTCAGAATTAGAGACAAAAAAGGAAGGTTTGAACAAAAGCAAAGAGTTATTTATGGTTTTAGTCATTATTACTATGTTTTCTCCACATATTTAGCTTTTTTAGTCAAGAACAGTCAACATACCAGCTGCCGTGAAGACGACTACAAATGAGCCAAAAACTCATTACAGCCCAGATAAATGACTTTAGTTCATTTCTGATTATTGCAGAAAAATAGAATAAGACTAAATAACTTTCAAGTTTCAAAATGTTGATTTTTTAATTTACCTTTTGACTGAATTTAATTAAATGTTGTGGTTTTGTCTTCCTTGAGGGAAAAATGCATTTCATAATGACACTTTTATCACTTCATCTTTCTAAATGTCACTTTCTGATTCTGCTTCGATTTATGTGACTTTTATTTACAAATGCTGCATTTTTATTTTAAATTCTTGTAATTTACACTGAACTTCCTTTAGGTTAAAAATGTGCTTTCAATTTGAAAAGTTCTTACATCACTTCAAGCTACTTTACTTCTGTGTAAATTTTGTATACAAACATGTAAAGAACTTATTCAAAGTTACATTTTTGCTTGAACACTTTGGGCTGCCATAGAAACTGTCCCTTTTTCCTGTTTTAAGGTGGAATTTAAACGTACGGGGGCTGCACAGTGAAAACTTTCGATCAGGCTACGGTAGCCGTTGTCCTCCACCAGCAACAACAATAATCAACATATGATCGATATTCAGCGTAAGGCGGTTCTCTTTTCATTTACTAAAGAGTTTTAAGGCAGAGCCGGCGAGACGCCGCAGAGGAGAAAACAGACTGAGGGTGGTGAGGGTTTCTGACACTCTGCTGCTCCTTCCTCATCCTCCTCCTTCTCTTCCTCTTGCTGCCGTTGTGCTTTGAGCAGTTAGGTTGTGATGTGGACAGCAGAGGGAGGAGACACGCCTCCCTGAGCTCTGAGGAGGAGAGAGGAGAGATTAGTGATTAGGAGGAAAAAGCAGGATAGAAGAGAGGGAGAGAGGGGTAAAAACCCAAACCTTCCTCACCCTCTCATCCTCCAAAAAGGAGGACGTTACAGGAGGGAGCAGCTCTCCTCTGCATCACAATGCATGTGGTTTAGTTTTTAGGTCTGAGGAGGCCATCTTCTCCTCCTTTACATTACTGGAGGAGGAGAAAGGAAGCAAGGAGGTGTGTGTTTTTTGTTCAGGGGTGCAGAGAAAGGAGAAAGGAGGAGGAGGAGAAAGTGCAGTATCCTATAGTCCAATGAGACGAGGAAGTTAGGAGGTGAAGGAAAGAAGGAGGCCAGGAGGGAGGGCTGAGCGCAGGAGGTGGTGTGGAAAAGGTGAGCAGGACGTCAGGAGGAGGATGATTCGGGAGGCCGTCAGAGGGGTGAGGAAGCAGGTGAGCGAGCAGCAGATGAACCTCTTTCTTTCTGATAGATGCCCAGTTTGACCTCTGACCCCACCAAGAGCACACAGGAAGTGAGATGCCCGAAAGAGAGAGAGAGCAGAGAGAAACAGGAATCACTTCACCAGCACTGACTTTGGCAGAAACGCCTCCATCTCGGCGTCTCTGTCCGTCTTCTCGGACGAGGAAGACGAGGAGGAGGAGGAGCTCGGGGATGCCGAGCTGCCGGGCGCTTTGGGGAGGCTGTACATGTAGACTGCGCCGATGACAAGCCCCGCCCCCGCAGTGAAGACTATGTCCACGTGGAAGCCGAACAGGTAGATGGATGTCACCGTGGAGACGATGATGGAGAAGGAGGTGGCGAAGCCCTTGAGGATGTTGTCGGCGTACTTCACCACCACGGCCACCAGCAGCCCGCCGAACGCCTGGTTGAAGATGACGCACCACACCATGCTGGTGTAGCCGAACAGGAAGCCACGCTCGGCAATGGCGGCACCGTCATTCCACCAAAGTCCCAGCAGCCCGAGCGCTGTGCCGAAGATCCCCAGCTGCACGTTCCTCACCCACACGGAGGCGGAGCTGCCCTTCAGGATCTTCTCAAAGTATACGCCGGCAAATCCCGACGACAAGCAGCTGATCACCACGGCAACCAAGCCCACGGTGTAGTTCTGATTGGAGGTGTCCTTCACCGACGCCTCTTTGTTGCCCTCCTGCTGCACCTGCAGAGAGACGATCAATGCGTCAGCATCGGTTCGAGGCTGACGCCGGGCTTCATGTTTACGGGGAACATCGTCCCTAAAAGGTTCCCACACGATTACGACTGAAGAGCTTAACTACGCCCATCCCTGTTTGCTCCCCTCAACCACATTTTCCTGCCCTCTCTGTCACCTCGCCTACGTCACAAACACAGCAGCTTGTTTCAGCATTAAAAGTTGGAGCCACAGAAACATGCTGAGACGCTTAATAAACCTCTCTGTGAACTGTGGCTACACAAAGACGCCGCCTGATTTCTTAACTTAAATTTCAGGGCTTCTGGGGAACGGCAGGTGGTGGAAGCTCACCTGCACGATGGCGACTCCAGCAAACAGCAGCAGCAGAGAAATCCACTGAACTCTGGACAGAGACTTCCTGAGCATGAGCACGCTGAACAGAGCCGTGGTGAGGATTTTCAGCTGGTATGTCACCTGAGGGAGGGACAGGAAGCCACCATTTAACTGCGTTTAATCGAATGTACACAAATCTGAAGCCTTTATTAAATCTCAGTGTCTGTGAATCTGTGCATTAAAAGTTTTACAAGTTATTAAAGGTACTAAACTAAAGAACTTGGCAGCTCGAGATAAAAATGTGTAAAGAAAATTGTTCCTAAAATATCAGAAAAATGCCAAAAAATATGAACAGTATAAAATAAAATTACTATTAGAAGTTTCATTCATGTTAAATATTAATTATATCCTACTAGAATCAAATGACAGAACAGATCTATAACATTGTTATTGGTTTGATTAAACCTTTCAGTTTATAATAAGATGCCAAATTTTTCAGTCAATTGACAAACCGGTTAATCACCCGGCTGTTTCGATAAGAACAGACATGACGAGGCGGGTTCGAGTGCCTTCTCTGTGAACGCGGTCTGACCTGGAAGGTGGCGGCCGGCAGGTTGGAGATGGCCACGTACTGCAGGTTGTTCTGCAGAGTGTAGATGAGAGAAGGAACGGCGAGCTTCAGAGTGTCTTTGTACTGAACCACGATGACGTCAATCAGGAAGTACACCATCTCCTTCACGTTTACTGCAGAGAGAAAGGGGCGGAGCTAAAGGCTGCTGTTGTACCTGCTGACCTTTGATCTTTGAACGTAGCCTCCGAAACAGCTCAGGTCTATGCTGACAGCGTAGGGCAATAAAAAGTAAACCATGCTCGAGTAAGTGGCCCAAAATTGAGGGATGGGGTGCTGCCACCTACTGACAGGAGGCTGCTTTGCATCTTAGACCCAAACAGGGGTTAAAATAATGAAATGTAAATAATTGCCCTTGTTAGTTTTAAATGGAAATACTAGTTTTTGGAGTATTTATTTAGTATGAATAATTATAACACGAGGAAGCTGCTGCTTTGTTGGTCAGGGCTGTTTTACCTCCACCCAAATAAAATTATTATTTGAATTTAAAGCAGTCCCTCACAGCTACAAGCAAAGAATATTCCTGTAACTAACCAAGTAATTCATTTTCATATCATCTCCTAAAATAAATTAATTATTTTGTCTATCGAACACTGCAAAGAGAAGCTTGGCATGTATAGTTTAGGAAAAAAAATGTCTGGAGTTCCTTAAGATGATTAATCAATTATATCAAAATAGCTGCTTTTTAATGCAGTTTTTTCAAACAAGAGCAGCGACAAAAGCCTGCGAGGCTACAACTAACTCTTCTAACTCTACAGCCAAGAAAGCAGCTCAGTGGGATTAACTCACGTCTCTTCTGCAGTAGGATGATGACCAGACACGTCAGGACCTTCAGGACCTCCGCCATCACCACGGCCGACGTGGTGAAGAAGCGGTCACCTGGCAACGTGCGGACGTACCGGATGCTGAGGATGAGCGATGCATTCTGGACCACGAGCACGGCCAGGCTGATGTACTTCAACCGTCTGTTAACTGCAGGACAAGAGTTCACCATAAGGTTCACCACAGTTTTCATACGAGGAAGAGATTTTACAGAAGAGCAGCGAAGTTTAGGTGCTCCGCTTTAGGATCATGTGACTGCATCAGGGGTATTTTGTGGGCCACAAAGAAACAAATAAAATGAACTAATAAACCAAAAAAAAAAAAAAAAAAAAAAAAAAAAAAAACTAATAAGGGTGGTATATCACCATGGTAACATATGCTGCAGAGCATGTTAAGTTTAAAAAAGTGATGAGCCTGTAAAAAGCCACCCCTGGCTGACTGATCGGTTTATCATTGATGGAAGATTAAACCTCAGTGCAAAGTTTTTATCCATCAGCAATACACTCAATCGATTATCAGGAGCAGCTTTCTTATCTTTTACTTCCATCTAAAAGCAACTTTAACACTGTACTGTAGGGGTGTCAAACATGCAGCACGGGGGCCAAGACCGGCCTGTCAAAGGGTCCAATGCGGTCCATTAGATGCCCATGGGAAACAGCAGAGGAGGAAGGCTGCATCACCTTCACCTTGTTGAGAGACACTGAGCCTGCTTGGCGTGCTGACATGAGTGAAAGCTCACACTGTCGAGTCCTGCACCACCAACACCACCACCTTACTTCAAAGTAGCTCTGCACCTTCAGGACCAAGAGATGCTCCTGCTCTTCCTCTTATATCTATGACAAATCTATCTGTCATCCTCTGAACCCGCAGGAGTCCAAAGTTGAGTTAGCAGTAATGTAAGAACATCTGTGAACAGTGAAGTCACAGCTGCAGTCAAGACTTGGTACAGAAATCTGCTCATCACCACTAAAACAGCATCTTCAGCTTCTATAGCTCATATTACAGCTTCTTTATTAAGCACAGGTTGCTAATACCCCCCGTTTACATTCATACCTGCCTTAATTCTTCATGGCACAGACTCAACAAGAGCATCACACAGCTGTCTGCTTTACTGTGTACGCAGTAATGAATATATCAGCTTCATGCAGACCAGTAAAACCACAGAGGCCCAGTGGGAGCATGCGTCTGTTATGGAAGTACGAAACAGTGGACCAGTTTTTCCTTCCTGGAACTTCTTCTGGTGACTGTTTGCATGCTGTGTCTATTTCTTGTCCTAATGTGTGTGAAGCCACTCAGGCGTGCCAAAGGTGTGACATATATCAGCATTTTTAAACTGATTAGAAAACAGCCGTTTATCAGCTAGAACGGGTTCTCTGCTGCTCCAAGGGAGTGTCCGGAAGTTTCTACCTGAGTACACCTGGCTCTGAAGTCTCCCTGGCTGGCCCGGCCTGCGCGCGCGCACACACACACACACACACACACACACACACACTAAGAAGGAGGGGAGGGGGGAATGGGCACAGTAGAGTGTGTGTTCTCTGCAGAGGAATAGGCGAGTGTGTGTTTTAAACCACAAACTCCGCTGGGCTAAAAGTCCACGTCACCAGCCGTCGCTCACTAACACACCTTCACACTGCACCTTGATCATGGCAGTGTGTTAGCGTTAGCAGCCAGGCAAGAGCCCATTAACAGACACTGACTAGTTAGCTGCTGAGTTAGCCGCTACCTGCTGGGGCTGCTGTTTATGTTTCACTCGTTTAAAATCACCTAAAGTTTTATTTAATAAACACCTGACTGTCGGCATTAGCTAGCTAGCTAACCGTTGAACTTTTCTGGTTAACTAATTTAAAGTCGTCGTTAAGTCTCTTTACTCTGGTTGGCTTAGCAGGTAGTTAGCTAGCCTCTACCGCTCTGCTAAAACAGACCGAGAAACTTTATTATATTTAATTTATGTTAAGTTCAATTTCATTGTTTTTAAACGCTCAATCCCTCCAAGTCTAATTCACCCACTGACCCAGGCTCGGAGCCGTGAGGGCCGTGTGAAGTTATCCCAGCTCCCGGCTCTCCCTCCGAGGACTGCTCACCTTCACTCTGACCGCGGCTCGCTGTCTTCTCCTCTCCCGTCTTGCCGAGGTCCCCCACGGCCATGCTGCGCTAACTTTGCTGCCCTACGAACCGAGCCTTTACACCGCTGCCTGCTCGGCTAACACTCCGCTAGCCCACCAGCTAGCCACGCTCTCAGTTTAGACCCCACCGGAGCTCCCGTTCTCCGGCGTACTGCGCGGCCTAAAGCGCCGGGGCCGTCCGACAAATACTGGGCTGGAGGAGAGAGGAGGCTGCGGAGGAACAACCGGAGGACCCACCGGGATCATCAGGAGGAGAAGAATACTTCGTGTAATATGTGAGGTGTCCAGGAACTGAAGCGACTACAGCTGCAGAGACAGGAGCAGCGAGCAGGAGGTCTCACTCTGTGGGAGAAAACGGGGCTCAGGAAGGGAGGACCACTATGGAAGGTCACGTGTGCCAAAAAAGTATTGTAAAATAAAATAGAAAGCCAAACAAATATATACTCGCGATTTTGTATACATCTGTACAGGTTCTCTGTGTAACATAATAAAATAAAATAAAATAAAATAAGCCCCATTTTGACTGCCAGTACTCACAGGTGGGTGGACCTATGCAGTTCACTCGGGCTATCCCCAGCCAGGCTCCGTGAGTTAAGTCGTGGCCACGAGGTGCTTGCTGATAAGCCCATGCTGATAAGGCATGGCTCCAGGGTGCGGCACCACTTTAATCGGGCCTCCAGTTTGTTTTCTTTAAAGTGAATCTTCTAAATAACTCCTAGTTGGGGTGATTTGCGCAGGGTCATCATAGAAGAGCTGGAGAGGGTGGCAGGTGAGAGGGAGGTCTGGATATTAGTGTTCATATATTTGATTTTTAAACATATAGCTGTGTCGAAACTCCGTAATTGATCTAAATAAAATACACAGCAGTGCCTGAGTGACTCACAAACAGCAGATGGAATAATGCCTTAAAGTCGTAACTCAGACTTATTCTTATAATTTGTTGGGGTGTTGTTACATAAACACTGTTTTTATTTCAAAAATAAAAACTGTCTGATCCGAGCAGGAAAAAAAGCGCACACATGTAGCTTTTAGTAGTTTTATATCAGCAGGATTCGGGCGTCTTTGAAACACTCGCTCAGGTGCGATCCTTTCATTGGTCCGTTTGGTTGATGGTGGTTTCTGTGTGAGACATAAACGGTCTCTCACCAGGAGCTCCGGAGAAACTGTCAGAGTGAGACATCTTTCTCTCCTCCTCTACCGACAGACGAACAACCTTATCCTCCAGGTTGAGCAGGGAGCATTCCTATTGGCTGCTGGTGGGACCTCACCTGTCAGATGGTTTGAGTGTTCAGCGCCACCTGCTGGTCAAATATGGAGGAGACGTTCATCCAATCAACGAGCACACACACACTGGTAAAGATTACCTTTATGAACTACAGTCTGCTTTTTTTAATTTTAATTCACTGTATGATTTTTTTTAATAAAAATAGTGAAAATGACTTCATTTGTTTTGACTGCTTTAAAAAGAAAAAATAAGAAACCTGATCAATCAAAAGACTGTTGAACTGTTAATCAAATAATTTCCTCTCTGCTTCTTTATTTTGCTGGTACTCCAACAAAAACATCATGTTTGATTAATTCTTCATGTTTTCTTTGTATCTGCTTCCTGTACCTTCAAACTGAGCATCAGAATGAGTAACACTGGTGATTCAACTGACTTTGAATATGGCATAGTTGCTAGATGGGGTACTGCTGAGATTTTACTGCACAACCATCTCCAGGGTTTACAGAAAAGAAAATATCCAGGTGAAAACGACTCGTTGATGTCAGAGGTCAGAGGGGAAAGACCGGACTGCTTCGAGGTGAAGGCAAAAGTAGCTCAAATAACTACTTTTTAAAAGCACAGTATGCAGAAGAGCATCTGTGAGTGTAGAGCATGGTGAACCTTGAAGTGCACGAGCTACAGCAGCTCTATTTTTGCTGTATTGTTAGATGTTAGAGTCAGAATTTGGCCTAAACAGCATGAAAGCATCCTGCCTTGTATCAGTGGTTCAGGCTGCTGGTGGTGTCATGGTGTGGGGGATATTTTCTTGGCACTCTTTGTTTAAACACCACAGCCCCTACCTGAGTAGTGACCACACTGTATCCGTCCTCTGATTGGTCCATCAGGCAGGATAACACACCGTGTCATAAAGCTCAAATCATCTCAAACTGGTTTCTTGAACATGACGACGAGTTTGCTGTAATGAAACGGCCTCCACCGTCAGCAGATCTCAGTCCAACACGGCATCTTTGGGTTGTGGTGAAACAGGAGACACATCCATGATACCTTTTCATAAATATTAGATTTTTTTATTACAATCAATCAATTTTAATTTATTTCATTTTAGTCACACAGTGTTTATTTACATGGATTTGATTTTTTAAATTAAAATGTCAAGTTTTATCTTTAATGTTAATCATTTCATTTTGGACGTTTTTGATTTGATAATTTTAAAATTTCCAACTCACAGTTTAATTCAGTAAATCCCAAATTTTGAATTTTCCTCTTATTTAAATTTGTATTCAATAATTATATGATTAATAACTTTATCTCAAAGGTTCTTACAGTTGCACTTGAGTTTGTTGACGTTTCTGTCACTACAGTTACTAAGTGACTAAAAACATACTTATGTTATAATTTTATGTCATATTTGTCACATTGTGATACCTACATTGGTTGTTTTATATCTCGTTTCTCTTTGTAAAAGTAGTTTTTCCTGCTGGATCACTGTACAGTACATGCTTAAAGTAACGCAGTAAAGCACCTCGTGTATTTCAGTAAGTCTACTTGAATGCATGTTGAGCAGTGAGGCAGCATTTCCAGTTTTAACAAGTCACCGATCAAGCGCTTCAAGTTTCAAACCAGTTTCTTCTGATTCTTTCTTTTGTCCTAAACGTTCATTTCCTGCCCGGAAGCTTCACCTCAGGGCTTCTTTGGAAGGGCGAGGAAAACCACTGCACCTCCCACAGACACTGATCTCTGCTCTTAGACACAAGACTGAGGTGACATAACCTCACAGTCCTTCTGAGCTCATAGGAGTGTTTAATATAAATGAAGACATTTAACGGCTTAGTTGTGGTGCAGGAGCTTATTACATGAAAAAGCAAATTAAAAGCACTGCTCAGACACAGACTCTGTGCTCACAGCCCAGCCTCGTGCAGCTGGTTTGGAGTCCACATAAGAAGAGTTAGCAGGTCCAGCTCTGGGACTGCGTTGTCTTCACGGGTTCGCTCTGAGCACATGTAAAAAAAAAAAAACCATCTTCTAAACCAAGAATTTATCTTTTAAGTCTGTTAGGAACCTGGTCTGGAAAGTAGAAAGTTAGACAAAGAGAAAGTTGTCAGTCAGACAGAAAACAGAACAACGTGATGAAATGAATGAATCTTTTATTCAAACGTTGGATCGGTTTTGTTTTGCTTTTGATCCAAACTTTCTATTTAATGTAAATAAACTGAACCAAGTGACCCGATGAGTCACTTTTTTTTCACCATAGAAAAAACTGAATACATAAGTATCTACAGAGGCAGCACATCTGCAACAAAAACAGGACGTGGGAAAAAAAAAAAAATCCCCACCTTGAACATGAAACCACCTTCACATCAGAAAATGAAAAAGTCTTTTTTCCATATTAAAAACAGAATTTTCATTTTACTGACAAATCGAAGCTGAAACTGAGAGTGACTCATTTTTGTGCTTTTTGACGAGGCACCAGTGACCTGAAGCGTGATTGAAAAAAGTCACAGCTTGCAGGTTTCAGCTAAAAAAACAAACAAAAAAAAAAAAACATAAAAAAATTTTTAAATATAAAGAGGCTGAATTTCTTTTGAAAACAGTGTTAAGATCAAAAGTGAAGCAGTATCAGCTCAAAAAACTCAGCTTCACGGTGTAAAGTAACAGCAGGTGTCTGTGTCGAATTTCTTCTGTGGCACATAAAAAAAAAAAAAAGAAGGAAGAAGTTATAGTAATAAATAAAGTCAGTGTTTGTCGTCCTTGGAGTCGATTCAAACGACCCGAAAGATTATCAGAAGAGCTGCAGATCAGCGACTTCCATCACAGCAGCAGCTCCGTTGTGATTACTTATGTGACCTCCGTCCTGTAGGGGGGGCCATTGTCCGTCTGAACTTCTAAATTTCAGTCCCGGAACAGCTGGAACGAACTCCGGGCCAAAATAAATAATCAATAAATAGGCAAACCAGCTGAGATAAATAACTTCCAGACGAGGGTGCCGCCAGGTTTAATGTGACAAACAGGAAACTGATCAGGAACGCATCCAATTGGCGATCCTAAAGTCCTTAACAGTCCAGAGTCCCGACACTTCACAGGGATTGACAGGGCAGGGAGCCGTGCTCTTCCCGCAGGCCTCCCCTCTCCTCTTCCTCCTCCTCTTTGTCATTTCCTGCCTTCATCCAGGGGTGCGACAGGATCTCCTCCAGAGTGGGACGGTCCTCCGGCTGGAAGGAGAGACACCAGCGAATCAGAGACTGACATCCTGGTGGGAAAAACAAAAGAGAAAGGATGTGAAAAACTGGACCACACATTTAGGAGGGGGTCATGTGACCCTGAACCCCACAGTCATTGTGAAGGAGGAAACTCCCGTTGAGAAGAACCTGATGCTCACCTGTAGACACCCGCCTGGTGAAACTGGGGCAGGCTCTGTAAATCTCCACGTCGTGCTCAAAGGGAATGTCGCCGCAGACCATGTCAAAGAGCAGAACCCCCAGAGACCAGACGGTGAGGGGGACGGCCTCGTAGCACTGCGATGCAATCCACTCAGGGGGGCTGTAGACCCGAGTTCCTGAGAACGCAGGAAGTGAGGAGAGGAGGGTTACAACGTGAAACTTGGAGGCACTGAGATGGATTTTGTAGGGGGAGGGTGAGAAGAAGCTATGGGTTTAGAGTGACTGGGTACCTTGAAACTCTCTGTACGGCGTGTCCTTAAGCACCGCCCCCGACCCGAAGTCTATGATCTTGATATCCATCGTTCTCGTGTCTACCACTATGTTCTCGTCTTTGATGTCCAGGTGCACGACGCCACGGGAGTGAATGAATCGAAGCGCTTCGACCACCTGATGGAAAATCCTATCGGGAAGAACCAAGAACCAGGACGTTAACGAAAATGTCAATGACCACAGCAGAACGCAGTAGCATCATTCAAAGGTGGTGGACGGGAGCGCAAACCTGAGTGCGAGGCTTTCAGACAGCGCTCCTCTCTCCGTGATGAAGTCGAACAAATCCTGGCAGTGCGGCGGCCTCTCCATCACTAGCAGGAAGCCCCGCCCCTCCACCTCGAACCAGTCCAGCATGCGGATGACCCCAGGGTGGCCCCCGTCCTCTGACAGCTGCTGCAGCAGAGCAATCTCCATCGGAACGGGATTGACCTCATCTGGCTGAGGGGAGGAAAGAGGAAGATTATTAAATTATATAGAAATAATCTGTTAATGTAGACCTAGTCTTAATTTTTGTTGTTGTTGCTTTTTTTATTTCTATTTTTTAAATGAATCGGTTATTTTTTACCGCCGCCTTTAAAAAATATGAGTCATAGCGGGAATCACAATGCCTGATACTAATATGCAAATTAACTGACTCTGTTTTCAGGACTTTCTGAGTCACACATTTGGGTTTTAAAATCAGAAACTCCAGCCTGGTGTTTTTGTGCCCTGAATCCTCGTTTGCAGGTGGCTTCAGGTGTTTTTTGCATTGGTGGGGAAACCCAAATGAATTCGCAATGAATAATAAATGACTAAAGAGGTGGTGGTGATAGTGGGGAAATCCTGAGGTGTCATTTACCAAACCGTGACGTTACACATTTCCCAACCACCGCCTACAGCTGCAGTTCATCTGAGCCACCGGCAGAGGGCGGAGCTAAACAATCTGAGCTTTGTTTACAGGCGTCACTCAAAACACCTCGTGCGTTTTTGTACACATTTAGTAAAAAAGAAAAAAGTATCACTCACCAGTCTGGTCCACTTTTGAACTCTGTCAGCGGCAATCTGCTTAATGGCAACCTGGATGGACAAAAAAGGAGTAAAATATTAAATAAAAATCCAATTCTCGAGCAATAATAATGGAGAAAAAGCGCATCTCTTAAAAATGAACAAACACAGGCGTGTATTATTTACCTGTAGTCCATCGGAGAGCCTCTGGCCTGAAAACACGGAGCCGAAACCTCCGCTGCCGAGCAGAGGACCGCAGCGATACTGACTGAGGAAGGGCTCCTTCACTGAGGGCCAAAACACAAGAGTCACATTAGTGCATGGCTCACACTTACAGACCGTACATTCCCCAACAAGACAACAGAAACCTATACAAATACCATAAGGTTTCTACCGCTGTACACAAAAAACGTCACTGCGCACATTTATTTTTAATTTAAAACTGATATCTGTCTGATATTCCTGTTTCTCAAATAAAATAACCGAAAACTTGAATTTCGTTTATAATGTTGTACCAATGCACTCCAACAAATCCTGTGGGACTTAATATTTTAAAAGCGCCATTTTAACGGTTTCCCTTTTTAAATTTCAGCGTTTTTTAAACGTTTCGCAGCTGCTGAGCGGCTCTAATTTAGCCAAAGTGCGCTACCTGAGCGCGAACCGGGCTGTTAAAGTCGCTGTTTTTTTGCATGCAGTCTGGTTGCAGCGTGCAAAAACAGCGACTGCGTTTTGGAGGCAAATTAAACCAGTTTACACGTCTTAATTTGACATTTTTAATCACACATGTAACCTTTCTTGTAGTTCTCACCGTTCTTTCCTCGGACTTCTTCCTCCAAGTCGAACTCCATGGCTCTCTTATCCAGCATTTTGTAAAGTGTTCCGTTTAGTTGAAGTTAATAAAAGTCCATTCTCCTGTAGGCGGAATAGCGCTTCAGATTTTTAATGATGATTTTCCCAGAAAACTCAAAGAAAAAGTCCTTTAGAAGTTATTTACTCCTGGTTAATGCGGTGGAAACGCGTTCACAGAAGAGTTAAAACCCTGTTAACTGACTCGCTCTGTCTCTGTTGACCGCCTTCGTTGCTCTACTATAGTGTTTTGTTCCTTATTTATAGTAATCTAACGGAGCCCCGCCCACTATACCCTCACCGTCCAATCAGCACGGAGCCGTGTGCTCAATGTTTTGAACCGGCTACATTCAAGTCGCGCCTTCATGAATATTCAAATCCCGCGAGAAGAATTCGTAGAATTCGTTTCAACGAACTACCGGAGGAAGCGCGCGCTGATATCTTGACGGGAAAGAGCGGGGCGGTTTCCCCTCAGAGACACGCACGCGCGCACACACCGAAACCAGCGGTTCCTCAAAGAGTTGGTTTTGTTGAGCTTCTGTCAAAGTGACCGAGTTTTGTTACCTGCTGACTGGGGTCGCGCCTCATTATAAATGCGGTATTTTTAAACGGCTTTCCTGTGAAAGCGACAATTACGAGAAGGTCAAAATAAGACCAAGTGAGTGCCAAGAATCCGGCCGAGAGGACCGCAGACTGCCCCTGAACCTAATGAAGCTGCTCAGTCTGAGCTTCTTACCACAGAATCAAGTAATCCCATCATTTAACTGACGTCAGATTTTTAAAAAGTTTTAAACTTTCCCCCAGCACGAAGCTAAAACCTCAGATTTCTTAGACTTTAAACCATCCTGCAGGACTTTTTAAAATTTAATTTTAGCGTTTACAGGAACATATAAATTGCTTTAAAGAAAGTTTAGTCATGTTTAAATAAAAAACGCTGACTGTGCCTCAAAATAAGCCTTTAAAACACCTTTGCTGCTGATAGTGCTCATACTAGATATAGGATTATTTAAGTGCTATGTGTGTCTAATTTATCACAGCTCAGTGCTGTAAATATAGCTTTTATTTATTGTTTTAAACTGGTTTCTTTGGACTAAAAGAGAAATCGCAACTGTTTTTATTGGTTTAATTACCTGTAGGGGGATAAAGTTTTGAGAAGTTTAATTTTAAAGCAGTAGCGTGCATGTTTACAACTACCATTCAAATTTAATAAAAGCTACTGAAAGCTTTGCCTCAAATTAATGTTTGAAAAATTTTGCTGTTCTTCCAGATCTGACCTTTCTTTGAGTACCATGTCTCATTCTCTGGCGAACTGGTGAAAATGGATCATACTCAGGACTGTAAGGAGGACAAAGCAGATTTTACTCCACTGCTAATGCAGAAAATGATTTAAGTCGTGATCAGATGAATTTGTTCACAAACCTCAATTTCACCAGTAATACTTTGTGGCCCTTGTCAGAGGATGAGTACTCAGCACTGTAGTTACATGATGGTCAAGCTCTAACACCAGGCTACGGAAGCTTGCTTCTGCCACTGATTTTTATTTTTTGCCATTCATAACTTAAAATTTCGAGTTCATTTCCCAAACTTTGATTGAAACTCCCCCCACCTTTCTCATGTTTCTGAGGTGCTAAAGCAAACAGAAGCAACTGCTCATAAACGTCATTTGGTTATAAAAATACTGATATTCATATTCTTACTTGAACTCAGTGTTTAATTTGTAAATCAGAAAGGAACAGAGAGAAGGTCAGAGAGAAAGCTGCATTCGTTAATCACAGTAATATAGTGTTGGCTTTTTGTTGGTTCAACTTTGTGTTTGTGAAGCAAGGTTAACTGTTGCTTCTCTTTTGTGAACCGACTGCTTCCTGTCATATTTCATCCCTGTTTCCAGAACAAAAGGACTGGCTTTGTGTCAGAAGTTAGTGAGGGTGACCTCTACCTATACGACTTACAAGAGCTACAATTGGAAAAACCCAGAACCTCTTCATCAAACCACGTCTTTGTTCATATACAAGTCATGTGTAAAAAAGTGCAGGCAACGTCATCAAATGTCTTCTTTACAGTGTAAAGAGTAAATTTAGGTCCATCGCAGAATCATTAAACCACAACTTCTTCATCATCTGGATTCAAACTTGTGATTTCTTTCAGTATATTACCCTCTCTCTCGTTCTGGTGTTTTTATACGTATAATAGAATGACCTCCATCACTTTGGCTACACTTTAGTGAAAAGGAGAAGGAAAAAAAAAAAGAAACGACATTTTTTCAGAAACATTTTCCTCTTTTTATTCCAAGAAAAAAAGTTTTTTCATCCCAAACAATAAAATAAAATAAAACAAACTTATATTAATAATAACAACAGTAATCAATCATTAAGAGGATAAGTATGACAATTCTCTATTTTTCTCAGTTTTTTTTTTGTTTGTTTTTTTAAAATTTGACGCTTTTTCTCTATGATGATATTGGTCGTGGTCAATTAAACATGCAGCTAAATAAGTCCAATGATGATGATGATGAAGGTAGAGGAGGAAGAGGAGAAAGACAAAAAGAGGAATGGGGTGTGAGGGGATGTTACAGGCCGTGAAGCTGGAGGCGCTTTTTCTGTTTTAGAAAGTAAATGTGTCGAAATAAAATGGCCGCCAGTAGCGGTGGGGGGTTGGTTTGGCTTTTTACAGCCAAGCTAAGCTTAGCTAGCATTAAAACATAATAAGACTTTTTTGTGTGATAGCTTGCTCGCTAAAGACTTTGGGTAACTTAGCCTAAACACAATGATTATGGGACTAGCAATCTTCACGCAAAACAACTGCCAGAGGGAGAAACTACTACTTTGCTACTGATTGCTAAGCTAACAGCGACTCCGCTTATTAGCAGCGATGCTAATGACCTAGCCTTAAAACAGAGTAAGACTTCAGGTGATAGCCTGCTCACTGACGAGCATGCTAACTTAACCTTAACATTGTTAAATATTTCCAATCCTGATTAGCATGATCAAGTTTTAAAATGCAGTCATTCCCTGACGCAGAATGGCTGCCAGCATGAGTAACAAAAGGGCCAAAGAAACAATTGTAACTAGCATAACGTGTGCTACGATAAGTGGGGAGGAAAAAAAAAGCTAACAGAAACACCTTCTTTAATTAAGCTAACTGTAAATGTAGCTTGTTAGTGGTGTAAGACTTCAGGTAATAGCGTTAGCCTCCAGGACCCTGACACACAAACAACCAACTGGCCGCCATTTTTTCCCCCCACTTCTGATTAATATTCTTCATTCAAACCAATGATGATGTTAGCTGCAGAGCTAACGGCCTGATTTCAAAAAGTAGAAATGTACCGATTGCAAAATTCTGGGCCAGTGTTTACAAGTACAATTTGCCCTACGGCTGATACTGATACCAATGTTTGTTTATTTAAGTTTTTTATTAATTATTTTATTTTATTTATGCAAAGGAACCTTCATTGTATAAAAACAACAAAAAATGTCACTGAATCAAAACTTAAAGTCTTTCAGCTCTTCATGTCACTACTTTTTATACATTTAGCCAGCACGAAACTCAAGTGAAACAAATGCGCAAACGTCTGCCGCCGCCGTCGCTGAACGCCGTCATACGGCAGTCAGTAAGGTCGGCAGCAGGCGATGCAGATGTCCCGCCAATATTTCAGTACATCCCTAAACACCAGGATTAAAATTCAAAGCTGCCCAGAACGATGTTTAAATGTCAAAAAGTACAAATTACAGCTGACGGCGAGTCAGCGTTAAGACCGAGCTCCGTCTGAGTGGTAACCAGGAAACGAAAAGACAGAAAAAAAGAGGCGAGGAAGAGGAAGTGAGATGGGAAGGAGGAAAGAGAGTCGACGGAGTGGAAACAGAGAGATATGAGCCGATGAGGAACCCCAAAAAAAAAAAAAGTGCATCATTGTTGGATGTTTTATTTTTTCCCTGGTGGAGCTCCTTCAGTGGGTCAGAGGTGAGGTGGGGGAGGGGCAGGAGAGTAGTGGTGGGGGTTGGGATACCGGGGTTGAAGGGTCATTGTTGTGTGTGCGCGTGTTTTTTGTTTTGTTTTGTGCGTATCGGGCCGGTTATCAGCTGCTGTCGGGTGACGGCTCTCTCTCTCGATGCATGGCGGCGCTCTGGTGCTTGATTTTGTCCAGATACTCCTGCTGAGAGACCGCCAGCACCGACGCCAGGATCTCGTCGTCCTCCCAGTCTGTCAGGCCTGAAACACAAACACACAAAATATATGAAAACTTTTAATACACGGACCTGCTCTGCTCACGTCCACCTCTGCATCAAACTCTCATACTCTGAAACAAAAAGACTCACTTTCATATGCCAGCTTCAGGAAGCCAGCTGAGGGGCAGTACTTTATGTGTGTGACAGTACTCAGAGCAGTCTGAAGCACTTTTGGGGGGTTTTAGCGCGCAGAGTTTAATTTATGACGGTGACAGTTAATAATAACATCCCAGACATTATCTGCAACATGATCTGATCGTTAGGTCTGACGTCATTCGCCTTTTTCACGTGCAGATGCTCCTTCAGGTCCCAATGCAAACAAGGACAGAGGCAGTGTTGAGAGTTAAAGACAGACCAAATTATTTCCAGCAAAATTAACAGTGTGGCTGTTCTCTCAGGTGTTATAATAAGCTTTCATGTCCATCCATACACAATGTTAGACTTGGATTGGGGTCAAAATGTTCTCAGTAACAGTTCAAATGCTCATCGTGTCATTTGGTGACATTGGCAGGAAGAACGCGATGAAAACAGACCAAACTACTCCGCCGTGTGCGTCATGAGTTGGAAAATCGTATCTTAAACACCTGCTGAGCATGAACAGTGTTAATAAATGCTAGAGAACGACACCCGAATAGGTTTCAAGTCTCAAAACCAAAGGGACAAAGCACGGCACCGTGTTAAAAAGACGAGAGGCTCTTTCAAAAATGAAAAAGCACGATTCCCTGAATTGTATCAATTACTTTAAAAGATAAACTGGGGCACTGAGCGCTGGCCTCAGATGTGAAGTCCTGTAGTGTTTTTATGAGGAAATCAGTTTGAAGACTCCGTATGGACACTAAAAACGACTTAATGCTATTTACCTAAATGACTGAGCTCAACACAGTGAAAGTGTCATTTGCCCTCATTTAAAGTTGTGTTAGTCTCACGGTGCGTCTGTAGCTTCTGGTCAGATGGAGACAAAGATCGTCCAGTCAGAGTTTCTGCTTTATTTTTGGGGGAGTGGGGCTCAGTCTCTGTCTATCCATCTTTTGGTGTTAAACTAATTATCACGTGTCAGGAAGCTTTTGATGCACAAACAGTTTGTTATCAGCTCTGACAAAAGCTGAATAGCTCCCAGTTAATCAAGCCGGGGCCTGGCTGTTGGTCTATCAGCTGTGAACGGTGAACGTACTCAGGGAGAGTGATTGAACCCTCTTAGTTGTTAAACAGATTTACAGGAAATGATTATGATGGTTATACTTTGAATAGTTTGATGCTGGCAGACACAAACTACTCCTGCAGAGAGGGTTTCAACTTTGTCTTTTTCTTTTCTGATAATCAGAGCAAACGTAATGAGGTTTTAAATATCTCCCTGAGTTTGCAGGCTGGGAACAACAGCCAACAACAATAACGAGAGTCTGCGAGTCCCGAGCGGTGAGGGGAAAAGCGAATACAACTTACTACGATCGGGACGTCTCGCGCCTGCAGAACGACCATCTGGTCCATCTCTGCCGGACAAATCCAGGCATGTGTTGCTTGTACTTTGCAGCGATTTGAGTGCTGCTGTTACAGAGCACTTTGTTATTTCTATCTTTAACGTCTGCAGTTGTGACTTCTTTTGCTGCGGTTGCATTAATCTGGCATTTGCCATAAACACAAACAGATATCTCTCAAACGATAATGCGCACCACTATCCATCTAGCTCCATCTGGATGTGTCAAAACTTACTTTAAAGAACAAACAAGTTCTGAACCACTGAACAGGAAGCACCTAAAGCTGTGAACGTGTCAGGACACCTGGAGGAGGTGACATAGAAGCACCGCAGAGGGCAGTGAGATTTTAGACGAAAATAAAGACTTACTTTCTTTTTATGACAAATCTTTTGGGAATTTTATCTGACCAATTAAAGATTAACATGCGGCAGTAAACATGTGGTCAGTGAAACCTGCTGTTGATTGGAGCTAAAGTCTCAAATGAACACAAGACACCAAATTTGTTCATGTAATTTAACCAATTTACATGCAGCAGTTTTATTTCAGCACAGTGAGTCCTAACGTTCTCTCCTTTGCTTTTGGTTACGCGCAAGAAGAAGCTGATCAAATGATGACAAATGATGACTCTCAAGTGTTGATTAACTAATTTTGGGAGTGGTCCCTCGCTGCCTGGCCATGTAGTTTAAACTCATTAACATGTGTTAGGAAGCTTTTGATAAACAGAACATGCTAATAAGCATATTTAAAGCAGAACTACTCAGGGAAGTATGACTACAAGCTCAAACTGGTCGCATTTTTCCTCAAGAATATTTGCTTTAACTTATCTCCTCTGCTCTCAGTTACATTGTTCATCATGTAAAGCTGAGGAGAACATGGTCAAACAAAGACACCACTCAAGTTTCTGTCAGTTGAGCTGCTGCTGGGAGGGGTCACGGTCTGCCCATCTTTAGTTTAAACTCATTAACACATGTTTGGAAGCTTGTGATGAACTTATAAGGTAATGATCAACTCCTAGTAAGAGACGAATACGTCGAGTTTAATCAAGCCTGATATCAGGATTTCTTATGTACTTAATTTATATTAGCACAGTGTATATCTTTCCCCATTAATAGCTGCTCTGCTCTCAGTTGCAGTTTTGTTCAAGAACCAGAGACAAAACCACCCAAGTTTCTGCCACTCTGACTGCTTCTGGAAGTAGACGTAGTCTCTCCATCGTTGGTTCAAACTCATTAACACGTGTTGGGAAGCTTTAGATAAACTAAAGAGTATGCTAACAAGCTCCAGTCAGCTTCTTTTGCTGTGCTCTAACCCTCTCAGACAAAATGCAAAATACAACAAAGGCTCTGAAATGAAATAAGGGCAAATAAACTAGATTTAAAAAAAAATGTAAAGTATGTACTTTTCTTCATCTTTGGCTTTTGACAGTACTTTTTGGCACCAGTTGAAGCTAACTGATTAAATTACCATAAGATCAATACAAGGTGAAAGGACAGGCAGAGAGAGTGGCTTTCTCTCAGATTTGTTTTTGAAAAGACATCGTTTACTGAACGATCTGCCTGAGGACTCTGTGACCACCCTCTCAGTCACAGCCACCAGGTCTGACAACTCTCCTGCCCGAAACTCATGCATCTTTTAGAATTAGGGGCGAGGCCACTTTAGGTGCAAAGTAGATGCTCCTTCCTAAATGCTAAATAAATGAACTGTCACCATATTTGTGTTGCTGGTGTCTTTGAGAGCATTTTTAATGAAACTAACTGATAAAAAATATCATCTGCTAACATAACATTAAGACATCTGTGCTTCCTTTTTAGGCAAATAGAGTTTTATTATGTTATTAGTCAGTAACATAACACTAATTAGCAGGAATCTATGTTCTTTAATTGCAGCTTGCAAGCACAAGTTAGCTGATAACTTGGCACTTCACCCTCTCATCTAAATGTTTCACTCATGGCTCCAAAAACCATCATGAGACCATCAAGCGCTTCAAATAAGTAATAACAGTGTCTACATACATGTTGACACAAACATGGTTTTGGGAACTATCAGGACCAGACTAAAAGAAACAGGAACCAGTGGCCCGTACATATATGACAGGAGATGAGTTTAATGTGTTGCACTTGTAGCGTGTAGTGTGCACCATGAATGCAGTATGTTCCACTTTACAAAGGCTCAGTGACTAAAATCTGAAATCACCGCTCACCAACAGCTGAACTGTGTGTTAGGTAGATGGAGTGAATGACTCAGCAAAGTGGTCCTGATATTACTTTACTTTCTTCTTGTTTTAAACTGCTTGCATACAGATTTTGCAGTGCTGAGTGGACAGCACTTCACCGTGATGACAGAAACGTGTCGTTGTCTTTTTAGTTTAACTAACAGTCAAAGCAGGATCAGGGGAGACTCAGATACTCCATGACACAGTTATTATTATCATCACAATGCCTCACTCATGATACAATGTTATTGCAATTTTAACATTTTGCAACACGGTGAGTTTTTAAATAACTATGTTGCAATTTCCCACCCTTTTTCAAACGACGCCCTCAAAGTTCAATTTTGTTCATATCTGTTTTACCCTGATTAAACTATTATTATACTGTAAAATAACACTGAAGCATAACCAAAGCCGTCATTAAAAACTTGCCATAAATGATACGATCTGTAATTGAATGGGGTCAAATTGGCAATTACGTGCAGTCTGTTTCTGCATGTAATGTGATAAATCGTCAAAGGCACGTCTGCCCAGCGTTGGATGGCTTCTCAGTTGAGCTTGCCGACTAATGTTATCTCAGGACGGCGGTGCACAAGATTAGTGGTCTTCTTAATAGTATTCCCAACGTAATTTTATTTAATAAAATCGATATTTGGTATCTCTATATTGTTACAATATAAAATATCAAAACAGTATCCTGTACCAATTTTTTTCCCCTCAACTAGTTAAGATGAGGGAGGCTGTGTGCTCGTGGATACAGGAGTTCTCGTGCTCACTCGGGATTATATCCCAAGAAGAAAACACAGTTTAAAAGGCAGTTGGGATATGAGACAGACAGAGAGACATCCTGATGAGTTAAATATCGTCTTGTACTTTGATAAACACTCCAGTATTCAGCTCTGTGCGTTAAACGTGATAAAACTGTTACACATACAGCAACAACAACAAAACTGTGTATTTTTTTCATAGCAACAACAGCATGTACGTCCTCAGATAACCTCACATACACGCACACGCACGCACACACACACACCAGGCTCAGCTGCTTCCTGTTGAGGACTGACTGTAAACAAAGTGACTGTCAGCTACATGTGTGTATCGTTATAGCCGTCTTTTTGAGGACCAGGAGGAAATTTACACCTTGGACGGACATTTCTGCAAAACTAGGACCACACCATTTGTAATGTCCCCCCGACTGGTTTCTAGAATCCGCATTCTGAAGCCTCGATATTGATGGGTTTTTTAACCAGAAGTGACCATATTTAGACTGGAGGGTGGAACTTAGCACGCTAACGCTACTAAGCTGGGTGTCAGCATTGGACCCAGATTTGTTCTACACATGTGCAAAAAATGCACATGCTTCCTTTGAATGGAAGCTATGGTTAAGAGTAAATGGTAAATGGACGGGTACTTGAGATAGCACTTTTCTACTCTACTACAAGCTTCATTCACCCAGTCATGCACACATTCATACAAGCACTTTTCTATGAGGAAGTGGATTTATTTAAACACACATTATGATGCATGCATCAAGGTATCTTGCTCAAAGACACTTGACATGCAGAGTGGAGGATCTGGGGATTGAACCACCGACTTTCTTATTAGTGGATGACCTGCTTTAAATCCTGAGTCACAGATACATGGCCACACATGACTGTGAGGCACAGGAACTGTAGCCAGTGGCTATCTGTTAGGCATCACCACCGCTACTCTGAGTCACTGAACTGGACTTCTTTTTTTTTTTTTTTTTTTTTTTACTGTGTTTGTACTTTTGGAGCTGTTTTAAATTAAGTTATCAAACAAATATTATGACTTTCTGTAGGGAGGTCTGTGCTGATGGCTGACGACTTAATGACTACAGTAGCTGATAAATCAGTACTCCACCCTACAATCCAAATCCAACTTATGGCTCCAAAACACCAGCATGCTAATATTAATGCTTCAAAATGCAGATCAGCGGGTGATGTCATGGTGGCCATGTCCATCTTTATCAGACAGCTTTCTAAAGTAATATTATTTGTCAGATCATTTTCGCAAATATGCTTCATGAGGTGCTAACAGCACAAACACATAAAAAAAATGTTAAGGTCATTAACTCCAGTTAGTGGATGTGAAGCCTAGCAGACAGCTAGCAAATCAAAGCCAGCGTTGACCCAAACCTTCAAGCCTTAACAAAATGATTGTGGGAGGAAGTTCTGTACAAAAATGATTGTTGCCATGGAGAAAGAAATTATACATAGAAGCCAAAACTATCTTTTGTATGAGGTTGTAAACATGTTTATTTCTTCTGTAAAGTTAGACATATTAATATGGAAGTCTATGGGGACTGATTGAACTTCCTCAAGTGGCCATTAGAGGAACTGCAGTTTTTGCAGTCTGATTGGGCCATTCAGAAATGAGAAACAGTTTTACATGTGTGAACGTGGTGTCTGGACCTCTCTGTGGAAAGGACCTTTAAAGGGCCACGTTAGGGCTCTGACAGACTCACGTCACAGGAACACACAGTTTAAATAAGGTCCTCAAAGGTGTGAATGAGTGTGTGTGACGCTTACCAAACGCTGTAGGTGACATCTCCTGCATGATGGCTCTGTACTCCAAATGGTGACGACTCTGATTACTGGGACCTGCACAGGCCGAGATACATACAGATACGTCAGGAATAAACATCAGCTCACACTGTGTGGACACAGTTAAGCCCTCATAAAGCAGATTGGTACATTTTAGCGTGCAGACTTAGAGCTTAGGTATGTGTGTATGTGTGTGTTTTACCTGGGGCGCAGGGGGAGGGGGGTTTGCTCAGGATGAGGGCAGCTCCTGCAGGGGAAGGGGGCTTGTTGTTGGTTGATGGGGGAGTTGTGAGGTCAGAGTGGGAGGGGTCTGAGTCACGTTGCCGTGGTGACCGAGCACTCCAATCGTCTAGCCCGCTGGAAGCTGCCGCTGTTGCCGAGCTGCAGGTGGCACTGGCCTTACGAGGCTGAAAAAAAGAGAAAAAGTTCATGGTTATCCTGACTTGTTTTTGCTACACCAACAACGTTTCATCCACTTAACCTGAATTTAAAACATTTTTTTCATTATTTTTCACGCCTTTATTTGACAGGATGGTTCAAGGCAGACAGAACTGATGCTTTTTAAATCACTGTGTCAGTAGGTCCAACTATAAATGGCTATTTCTTCTGTTTTACAGGCCCACAAATAACCAGCTGATTTACTGTATATCCTGCTAATCTATCAGAATATAGCATATTAATTTATTATTGTGGCTCCTCTTTAAACTTCCCCTGAATGCTGCAGATATCTCTGCTAGAAAGAAGGAAGAAGGCTTGTGTCAGCCTGCAGTTTACAAGAAATCTTGCAGATTTAAAGATCTAGCAGTTTTTCTGCATACTGCTTGCATCTTTCATTTTACATCTTCTTAATTCAGTCATTGCTGTATATAACAAATCAGTGCTGAGCAGCTTCTTCATATTTTAACTCTGAACATTGGTGGGGGTTTTTAAGGACCTTTATTGGTATTCCAATGTGAAAATACCAACTATAAAAAAAGAAAAACCCTACTCATTATTAAGGGGATTTGAGCCAGTTTGCTTCACAGGTGTCTCACTTTGTGGAAAACACCTCCACCTGACCATCAGTTATATTGAACCCTGACCTTTGTTTAACCAGGAAGTTCCTGCAGGAGTGGGTCGACAAAGGGAGCATTAACAAGCATGTTTTTTATGACGGGAGAAACCGATGCTCTGCTGGAAACCCGGGACAAGCACACGGAGAACATGCAAACTAAACACAGGGTGTGTCAGAGTGAATGAAATGATGGGTATGGGTAGCTTCGTGGCTCCAGTTTATTCTGAGTATTTAGTTTGTTTCCGTGAGATGGAAAAACGTGTGTTTGTATCTAAAATACATACAAAAGCGACTGTGTGGCTCACAATCCATCAAAAGTCACAGTTTATAGTTAATGTGGGCGAGTATGTTTGATTTGTTCTGATCGCTACTGCAGGAGGAACCGCGACTCTTGTAAATTACGGATTGACTGTCGAAGTGTTGTCGCCTCGCTGTGGCACGAGCTCATCTGTCGTTCGGCTGAATGAGGTAAATAAATGGTTTTGGTGGCCTGATATGAACTGCTGTATAATTTTCTTTCAAAGAAAAGCACAAATTAGCCAGCTGGCTCTGTGGGGTTTTAAATGACTCGGAGAGGGGCGACAAATTAAAGTGAAAAGGTTCGAAACCTTTTCACTCTGACAGTGAGTGACGGTTAGGGTCACTCACTAGGTCCAACTGTGGGTGCTGTTTAAAATGACCATTGACTGAGTTGGTGTGTAGCTGGGAGCACGATTCATCTCTGTCTGTATGGTTTGTCTGAAAACATTAAAAATGAAAGTAAATCCACCACATCCCTACATTACATAAGCAGTTACGAAAACAGGGCGGATGGTTTAAGGGTTCCGCTGCCAGAACAACAGGTTTTTCTCAAAAGTTAAATAAATGCACAAAGTTTTGAGTCAAATAATCTTGAGTGAATATTCATGGCCCGGCCTCCCCGTCCCACCTGTCTGGCCTGTTTCTCCTGGTCCCGCAGCCACTGCAGGTAAGACTCCCGGGCCACCTGCTCCTCGATGGCCTCGTTGGTGGCCTCCCAGTCCGTTGCCCTCTTTTTGTCCTCCAGCATCTGCTGCTCGATCCACGACTCCTCTGACGTCTTGATGGCCGACTTCATAAGAGACTGGTCTGCGTACTGCGAGGAGGAGGAAATATATTTATTATACACACAACTCCTCGAGCTAAAATGCTAAATATCAGCTAGAGCAGCAGTTTTCTTTAACCCTGGATTTGGTCAGATTTTATTTGTGATTGGGAAAAGGAGACAAAACAAGGCACAATATGTCAAACTTAAAGCCCTTCATAAATTTTACTTCTGCCTGCATATCAATCACATCAATTTAAACTCTATAAATCCTGAACCAGGCGATTCTAGCCACGGTCTGTGACACTAACCCCCCCCCCCCCGGGGGGGACAGGACGGTTAACACAGACAATCTCAGCTGAGATGATAAAACTCAGACTACGTCTTTACAAAGTGTAAAGAGGGGGCTGAGTATCCATTTGAGACCATCTCGTATCTCTGTTGTCATTTTGAAACCACGCAGCAGCAGAGATATGGAGTCACAGACGGAAACAGCGCCTTCAAAGAGTCGCTGAACTGAAAACAGGCATGCATCTACATAAAAATAAGTTTCTGCATGACAAATCTTGAAGCGCTGGAGCTATAGACAAATGTTTCGTTACAGCATTCACAGGAAAGTTTTCATCAAAAAACCGTGCCAAGTCTGAGACTTGTAGGCTTTGATCTGCCCCCTCTACTGTACATATAAACGGCATGTTTCAAGAAGTTGTTTTCAGGCCTGTTAAACAGACGACACGAGACCATAACGACCCCGACACTGTGTAATCAAAAACTGAATGCAATGATTTGGAACCAGCAAACTCTTCTATTATTCACAATACAACACAGAAAACATTAACTGCAACTAATTAGATTAATTGGCAAAAGGTCAGCAACACGATTGGGTGTGAAAAGAGCGTCTTAAAGAGGCGGAGTTTCTCAAAATTAAAGATGGACAGAGGTTCACCAGTCTGCAAAAAAACTGGACTCTGCATGCTGAAGTACATCATCTTGAGAAATTTCTGGCGCAGAAAGCAAGGCTGAAAATCAATATTGGATGCCCGTGATCTTTGGACTGTCAGGCGGCACTGCATTTAAAACAGTCATGATTCAGTCATGGAAATCAGTGCTTGGGCTCAGGAACACTCCAGGAATCACTGTCCGTGAACACAGCCTGTTCTCTGTGCCATCCAAACAAATGCAGGCAAAAGCTGCAAAGAAGAAACCACACGTGAACATGTTCCAGAAATGCTGCCGCCATCTTTTCTGGGGCAAAGGTCATTTAGATTGAACTGAGACAAAGTGGAAAACTGTTCTGTGATCAGACAACTTTAATTTTGTCCTGCTATGGAGGCGAGAGACCATGCAGCTCAGTTAAAAGCCTGCATCTCTGATGGTATGGAGGTGCATTAGGCAGAAGTCTTCGCTCTCCCATCCAAATCATTAAACTCAGGTGTTTCAATCACTTCATTGGCCACAGGTGTATAAAATCAAGCTTGATTCGCCTAGTAGTTTTACCGATTTGTCATACTCTAGTTTACTGAACTTTACTCCTTATTTATTGTGTTACTTGTTGTGGTTTTGCAGAACTGGCAGAACTGGGATTTCCCAACTTTTAGGATAACTAAAGTCAGTCTGATGTGCTGAGCGAGTTTGGTTTTTGTACCCCAGGTTTGAAGGCGGGCAGTCCCAGTCCGACCCCGATCGTGGCCTTGTTGGGATTAACCACAGAGTTGTAGTGGATGTTGCGGTGGTAGCTCACTCTGATTGGTTCGTCGTGGTTCTGATGGATGCCGTGGAACGTGTTGATTGGTTCTGGAGGAAGAGGAGGAGGAGGTTGTTAGATGGATGCGACTGGCTGACGGCGATGGCGAAAAGGGTCGTTTCTTGACTCACCTGTGCTGTACTGGTAAACCTCCACTGGCCTGTTGTACATCTCCGCCATGGCCTGCATCTCGATGTGGTTGCCATGGCAGTTGTTTTTCCTCTTCCTGTTGATGTATGTGGTGAAGTCCTCTGTCACGTAGTTGGAGAAATAATCTGCGTTCTTCATCTGAATGCCAAAAGCAAAAACTTTATTAACACAGACTCAAACTGTAAGAGCAACACAGGAGGAGGAAAAAAGGACGAGTCTACTCACCAGATAGTCCATACAGTGTTTCCGCACCACTTCATGCATGTCCTGGTCTCCATAAACCTGATCAGCTGAGACACACACACAGGAAGGGTCAATTAATTTGGGACTTGTATAAATGCTGGTAATTTGCCAGAATATTAAACAGATTTAAGAGGTTTTTATCAATGCCACTCAGAATTAAATTGATAACTAAATCACAACAACCAAAAATACTGAAAAATACGAATACATTAGGGTCGCGTCGCTGTTCGCATCCACCACAAGCAAACATATGTCGACTAACTAGTTTCCCTGTCTTGATTTCAGTCACCTGAAGTTTGAAATGCCTGTATACACGTGCAGGGTCAGTTTAACAATGATGGCTGATTTTCTCCATCTCACTGCTGGCCAGCAGACATGCTAACGATACGAGCATCCTGGCTACCAACGGATTCAGCACTTTTAAGACTTCTGAATGACTGAAGACATTTTTTCTCCAATAAAAAAAAAATTAACTGTGTCCTGTTGCTGTGATACACTAGAGACCTGTTGCTGTGACAGCTCCAGCCCCCTACAGCCCTAAACTGGATATGCATTTAAGAAAACGGATGTTTGGACTAATTCTAAAGACTTTAAAGATTTTTTCGGGATGTGCAGGAATACTGTAGGTGATTTCCACGAGGAAGCGGATTTAATTTTCCACTAATGAATCACTTGAGGCTAGTGAGGTCACTTTGTGATCCTTTGACGTCGGCTCTTCCCGGCACTCGTTAGCACTGGACTCACTGAGAACAGTGAGCTGGGTTTAGACTGTGCTGAGAGAAGTTAGTTTTTGTGAGAGCATCATGTGCTGTTGCAGTCTGTTAAGTGGAGTATGGACCCCGTTTTGTCTTTTTAAGACGACGCAAAGCTTTGTCTCTTCTTTTCAGTCCTCATTCTCGGCCTCTGCAACTTTACAAAAAAAAAAAAAAAAAATGTTTTAATTCATGTGCATGCATGATTGCATGCATTCATGTACGCAAAGTTTTTAAAACCTGGTGTACACTACAGCCGATGGGCTCTACATATTTGACCGCTCAGAAGCCCTCTCGGGCCGCCTAATATTTCGGTGTGGAAAGTTTTACTGGAAGTTTCTGCTTGCCGTTGACAACTTTGCAAATGGCAGTGGATGCACAAAGGTCACGTCAACCTATGGGAACGGCTGTGTTCTGGTTTGGTTTTGGCTTGTGGTGCAGCTCTCGATTCTTTTTAAACCTTGAGCAGGTCAGTGTTACCGGCATTTAGTCAATACATCACTGCAGGAGGTCAGAGATTCCTGAATCGCACAGAGACGGAGACTCTGCAGCAGAAAACTGAAAATGCCTCTTTGATCACTCTGTCTCCTCTTTCAGCTCATGCTGCAGATTGTGACACCTATCCTGTAGGATGTGGCTCCAAAATAGTGCGTTTTAAGCCAAGTTCAGGTGCGCTTCGTGATTTTTGTGTTCACCAAACATTACTACTCTAGCTGCAGAAAAAGACATTTCAATTTACTGTAAAAGTTATGTTTTATAGCCTCATACTATTGATGTAAGGAGCCTGAGTGTGTCATTGGCTGGAAAGACTGTAGACGCTATCTTGGTGTTAGTTAAGAGACAGTTGGAAACCAAACATCCCTCCTGATAAAACCCTTGTCTCCTGTAAAAGAGCATTGATCTGTAATTTATAAGCTAGTGAGGATTACTGCAAAGTAGAACAATTGCAGGCGTCACGCTCAAAAGTGGTTTCATCTGACAATTCAATAACAATAATAATGATTATAATAATAATAATAATAATAATAATTCAGGAATGCTTGTAATCGGAGGACATAACCACTGTTTTGAGCAGATATGACAACATGTGTGCCTTGAAATTTTGATTTGACCTTTTGTGTGGAAAGGGAACAAAAAGCTAAGGAGGACTGTGGCGAGTCCAGGGCGGCCTGAGCGCCCGCCATTGTAGTTGCACAGCTGTGCATGCAAGCAGGGACCAACGCTGCAGCCCTGACTGCAGCTTTAGTGTCCCCTGCACTGCCTGCCCGGCCCTTTGCAGCTGGTCCTGAGTCTGCACAGAAGCAATGCACTTTCAGCACTGGTCAAAAACCCCCCAAAAAAACAACACTTTCAGTGCTGCAAGGAAATGACAAAACTTATGCTGCTGACAGCGGATGCATAATATATTTAGTCTGTGAACCCTGACTTCAAAGCCAAGTGTTGGATTAAAAAAAAAAAAAAAACTAAAAACACATTAAAACAATATTAATTGATCAATCTGTTGCTCATTTCCCTTTGATTTAACATGCAGATTATTTTCACTGTTTATTAGCCAGTTTTCGCATTAGATGTCAAAAAAATAGAGAAGCAGAAAAAAGTCAACACAAACAAAAATAATGTCACACAAACACACTTCCTGTCTGAGATGGCGGTGGGATGTAAATGAGCCCCATTTTGGTTCAGTTTACAAAAAGTCACATGATCTGTTACCGCAGTAATTCTCAGAACCCCCCTGATGACTTCCTTTTTCTCACCAGCGGTTTGCTTCGTGTTTTTGTGCATAAACACGGCGGTATGGCTGCAAAGTGACACACTCATAACACAACTGACACACACACACACACACACACACACACACACACGGCTGAGCAGCAGCAGGTGTATGTGTGTGTGTTTGTATATATATCTCAGAAACATTCAAGAGGGAATCTCCCAGTAATCTCCCACTCAGAGCAGTGGCATGCACCCCGGTGCAGGATCTGGAGCGCAGCGAGGTTAACCCGCGGGTTAGTCACACATGCACAAAAACCACCGTTTACTGACCAACAAGTTCTCAGAAAAATGGTGTAAAAGAAGGGCAGCATTTTTTTTTTTGCAGATAGCCACACTGACTCATACTGGCATTAAATGACTTTTAATGTGAGTTTATCGATGCAGACACGTGTTTAATGCTGCAATAAAATCAGTTTTGCTAAAGTCGTGACGGTTTGGTATAAATGACAGTGCAAACTCCAAAAACTCAAGTCAGTTTGTCTAATTTCAAGCTTTTTTTGATAGAATAAATATGTTTGATATCATTACACCTTTTCTTCTTCGCAGCTCATCCAAAAAGACACAAGTTTGACTGGCAGAGTTTGCAAAAGATCTCGTGAACTTTCACACCGCTGTTGTCTTCGTACATCTTTGCACGTTTCTTCAGACTATTTTATTGCTAAGTCTCAAGGTGCATTAAACTGCATCCCTTACACTGCAGGATCCCCAGGATCTGTTGGTCATTGGGTCAGTATTGGCCTTTGGGCCACGTTTTGCCCTCGTGAAGCCTTGGAGAGCCAAGTTTGGGTTGGGCAGCGAGATGGCTTGTGCAGGTTCAGTGTTTTTCAGCAGCAACAGGTGCATCTGAGAGTTAGGAGTAATTTTTGTTCATCCAAGGCATGACACAAGAAAAAGAGACAGGAGACAAGGACAAAAGGCAGAAAACCAGGAGAGGAGGGGACACATGCAACAAGGAGAAGAGATAGAAGGCAACAAGAGGAGAAGGGAAACATAGGAGGAGACAAACAGGAGACAAACAGGAGACAGGAGACGATAGAAGACACAAGGAAATGAGGCAGAAAAAAAAAAAAAAAAAAACAGAAAAGGAAACCAAAGCTAGGAGAGGAGATGTGAGACAAGGAGATGAGGCAGGACACAAAAAAATGAGGTAGGAGACATGAGAGGAGACAAGATGCAGAGGAAAAGGAAACAAAAGGGCGAATTTGAGTTGGTTGCTGAGAAATACCACACACACCAAGACAGATAGACTTCTGCAGAATTAATAATAAACCACATGCACACACACCCACACACCCACACACACACACACACACACACACACACACACAAACACACACACACATAAACCACAGCGAGCGTTGTGATTGGTCAGCTTGGACAGCTTTCTCAGAAAGAGGTGGGCCCTCACAGAACAGTGTCCGTCTTGTTTGTTACACCACTGCTGTCGATAAAGTTTTTATCTGAAACTCGCAGTGTGACTCCACCCTGACCGCCAACACCAGCAAAGGCTTCTGGGTACTGAAGTTCAGAAGCAAACTTTAAGTAATCAGCAGCTGGACACTAACATGGACAGAAGGCATGCAGATCCTCTTGCTGCTGATTAGATCTCATTATTATTAGTATTTGTTCATAGTGATCAATAAAAACAAGGTATTATTGATTAGAAATATCAGACATTGCAAATATTAGCAGAACCAACATTCTTGGTAGCAGTATTCATATCTCGGTAATCAAGCTTCCAGCTGACCAATCAGAGAGCAGAGGGACGTCACCATCTCTTCTGCAGAACTTTATCAGCTCCGAAGCTCCGCCCCCAGCTGCCAGCGCGAGCACCCCTGTTTTACACATTCGGAAGTGGGCCGTGGACCACAGAGGCGCCACAGTGACGTGACGTGTGGGCCGCTGGGCCTCACGTCCTTCCTCCTTCTGCAGAATTAAGCTCATTGTCAAGCAGGAACCTCAACTTCCAGTCAGAGGTCAGCTTTAATAACAGCGACCTCAAACAGAGAAGTGCAGCGACTTCATTAGGTCCTTTAATATGTTCAAAACCTGAAGGTAAACTTACGAGTGGTTTAGATCAGCTGCAGTTAACTGACCCTAAAAACACCTTTGTGTTTGCGAGCTGGCACTCCACGACCTCGCTGCACAACGTCCACCTCCCTGCAGCTGTTTATCCAGCTGTTTCAACCCTCAGAGCTGTTAATCCTATCAAAATGTTAAATTCTGACACATTTTATCTAAAATTGTCTGACTAGTTTTCATATTCTTTATACGATTTGTTTTATAGTTTTCTTCTATTTTTTAAGTATTTGTTACTATGTTTCAAAAAAGCCTTCATTCTTCACTTGCAGCCTGACCTTTCTTTGATTCTGCAGAAGTTTAACTGTGTTGTTTCTTTAGACACTGAGTCACTTATTTACTTGTAAATAATGCAACATGAACTCAGATATTCACAAGGAGATTGCAGAGAATTCAAGGGGAAAGTTAAGAGGAAATTTCCTCACAGCTCAGTGTTGGTGTCTGTATTTGTCTGTGTGTGTGTGTGTGTGTGTGTGTGTGTGTGTGTGTGTGTGTGTGTGTGTGTGTGTGTGTGTGTGTGTCTGTGCACTGACTCTGGGTCGGTTTTGAGTGACCAGCTCCAGCCGACCTGACACTTTGACAAGTTTAAAAGACTAAAAGACTTTTATTTGTCGAGCTGAGGTGACCATGACCTGAGCAGCGGTGCTTTATACTTATCACACACACACACACACACACACACACAGTCACTCTGTACAGGTCTTCCAGTTCTTTTTAAATCCTGCAGCAGGTTTTAGACTTGTGTCACTGAAAGTGAGATGGAAACCTTAAAATCAGACTGAACTTTGTGAGTGAAACTGAGGAAACATTCCTACAACTTTTCCACTTTTCTATCAGGCTGCTGCACAGATGAAGAATGCTCGATTTCAAAATAAAAGCTGTGTCTTTTGAAACTCAGCGGTTTCAGTGGTAAGGCTAAACTTTTATTCTGGAGAGGAACATTCTCCATTTTCGGTTTGTGTCACACTCTTTGCAGTTTCACTGCTGCTCAGCGAGTAGTTGGCAAGCGCTTGAGGACAAGTCAGCTTCTTCCACACAAACCACAGGGCATCACGGCATCCTGCTGGCGCCCCAAAGCAATCGCAAGGAGGTTATTGGTGCAACAATGTCTTTGCACCAATTTCAAACTGCAGAAATCACAGAAACCACATTTCTGTCTTTCCTATGGTTAGCTGACCACCTGGCAACCATTCCGCAGTGGCTGGCTGATGGTCACTGACCGGTCCTAAGTGAGTGATAAGCCTCTAAACATTAAACATAAATAAGTGAAACTATGACAACTGTGAATGAAAACCTCTCCGATGAAGTATAACGTTGGACGTTTACTGACTTGTGTTGGGTTAGCAATAACCCTTTTGTCACTTCTTGATCTAAACAGCCAGCATGATGGAGACCAAAGAACCCTAGAGGTTTCTAAATGCTAAGTTCAGAGAGCAGTGGGGATGTAATGGTGGAAACAGACAGCTTTTTGAAACAGTCAATGATATAACCTGACTTCCTTTTGGACCATTTTAGGAACTACAGTCTTTGGTGGGGAAGTATCCTCCTTCTCTTTCCTGATACAGCCGCTTGGAGTTTGTTTTTTGTAAATACTTTGCACATTTTTTTCATTAGATGGGCAGAAAAAAAGATTTGCATCTTGTGTCTGTTGTCAACACTCTTCAAGGACCGAGAAGAAGATAACCGTAAGTGATCTTCAGGAAGATGCCAAACATCACGGTCAAACAGATAAGATGGCAGTTGAGGAACAAATGCATACCATGTTTATTGTTTTGACGCCTGGCGAACTGTCCACACAAAAGCTCCGCCCTACTGCAGGTACACAACAATGATTTCAATCACAATGACAAAAATGTGCGCATGAAACCACGGCCGGTGTAAACACCTGAGGATGCCCGACACACCCAAACACACACACAGTTATACAATCTCTGTAACTTTCCACAACTTTTTATAACTCTCAGTCTCGTAACAGTTAGAATCCCAAAGGAACTAATCCAGGTGGAGTCAACTGATGCTGGGAGGCTAAATTTCCAGATGAACACCGACTGGAAAGTTATTTTCTAGACTCACTGAGATTTTTGATATTGGTCACTAAGCTTATTTTGGGGCCATCTGGGCAAACTTTGAAGATACCTGACTTCTTTCACATTTTTTAGGTGCAGTCAGCAATTTTTTCTGGTTCACTGTTACTGTTACATTTTGACCATTAAAAATATCTGTTAAACTGTGAAAACTCCAAATAACATTTTTTTTTTAAACACCAGTGTTTTTCTTTTGGCTCTCCAGGACATTCATGTATACAGGAAAGAGTTAGGTAGTTGCAACTTATTTGTGGTAATGCACCTGAGCAGTACAGATGTGGATTATCACAGCATAGTTGAACCATAAACATCAGCTGTAATACTTTTTTTTTAAAAAAACATTGTATTTTTGCTAATTATTTGCTTTTAAACATCTAAATATGATTCTATAAAGTTATTTTATATGAATATACACTATAAATTAGCTTTTTAATTGTTAGTACAGATTTTTTAATGTTTTAAATATCTCAGAATATAGATTTTTTTTTTTCACATTTTATTTGGATTTTTAAACATTGTAATATGTATTGTCTTTATATATTTTAACATTTTCTTTATTTTCTGAAACACAGAAGACAAACTGACTAAATGAATAAATATATCAATTACTCAGCCAATCTCTGTATTTCTAGCTCAGGTACCCGTCAGTGCTGCAGGTAACTCCAGATTCAGGCAATGAAGACACAGACTGTGAAAACTAATCAGGACTCAAGTTTGGAGTTTACCAGACAAGCTGGAACAAACGGGAACACGCGACGGGTGTCCAGCATAAACTCAAGATTGTACTCTCTGTACTCTGTGCTCTGACACACACACACACACACACACACACACACACACACACACACACACACACACACACACACACACACACACACACACACACACACACACACACACACACACACACACACACACACACACACACACACACACACACACACACACACACAGCAGACTGATGTAGAAACTATGGAGAGTCCACCTCACATACTGCCATGTTTATTCAAACTGTCTGGACACAAACACTCAGACATTGCTCTTACAGTAACACAAGGTCAAAGGTCACTCTGACACAAGTCCCTCTCTCTCTCTAACACACACTGCGTGACTCATCGGCAGCAGCGGGAGGTCGTCAGAGTTTCCCCGTGCCCCTCAGTGAGGTTTCTTCATGAAGACACTTCCTCTGGAAAGAGGTGACCTCTGACCTCTTTCCAGTCTAACTGCTGTGACGACCCAAACATCATCATTCAGACGGTGAGAGAGTTCAGGGCCAGAGAACGAGACTTTCATTTCAGGTGCAGGCTGACTTTGGATTGTCTGCACCTGTAGGCCCCCGACCCTCCCACAGCTTCAGCAAAGAAACATCTCAACATTTTCTTCAAGTTCAACTTTTAGGCATCCTGACTCGAGTTGAACCAACCAGCGAGTGAATCTGCGTCTTTAGAGAGGGTCAAAAAACAGAAGTCGCTGCTGGTTGTAGTGAAAGAATTCCATTGATGTTTCCTGCTGTTATTATTCAGTTAAAGTTTGCACAGCAGACAATAAGGACATGAAGTAACACCGCGTGATTTTCATAAGGTGTGACTCATCCGTCACTCTTTTATAACATTATGAAAAACTTCAGAGGACACTTCAAAAAGAGATCTTATGTAAACTTTTGCAACGGAATGAACAAAGAACAGTAAACACCACCAGAAAATTTCAGAGTGTGTCAATGATTCCATTTAAATGATCAGCAGTCAATAGGAGCTAACGGGATGTGTGCAGGTAATGAGTCATGTTTGTACAATGAAGAATGAGCCTGGTGTTTGTTATTAGAATCAAATAACTTCAGGAGAGAATCACTCCTGATTTTCAACAGAACTTTATAAACTGTGTTATAATGTGTCTGTTTACGGGACGTATGGTGAGCACACGCTGCCCTTCTGGGGAATTCATTAAAAAAAAAAAAAAAAATGTACGTCCTTTAACAAGAAGTGAACGAGGACAAAAATGGCCACGCTTTGAAGTACACCTCGTGCATGTAGAGGGTGCAGGCATGAAACCATGGGGAAAATGATTTTTCCAGAATAAAGTTCAACAAAAATGTTATTTAAAACACCAATTCAGGCACAAAAAGTCTTAAAGCTTTACAAAAGATTTAAACTTTGAATAATATTTACGTGCCTGAGAGCTCGTCCGGACAGGTAAATTCAGCTTATTTGTCGTTCACGTGCTAAATAATGTGAACCTGCATCATTTGTGCGTTTATTTGTGTGTAAAATCCCCGATAACAGTTTTGTCCCGCATTTGGTTTGTTGGGATCTGCTCACCGTAAACACAGCCTCATAAACACATGAGCTCACCACAGTACAAATCATCTAAACTTTAAAGTGCCAAAGTGTCTTTGAGTTCAACCCGCAGACTCGGTCACCTGATTGGCTGAAAGGTCGACGACTTCTGCAGCAGAACTTTTTCCACTCAGGGTGCACGCTGTGACAGCTGGGACACATGACTGTCACATCATGTGAGCCACAAACAGCTGTGTGAGCCAAAACAATGAGTCACGACTCAAAGTGCCGAGTCAAGGAGGAGAGTGGCGACTCACGGCTGGAAAAGATTGTCGGAGACCTGCGGCTTCAAGAATTTAGGATCTGGGAGACGCTGGGATCCCATCAACCCACCCAGTCCTCCCAGTCTGCGTGTCAACGTTACTGATGAGCTGGGAATCTTGTTAATTACCATTAACCCTGAAGCAACTCAAATGACAGAGTGAATTCAATCTTGATCTTTACTTTTTTATTTTTTAAATGGCTCTGTTTGTGTTTAACATCTATGGCATATATTCTAAAGTGTTCTAATGGCATTACTCATAGTTTTCAATTTATAAGCCACACATAAATAAAACTCCAGTTCCCAATAGGATGTAGAAAACATATCAAATGCTTCAACTGAAAACATTTGAAGAAAACTATCAGCTCATTTTGAATTTGATGCCAGCCTTAAAAGTTGAGGCTTTTTGGAGAGGAATGATGGCAGACTAGTCAATGTGGAAAAGCAACACTTTGATGCTAAAAATCCAACAAACACCTCGTGATTCTGATCTGACTCCTTGATTAACGAGCCAAACCTGCTGGGTTATAAACCTAACTCTGTCCTGATCTCATCGCTGACAGTAAAGCGTTGAGGAAACTGCAGTAAACATGCAGTAAAACCAGCCCCGGCTGCACCACACGTTCGGATGAGCCGCCTGTCACGAGGTGCTGCTGCTTTGAAAACCTGAAATCCACCTGTGGATGCATTCAATGACAGTAAGTATTTTTTTTATTAAACACAGTCGGCTGATCTAAACCGACATGAAGTGAAACTGGACGCATGCGAGCTAATGAAATTCTCCGGCAATGAAACACGCTCATCACACTCTGCTTTCCACTCCTCTGACTAACCACGACCAGCTGCAGAGCATGCTGGGAGCACGACTGCGACCAGTCGGCCGTTGCACAACAACGTCAGACATGGGAGACGTTTCCTAATATATGGAGAAAGAAAAAAACCCACAAACACGTGGGTCTAAATAAAAAAAGCACAAACACCCACACACACTCAGGGATGTGTCGTCAGTGGAAACACACACCGTGTCTCAGCCGTCTGAACTTTACTCTGCATGGTTCAGGTCCAGCTCACACGCTGGAGGCAGCTTTTTTCTGTACTGTACAGATTTTAAAGCTATTAAGTTTCAGTCGAGATAATAAATAAAATAAATAAATAAATGTGACACTGTTTGAGATCAGCTGTTTGTTGCTGAGCAGCAGCTGCTGTTGGCATGCAGTCAGGTCAGGTGTGTTGGTATCAGCTGTTCCTCTATCAGTGTGTGTGTGTGTGTGTGTGTGTGTGTGTGTGTGTGTGTGTGTGTGTGTGTGTGTGTCAGATGTTGTTAGGCAGCAAACAGCTGAGAAACACAACCAGACAAAGTCACCACCCTGAACTGGCTGAACACACACGCAGACACACACTTTCTTCATCACATGACAGAGGAAGTTAAATCCATAACATATGTGCACAGTGTTGTTCGGGGTGTTTGGCTGTTGGTGTGGTTTCTGGAGAAATCACAGCGGAACTGGTGCGACTCCTGAATTCGGCCTATTGTTAGCATTTCCACACAATCACAAGAAAACCACCAATGAGAGAGTGAGAGAAGCGATCAATCGAAGCCAAATCAATCATAGCTCATCAACTGACAGTTACAGTCTCCATGGTGATTAATTAGGGCAAAAAAGCATCTAGCACTGATGTGCTTTAAAAACAGGACGTTGCTCTACAGATCTGTGCTTTGTTTGTGCTCCGAGTGTTAAACGTGGTCACAGGACTGAGACAGAAAGAATTATCGTTTCTGCTTTCCACCTTAAATCCAATATCAAACTAAAATGGAGCTCTGTGGGCAGTTAGGAGGCGCTAAGATTGTTTGAAAGAAGACAGATTTTCCAACAATCTGGTGGCAAAACAAAGCCCGTGGAGTGAAAACTGTGAGCTCAGCAGCAGGTTAGAAAGCAAACTGTCAAAGGCAAATTCTGCATCTTTCACTCTGGCATTCGATTCGTGCACGTAAGACGGACGTGCGAGAAATGTTAGAGCAAGAGTTTCAGCGTTGTTTCTACAACAAACAGAGTCGGGACAAGATAAGCGCCAAACCTTTGCAACTTTTTACCTCCGTAACAACAAACTGTGGGAGTTTTCCTTTGCAACAATCCCGCCAATAAAAGAAATACCTGCAGGTCTGCCATTTTTAATGACCCAGCAGGAATGTGAATTCACACCCGACTGTGTTTACAGGTCCTCCATCAACATCAGGCGTTCCTGCATGCACAGAGGTGAAACGCAAGAGACGTTTTGCCTTTTCCCCTGAAGGACATTCACCAGGTCTGTAATACCAACACCTGTGACTATCTGTTTACATCAGGATTTTTTTTTCAGGGCTTGTTTTAAAAGAGGAGAAAATGTAAAATATTTGGAATTTCTTGCAGTTAAAGTGAGTGAAAATATCTGGGATACTTTGACTGCTGCAACTGAAGGTTTTATTTATTTTATTCACATCTGAAATACTACTAGGGGGCAGGACACTTTACATGTCAGCTCATAAACATGACAGGTCATGAGATGATTAAAGAAAGAGGAATGAAAAAATGTAATTTTTTCGATATTGCATTTGATATGAAAAGTTACTGAGGAGTTTGCTGAACCTAAAAAGAACTCAAAAACCTTTACAGGTGACAGGAAGACAAAAACACACACAGACTTTATCAAGTGAGTCGCACACGTCAGAAACTGATCTAATCTTATCGTGCTGTAACTTTAAACACTCGGGTTCATTTCAGCGCCGACTTCAAATAGAGGGAAAATATCAAAAAAATTATATCACTGCATAAAGTATTGACATGAGTTTTGCACTAAAATCAACATTTCACTTTTCCTGTAAGGATCACAAGACAAGCAGTTACTGAGATAAAAGAAGAAAACGTCTCTTTTTGCTGGATCTGGTAGGAATGCTGAGACATTTGAACATCAGGAGGAGTCAAACCTGCAATGATAAAAGATTGGAAACTGATCTAACCTGAAACCGTGTGCGGTAACTCCATCTTTAAAATGCAAAATCTTATTTTGAAAGAAAGATCACTTGAAATGCAAACACTTCAAGCATCGCAACTCTCTGAAAACTCAGCGAAAAATCTAAATTAATGTTGTTTTTTTTCTGCCACATTGTCTTTCCTGTAAATCATCCCGTGGCCCCGGCACGGTCACAACCCCCCGGGCCCTGCGCCATTGATGCGAAATGTTGCCGTTTCCCCTGCAGCAACGAGGGGGAAAACTACAACTCTCACCCACCCACGCAAAAACACACCTGCCCACCCGAAACAGAAAGTGGTCTTCAAGGTGTGAAAACAGGTTTAACACATCAAAGTGAGATCAGCTGTGTGTTTTTGTTTTTGTGTGTGCGTGAACAGTGCGAGTTTTACTCCAGAGGTGTCAAGTATGCGGTAAGACCATTATTACTATACAGGCATATAAACGGATGTAACATAAAGAGTAAAATAAATGTATGTAGTTATTATTATATCGCTAAATATGACAGTGTTGTGCTTTTGTAGTGCCATTACACATTTAATAAGCACATTTCAGGGTTTTTCCTGCATGTTAAGGGAAGATTTTGTCCTTCCACCAAAGGAAAATCACCAAGACTCATTGCCTAGATTATGTGGGCAACTCATGCTTTATGGCTTTTATGTGTAGTTGCAACTTTTCCCCATTTTGAGCCTGGAAAAACCCTGAATGTGGATTATTTCTTAAACATTTCCCAGGGTGTTCATTACCTCTTTTGTTGGCAGATGAATTAAATGTGAATGTTTACTTATATTTCTTTGCATTAAAAGAAAAACAGGATAATAAATACCGGTTTGACTGGTCAGGCCAACTGCAGGAGTTTGACACTGGACCATCACTGCTGCTCCAAGTATAAAAGTAAAATTTTGAAAACATGTGTTTTCATGGGTAATAAACCCCCCCCCCGAAAAACAAAGAAAAATAAATAATAAGAAATGAGGATGTTAAGGGCAAAGGGTGGATTGTAAAATATGTCTTTTAAGGGCCTCCGTTGTTCGATGCTGGCTCACCTAAACCGCAGAAAACATCCCGATACTCATAATTCTGACCATAAACTCGGGTATCCTAAACATCGTCTGTTAATCACTGGATTTTCTGTACGCGGTGATGGCGCTGACTGAGGGGTTCGGGTAAGTGTAAGAAGAACAAGAGACCCAGCGAAGAACACATTCAAGTAAACGTGTGCGCACCAGAGGTGATTTCTGGGAAATGCATCAAAGAGAAGAAATGGCCTCTGAAACCAGAAGCGAGACGAGCCACAAGTGGACTCAGAGAAAATGAAACCATGACACCTTTTTTTTTTTCTTTCATCGCACGTGTCATTTTACGGCGCACGTCCATCGGCTCACAATCGTAAACTTAAAAAAACAAACAAAAAATACGCACGAACATCTCTCTGTCGCGCTCGCCCAACATCATACATCGGTTATATCGGCTTTTTTTTTTTCCTATCTGAAGTACGAAACAGCATCAGCTTCACTTTCTGTGAATGTGTTGCAGGTTTTCAGTGTGTCTGAGCAGTGTTTGCTGATCTCTGTCGTCAGTCACCTTTGGGGGTTAAACCCATTATGTGGGAATAAGTTTGGAGAGGAAGGTAACACAAATATGAAATCAAGTTCCAGCTCCAAGGTTGCGACCCTTCTGGGTCCGGTAAAACCTATTCAAGTTGTATTTGGTTACATCCCATAAAAGAAAAAAAAAAAAAAAAATCAGTATCTGCTTTGAAATTCCCCCTTTGGTCAGGCTCCACTAACCACTGCAGCACCTGCAACTAAAACATCCACCATGTTTGAAAGAGGGGCGTAGCCACTGTGAGATCAGTGGTAGTCAAGCCTCAAGCTGAGCTTATCACCACTGTGGTGTTTTGAAAGAAGGGTGACTCCGACTGTGAAACCAAGAAATATTGTTTTGTTTACAAGAAAAATGCTGTTTTCTAAAAGAGTTACTAGAATGACAAGAAAGTACTAAAGTCTTCAATTAATTGGACTTGTTTTTGCATCGCCGTCGCCCCCTGCTGGCTATTAGGAAGATCAATCAATTTCCTGCGCTTGTCTAATTCAGGGCCTATCCCAGCTGCCACAGGGTGCGAGGTGGGGCACACCCTCCACAGGTCACCAGGGCTAACATCGACAGACAACCACTTTCACACCTACAGCCAATTTAGAACCACCAATTAACCCAACCCCACTAACTGCAGAGAAAGCCAGAGTACCCGAAGAGGACGTAAACAGGGGGAGAACATATTACCACCACACAGAAAGGCCCTGGCTGGATAGTGGATTCAAACCCAGGACCTGCTTGCTGTGAGGCAACAGTGCTAACCTCTGTGTTGTTAGAAAGATGGCTCAAAACATGCAAACTCTGGTTTCACTTTCAGAGCACAGACGGTAAAAAAGGCAGATGTCGCTTCCAGTCCTGAAGTGCCTTAAACCCGCCTTCTTTTAAATGGCCAGTAGAGGGCTCCTGTGGGCTGCAAAGGGAAAACCAGTTGTTCAGAAGTTCTGAAAACAGGCAAGTTAGGAGGAGGGACGGTGGATATACTGGACCAAGGGTGTTGAAGATGTGGTGGTGATGATGTCAGGTGGGAGGAAAAGAGGAGGACCTCAGAGCAGGTTTGTGGATGTAGTGAAGGACGACACGCAGAGGGTTGGTGTGACAGAGGATGGTAGAGACGGGGTGAGATAGGGAGACGAGCCGCTGTGGCGACCCCTAAAGGGAGCAGCTGAAAGAAGATGATGATTACAGTCAGGTAGGATTATCCTGAGTGTCCTCATCAGCCAACAACTCGTCACAGTCAGAGCCACCAGCCGCTCTTCACGTCCAGTTACAAAACACCAAGATGGCGACAACAAAAATCAGTCATCGAGGCTTCATAACAACACTCTACCTAAGACTGATCCCACTGTGGTTACATCCATCCTTTATATGCAGTTAATGAACTACACAGCAACTTCAGCTTCTCTGTGCTGCATGTAAATGATCATATTAAAAAGAAAAGAAAAAGAGTGATTTTTGATGTGTGTGTTTTGTTTTTAGCATAAAGGCTCGGTGTATTTGGGTCGACAGGGTGAAACTCAGGAACAACCACAGTTTATTATCTAACAGCAGGAAGACAGGTGTGAGTTTACAGGTACTTACAGGCAGCGCAAACACACACACACACACACACACACACACACACACACACACACACACACACACACACACACACACACACACACACACACACACACAGGGCCAGGGTCAGTGTGATGATATAACTGCGGCTACATAATAGCCTCTACCTGAAAGACAACCTGGACTCGACTGAAAGGACCTCTGTGTGGCTTACAGGAACACACACACAGAAACCTTCATCTTTCACAGTGTGACCCACATTTCCAACACACACACACTCTTACAAAAGAACAGTCTGTCAGCATCAGAGCGCCCCCTGTTGCAACAGAGCAGCCCCAGCAGCAGGCTTGTGTCAGTATGACCTCTGGACTGCAGAGCAGGACTGCTGGTGTGTTTTGATGGTAGCGTGTGCTACAGACATCACCTGATCAGGTTGTTTCAGATAAGAGACCAACAAGTAGAAAGAAAGAAAAAAAATCACAAAAGATCTTAACTGGAAATTCTGTATCTGCCGTTTTTATTTCATGCTGATTATTGAAACAAATGTTAATTTAAACGACGTTTCAAAGCAAAGTGCCCAGATGTGCTTCGATGTGGCTGCTGAGTAACGGGACGAACTGGCTGGGGTCATTAACTTGAATTTAAATTGATTTCCTTTTGTACCACTTTCCAAACTCCACCTTAACACCACCTTTACACTGGCTAATGACTAGGAAGTAGCCGCGATGGCTCATGTAACACCTACAATAGAAATTATTATTCAAATCACACTCTCACCCCTGACTACACCTTTGTGTAAAACCTGATGCTTCACAGCTGTTGGTAAGGCTCCACCTTATCTACGGCGCTACAGTTACCCGGTAATTACCGCAGGGTTTTCTCCCCAGCTTTTCATTAAATAACGATCACTGTGTGACCTCTTTTCTTGCTCACCATTCTCTTTTGTTCATGGAGAGGAAGTGACACGATTGTGGGAAATTACCTGATTTATCAGATCACCCTAACGATTACTGCGCATAATCACCAATGACTCTGCTTCTTATGTCCTGATTGTTTCTCACACTGCTAAATCATTTTAATCGAGGTGAAAACAAAATGTAAAAATGTAAAATAAAAAAACATAATAAATGAAATTAATTTAGCTAAAACAAGAGCATTAACAAACAGCAAAGACCTTTTTCAGCTTCGTAGATGTGTTACATGCAAAATATCTTTATTATTCGTTTTTTTTTTAGGAACAACTCAGGTAAACACATCAGTGCAAACCTGCTGCAACACTGACATCTGCTGTCAGCCAGAGGAACTGCAGGGAACCAGCTCAGGAGATGCCAGACAACCCTGTGTGTGTGTGTGTGTGTGTGTGTGTGTGTGTGTGTGTGTGTGTGTGTGTGTGTGTGTGTGTGTATAAGGCTATTATCTTTGTGGGGACCAAAAATTGCAAGTTTAGTTTACTTGTGTGGACCAAAATCCCACTCCCCACGAGTTTGAAGGCATTTTTGAGACTCATAATATGGTTTGAGTGTCAGGGTTACAATTAGGTTATGGTTAGGTTTAGGGTAAGGGTCAGGGTTAGGCGTTCATTTTTGATGGTTAGGGTTAGTGTGTTAATTACTCACCGACAGCTCTGAACAGACACGCGCCATCCTCCTTCATCTTCTTGATGACAAATCCTTTCTTCTCCCTCAGAGCTTTTTCAAACCAGTGCTCCTGCTGAACACACACACACACACACACACACACACACACACACACACACACACACACACACACACACACACACACACACACACACACACACACACACAGACACAGACAGATAGACCGAGTCAGTAAACTGGACCTGAGCAGCATCATATGTGAGGACCTAGAGGACAGTTTGCTGAGTTCCATTATTGATTCATTGCTGTGATATTTTCTAGAATAATTAAATTCACCGTTTGGTTGCTAAAGCAGGAAAATGGTGCTCAAGTCCTCCAGGGTTGGTGGCTGGACATAACAAATGAATGAGATCTTCTGCAGGGAAAAGCAGCTCCTCCCATCCTGATCATCAGTTATCTAATGCTGATCAATAACAGTGGAGCAGACACACTGGTTTCTAACACCGCGGATGTTCAGGTGATCTCAGAAGGCCTAATTACCTACTTATTCCTCTTTGAGATAATGCTGAACAGGATGCTTTTTATTAAAAAAAGAAATGAAGCAAATAACCAAAACCAGTTTATTTCCTTATCATGTGGACTTTTACATTTCTGTAATCACGACATACCCCCTCTCTGAGGATCAGTCTAAAAGTACAGAAATAAAACTTACAATCACAAACATAACTCTGCTTGTAACCCCAGTTTTACCATATTTATCATTTTTATTGTTTATGTGTCTAAAATGTCTCACAGGTTCATTATATTCTGTATTTGTTGTTGTTGTTGAGCTGAGAAGCTGCACCGAGGACCATGATAAAACAAATAAGGCTTATTTTGAACTGTGAGTCATGCAAAGCTACTCTAAAATTTAGAGATCCTCCAAAGCATGTTTTGGACTTCCGCCATGACTGTGATCATTTATATAATTTATAATCCTAAATTGAATTTAAACAAGGTTTAATTAAATCAAACTTAAACAAATGTCCAAAAAATGCAGGAAAACTGAAAAATTTGTGTCAACCGAGGTAACAAAGTTTGTTCACCTCGATGTATGTGTGTAATTATCCCTCATAGGCCCTACAGTAAGTCCAAGAATAAAAAACACACAGCTGGAAATTAACATAATGGTTCCTCTTTAAATAAAAAGTCACACTTGGCTCATTAGTCAAACAAAAAGTGAAACCATGAACTAAAGTCAGACGAAGAAACTCTAAAAATAAACAATAACATGTTTAACGCTGGACACCTGTCATAACACAAACAGGTTATGAAAAGCACCGATACCGAAAGCGCGAGTCAGCGACGGCTTCGTGAGCAGGACTGAAAACTGGCTGGGTTTAACAGCAGGGCACAAATGTCACATGAGGAGTTCTGAACGGATTCGTTCTGTCAGTGCTCGATCGCTGCTGTGTGAGCCCGACCGACCGCTTCAGGCAAAGAAAACGCTCCGATTTCTGAGAATAAAGCTGCACGCTGGGAGCAGAACGAATGTAAAGACCATGACCACGGCGTGGCATCGGCCTCGGCTTTCACTTTAATACAACAACACATCTGAAGAACAACAACAAACCGAAGACGTTATGTGAAAGAGACACAAGGAATTAAAGAAATAGCACATTTCTATTTGTTTTATTTTGCTTTACTGAATGTCATGAGCTACTGGACTCTACACGGCCACTTTATTGCTGTTTCATTGCAGCATTTTAATGTACATTTTTACACAGAGGTTTACTTGCTAAACTGCCCTGTTTTGTTTACACTTTTCCTTCAATCGAGCTTCTTTCATCTGGGTTATTTTTAACTTTTTGTAAAGTATCAGGGCTCGCAAAATCGCTAGCCCGACATCCCGGGGCTAGCGATTTTTCCAGTCGGGCTACCAAAATCTATCTCAGCCCTGCCCGTCGGGCTATCATAGGAAGGAAAAATATGTGTCAATGCTTTTGCATTTTCTTTCGCAAATGTAGCTGAGTAATATGTCATTGGCATCGATGAGCCTCTGTCAATATGTGACATATTGAAATCGCGTTTGAATTTGTGCTTGTTTTTTGCTTTCACTTTCACTTTGCGATCGCGCGAACGGTGTGTAGAGAGCGGCAGCACTGATTGGTGAGTGACGATTAATTACGCACCAATTCCTCTGACATCATCTTATCACTCATTAGCTTACTATTCAAACGCGACAAGTGAAATCTCCCACAGCAAGCTTAAACATGTGAGAGGTTGATTGCGCAGAGAATCGCTGACCGTTATGTAAGTACGTGTGTAAAAGCAGCAGGATTTACGCTGGTATTTTACTTCTGCTGAGCCAAATAAGACAGGTCAGGGTGAAGAAGGGGCAGCCAATGAAAAGCCTACCACAAAACGGAAAAGTTATGACAAATCAGACTATGAGGCAAAAAGAAAGCTCAGCTTTTTTGGTTTCATGGACAAAAGAATTTATGTGGCTGGAATATGACGAGCTAAATAACATGATGTTCTGCCGGGTGTGTTGTGAGTTTCCCTCGATATCTGAGTCGCCAAGCGCCTTTGTTACTGGGACCAGTAATTTTAAGAAAGACCCCACCAGAACCCATGAGAAATGCAAGAAATGCATTATTGCCCAGTCTGCAATATCTTTCCCAGAACAAACAGCAATTGCAAAAAACATACTAAAAATAAACCAAGCACAAGAAGAAGTCCTGAAAAATCTTTCAAAAGCGTACTATGTTGCAAAGAGTGAACTACCATTGGCAAAATTTAGCAGTCTTTGCAAACTTCAAAAAGCAAATGGCCTCGATCTTGGTTCCACTCATCCCTTACCCTTGACTTCAGTGGAAATTTCAGATTCAGGATCTGACACAGATTCATGTTCTACACAGTTCTTACAAGTTCATAGAAATTTCTGTTCAATTAGAAACAAGTATTTGAGTTGATGATTGTAATTTTATACAGTTGTTGTGATTTGTATTTTAACAATTTTCTGATTAATTTTTGTTTCATACAATATTATACTTTAATGTATAATATTGTAAAGGAAACAAAACATTAAAAATTAATTGCTCTCTTTTTTATTCGGGCTACTTAAATTTATTTTGGGCTACCAAAAACTGAAGAGTGCCTGCCCGAAGGGCTACCAGAGATTTTGAAATTTTGCGAGCCCTGAGTATTATTTGTTATATTTATCATTATCGATATGACTTATCGATTCTCACTGGCTCCTCTTTGAGTCACCACCATCACCAAGCAGCACAACAAGCACAGTACATTCATATAAATTACTTGCATGCTGTGTGGACGCATTTCCCCTCTTTGTTATGATCAGTGCCGGGGTGATCACTCAAAAAGTAATTGTTACTCACATTACACAGGACACTTTTCTTAAACGTGTAAAAATGCAGTACATTACTTAATTACTCCCAGAATAAAGTAATTCATTATATAGTTGTTACATTACTTTCATGTCACTGTGTAAAATGACCTAAAACACACGTCTGAGGTCATTTGTCATTTAACAGTTGAAACCGATAGGCTACAGACCTACACACCAACACAAATCCTATTGAGGACACACGTATGATCTGTCTCTTAGTATTAGACAAAGCCTCTTATAGCAGAACACAAAGCCAACAGCACACAGCAAAGATGAAAACCAGCACAAACAGACTTTAAAGCGATCGCCACGGTGATTCTACTGTAGAGACATGAACAGGTACAAATGGAGGCTGCAAACTGCTCATCAGTTTGTTACCAGTTAAAGTTCAGGGTGTGTCTGCTGGGCTGGGGTCAGTGTTCACTCAGCTTTAAGTCACTCTGGGTTCTTGACTTGTTAGCGTTGCAGTTTACACTTTACCACTGCACTCTCTCTTTGTGCAGTAAAAATAAAACTAATGACCATATCCTGCACCACTATTTTCCTCCTCCGACATCCACTGATCGTAGCACGAGTGCACGAACCGATAAGTGTGATCGACAGACAAGCAGACTAACAGCTCCAAGGAACTGGACTACTGGGAACTGGTTCTCTACATAACTGGTTACCGACTCCCATCCCTAATTCAACCTGACGTCCTCGTAATCAGCAAATTCTTTGGTACAGTAACTTTTCTATATTAGGAAAATGAGTTTGGCAAATGTAGGTCACAGAGAGACCTTTCATGTGCTATGATTTGTTATAAGCAGCCATCCATGTCCCACTGTGATATATGACCCTTGAGGTTTTTCTCTGGCAAACAACTGACTTGAAATTGGTGCAGTTTCTCTACTGAAACTATGACATTTCCCATGATGCTGACGCTCAGAGCTGGTTACAGAAAAATCTCTCTAAATTTCTAAATGAAAGGACATTCTGTCTGTAGACTGTGAAACAAAACTGATTTGGCTGCAGTTTTTTAAATGAAACTTTAAAGTGTTTTTCAGCATTTCCTGTTATGAAGTATAATGACTACAAAAGATAACAAAATGAGGTGAATTGACTTGTGCCCTGTACTTGGAAGGCCACTAACTTGTTATCATATCTTGCAGGTAACATTTTCCAAGGTTTCATTAAATAAACAAAGTTATTGCACCAAAACAAACACATAAACAAATAACAAGCAAACAAAATAGAGAACTTCTATCAGATGTGAATGATTTTATAATAGGCTGTTTCTTATCACTCCCTCCAAACAGATTTTTTTATCTGGCTCAATCTGAACTAAAAAGCAAGTTTGAGGATTTAATGAGGGACAAAAAACAAACTGCTGTAAGGTAAAGAGGTGAACTCGACTTAAAATACAAGGAAAAAACAAACAACAGCTTCATATACAAAATCAAAGCAAAAGAAAAAATTATTTAACCTGCACCAGAAAATATGGAAGACAGGATAAAACCTAACACCTCCAACATCAAACTGAGTGGCACCTCAGAGTTCAGTTCTGCTTGATATAGTCGGGTTATTGATCCGTGAATATCAAACATCTATTCTGCTTGAGATTCAAATTAAAAGCCTCCCTGCAGAGTGCTTCGGTTCCGGCTCAGCTTGTCGTTCTGTGGATCCCCGACGGCGAGTAAAGTAAAACTTCTGGTTTAATCCCGACTTTTCAGTGTTAAAAAGGTGGTTAACATCCTAAGCTTAGGTTTACAATTACCATGGCAACTAAGCTGCAGACCTAACCTGCTCCATGTTCACGATAAGAGAGCAAGAGGTATGAAATCACCGCCTAGTGACTAATCAGTTCTCCAGGAAACAGCGTCACCATTCCTGGAAGATCCTGCTGACCTCACTGCGCTCCAGAAAGAGTGTGTAAAGTCTCTGTTTTCCTGATGAGCATCAGGAATAAATACAGATTCTTAAGACACAGCATAATTACTTGATTTTTTGCCTCTGGTGTACTACAGATTTTAAAAAATTTAACTGTTCTATGAGTGTAAGTATAATGCTAAAACAGAGAACCTATTCTTACTTTTAGACCTTTTATCAAGTCTACATGGAGACTGAGTCAGTGGATGAACCACCTCAGCTGTTTTTACATTTATTCTTTACTCACTCTCAGACTGTTGAACACCACCAGCAGCTGAAAGAATAACACTTTCTTACACACATATAAACAATTATTTAACTGAACAAAAATTCTAATCAGTCAAATTCGCCCGTGTCTTAATGACAGAGCTGTGAGAAGTCTGTTTAGTTACACAGTCGGCTTTCTTCTCTGGCTTCAAATAGGCTTTAACTTTATTACGATAGCAGGTCTTTTCCAGTCTTATTGACAAAAGCACCAAAATGCGCACACATTCATACTAACAATCTGCTGCTTTGTCTGCAGCAGCGGTGTTACTCCCAGTCTGTATTATCCATTTAACCATATTGTTCACAGTTTTCTCTTCTTTGTAAAAATCGGGTGTTCAGCTGTCTGCAGACCTGCCTGTGTTTCTGACTTTTTGTTGTTGTTGTTTTTTTGGTATATTGATAATATCCATGTTAAGGTTACAGAACATACAGAGAGGCTGAACTTGTTTCATAGTACAGGCCCAGGTGTCCAACAAACGTGCTTAGAATTTCTAGCATGCAGTCAAGTATCTCGGTAAGGAGTTGTGCAAAACCTCATTCAAACAAATGCTTTGCCTTTGTGCCCCATCACATTCTCCAAGAAAAAAACAAACACTGAACATCTGCATGACCGACTTTTGAACAAAAAAAAATTTAATTGAAATTAATCAATAGGTAAAATAAGCGTTTGGTGTTATTATATTCAACAGAGAGCTGACAAAGATGCGTCCTGGAATTACTGGCATGAAAATATTTTAATTCTTAGTTTATTTTTCATATGCGTCATATTACGATTATAAAACATGTATGTAGCAATTATTATCCTTCCAATCTGGGAACATCTGGCTGTTTATTTTAGCCTCACCTGGATGGGCCGTGGAGACAAATGCAGCTGTCTTTAACAGTGTTTAAATGTGTGCTTAGAGTGTGTTTGTGGTTAGTTTTGGGGTAAATGTTTAACTGCCAGGTGATCAAGCGTCAGTGCTGTTGCTATGGTTGCCCCAAACGGGTTTCTCTTAGACCTCGCGTGAGCAGACATCATTAGCAGGTTGCTTAATGAACGCCCCCCCACCACCACCAATTGTCCCCACAGCCTGCCTCTGGAGGGAAACAACTCATTGCGTTTAAGCGTAAAACTGAACAATAACAGCAATTTCTTCCCTCTTAAAGTTAACTTCAATCCTTGATTTCTGCTTCCTAATGGCCTGTGCTGACATTATACGTTTTGTTTTCGGTCTTTAAGTACCTGAGTTCTGGTAAAAGTGCAGGAAATCACCTGTGCAGGAGCATTAGCAGCTCCGTTAGCCTTGTTGCTAATGTTAGCTAGCGTTAGCGTCCTACCTGCTCCACAGTAGCCGGGTCCATGGACTGAAGCCGGGCGGCGTTCTCGTACTCGTCCTCGCTGTTGTTCCCGGCTCCTTCCTCCGTGTCCTGGCTGGACCCTACACCTCCCGGTCCGGTTACCCCGGGCTGGCCTCCGCCGGCCAGCGCCCCCACCACCCCACCGGAGCAGGTGCCTGCCTGCCTCCGCCTCTTGCTCAGCCCGGGCCCGGAGCAGCAGCTGCCGATGCCTCCGCCGCATCCGACGACGCCGGCCGACACGACGAGCTCTCCGCGGGACCCGGCAACCATTCCGCCGCTGTTGTCCCGACCGTCGCCCGGCCCCACAGGGGACACGGAGCCGACGGGCGGCGGAGAGGCCTGCTGCGGCCGGGAGCTCGCCTCAATGCTCCGCCTGTCGTCCCTGGCAGAGGGTGGAGCGGGCTGGTAGGACCAAGGCGGAGGGGAAGCCCTCGGTCGGGTTCCAGTTCGCCCTGCGTGCGGGTGAGGGTGTTGGTGAGGGTCGGAGCCGGTCCGACGATCGCTGTCATCTGCGTGGTCCGAGACGCCGACCCCGGAGCTAGGCTTCTTCTTCGGGAGAATAGTCATGGTGGAGAGTGTGGAGGAAGCAGGGAGGGGGTCAGAGGGTGACGAGTCCTCCCTTTCTAGATCAAATAAGACGGTCTACTCGCCCTCCGGCCCGGCCGTTTGGCACCAATCACCGAGCTAAGGCTCTTATCGACCCGAAATGGACACAGAAGCGGTGCCTCGGCTCCTTTTTAGCGGTTTAGTTGAATAAAAACAAAACGCGTCTCCCTCTTCCGTCCACAGCGCGTCCGGTCACAACATCAACACAACATGACGTCACGTCCGGGACGGCTGCCACGGCACGTTTACGGCAGGACGTCAACCAGACCTTTGTTTTTATTCCGTGTTTATTTTAAAATCCAAACTTTATAATAAATATTTTATTTATTAGAAAAAATCTTTTGTTTGTATACTACTACTACTACTACTAAAAATAATGATAACAGAAATATATAGTTATTATTAATAATACATTTGACATGACAAACAAATACACACAAAATAATGAGCATAATTAAAAAAATAAATTTTAGTAAATATAGAATTGCTTTTACATATTACTTTTTACAATTTATTGTAATACAATTTATTCATTTCAGTTAATTATGCAAAAAGAATGTATTCAGTGTTATTATTTAGTATATATTATTACTGTATTTTGAATTTAAATGCAGAAAAAACATCCTGCAGTTATAAGTTGCCTTTTTTTTTTCTCAGTGTCTCTTTAATCTGAACTCTCCGCATCTAAATGTGACATTTTCTTGCTGTGAGATATGAGAACTTTTCTCAAAAGAAAACTGTGTAGGTGTAATTTTGAAAAGGTTAGGATTGGATTCACAACAAAATATTTCAGATCTGTTTGCTAACTGGAGACTGTCCGAGCTACATAAGCTCTCACACAGAAGGTGGGCCCTGCAGATCTGCAGTTTATTATTAGGAACTTTTCTCTCTATATGGACTCCTGATTTTTATTCTAAATTCAATTGCAGAAATATGAAGTTTCTTCAGACAAATAGGAACAACAAGTTCACATTGCACAACATCATAATCTAAAACTCCACAGAGATAACCCAATGAGCTGTCTGGCAGGCTCTGATTTAAAATGTTTCCATTTGATATCTGAACCAAGGAAAGCCCCCAATCATCTAACCATCCATCCACTGAGCCTATCCCAGTGTCGTGGGGGGATAGGTGGGGTACATCTGTAGAGGTCACCATTCTGTTGCAGAGATATTTACTAATACATATACCTTGTACTTTAAAAAGGCATATTTTCCCTCAGAGAACAGAATTAAATAAGATATTTACTGGTGTGGCTTTTACCGGGTTTAAATAAGCATATGTATTTGAATGTGAGCATGAAGTTTAGTGTTAGAAAAGAAAACTGTTGAAAACTGGTACATTTATGAGAAAAGGTTAGTTAGTTAGTTAGTTAGTTAGTTAAGTTATTTGGTTCTTGACCCAATAAAATACAGCTTTTCTCATTTTTATTTCATCAATTTTATCTTTTATTTCGATACTTCTGAGTTGCTTCCCTAGATTTTTTCTTTTACTGCATTTTTGTTTTCAAAGACCGTCATTGGCCTTCGTAACTTAACCCTATTGAAAATAGTAGAACACAGATTTCTTCCTGTCCGGCAGTAAAACATACTGAGTAAAACATACAGGAAGCAGTGTTAATTCTCCACGATTAAGCCAATGAAGGAAAATAGTGTATATATATAGAGCGAGAGAGAGACAGTGACATAATTCACGGCAACAAATGCTGGTTGAGACAAAAGCAAGAAAACAGCCGAACAATGATGTTTGACAACAGGTCATGTAGGTGTTGCCTAGCAACCAGAGGAGAGGAAGCAGTCAGTGATGGAGAACAAAGAGGCCGCTGCGTTCAGCTCGGCATCCTGAGGGAGAAGCTTCACAAACCAAAGCGAACCAGAAGTTACTCCTGATCGCTTTGTTTTGTTTATTAAAAAAGAGTTTTCTGTGCAGCCCTGATGGCGCCACCGTGTGGCCGAAGTGGCTATTACAGACAGGAGAAACAGCGCTGCGCTGTGACTGTGACCCACTTAAGAACAAGTTCAGGATGAGATGATCTCAACGAGCTGAGAGTGACAGGAAGCCGCCAAACAGACATATGCAATAACAAAACTATTTTTCACGCAACAAAAGAAGCGTCAGGAGTGAAAACTCACAGGTTGTTTTAGTGGATACTGAGTGGATTTATACTGCGCTGTTTCCAAGGCCAGGAGGGGTGCTGGCTCACGAGTTCAAAAGTTATATATATATATATATATATATATATATATATATATATACATATATATATAAAAAACACCCAGCACGCCCCTGCGGGCGGTTTATCCTTCAAGCTCGGGTCCTCTACCAGAGGCCTGGGAGCCCGAGGGTCCTGCGCAGTATCTTAGCTGTTCCCAGGACTGCGCTCTTTTGGACAGAGATCTCCGATGTTGTTCCTGGGATCTGCTGGAGCCACTCACCTAGCTTGGGAGCAGAGATGGGCAGTAACGCGTTACGCGTTACTGTAATCCGATTACTTTTTTCAAGTAACGAGTAATGTAAGGGATTACCATTGCAAAAACGGTAATTAGATTACCGTTACTTTCCCGTAGGAACGCTGCGTTACTGCGTTACTAAAACCGTGAGTTTTTTGCGAGAATGTCTCATGACAGTGACGTAAGCAAGTGCGACGTTCGTGGCAACAGCTGTCTGCAGATCAACAATGGATAATATATCGAAAAGGGAGAGAGTATGAGCGTGCAGCGTTTAAAGCGTGGAAGTACTGACCTTATTTTGAGTTTGATTCCATAAAAAGTGACAAAAACATTAGCGTCTGTTGTGCGTGGGAAGAAAACTTCTTTTTACAGCGAAAAAAACCCCCTTAACTTCCAAGCAAGCAGCGAGTGCGCTACGACTGTAATGGGAAACTCACAGAGCAACTCGTGGAGTCTTCAACTGACCGCTGCGGCACACCTGCACCAGGGTAAACCTCCGCCTACCCCGGTCCTGCTTTACAGGTGAAAATAGAGCAACTAGCCTTTGACTTTATTTATTTTCTGCTGTGTTTTACTTGCATCTATTTGAAAGAGTGAGTGTAAACACAAAAAAATATTTTATTTTATGTGCTGGAATGTGCAGAAAATAGGTTTAAATGTTAAACAAATTTCTTCCAGTCAGAGAATGTTGCATATAATAAAATTTTTGCTTGATGCATAAAGTTAAAAGATTAAAACTAATAAAACAAGTTTTAAAAAGAGACGTTTCCATTTGATTACATTTTGTATGATGGATTATGCAGAAAAAGTAGAATTGGGCTGAAAGATCTATCGCTTTATCACCTATTCAGGTTGTAAATCGTGTTTTTAAAAAGTAACTAAGTAACTAAGTAATTAATTACTTTTGAAAATAAGTAATCAGTAAAGTAACGGGATTACTTTTTTGGGGAAGTAATCAGTAATTAGCAACTGATTACTTTTTTCAAGTAACTTGACCAACACTGCTTGGGAGTCACCGCACCTAGTGCTCCGATTACCACGGGGACCACCGTTACCTTCACCCTCCACATCCTCTCGAGCTCTTCTCTGAGCCCTTGGTATTTCTCCAGCTTCTCGTGTTCCTTCTTCCTGATATTGCTGTCATTCGGAACCGCTACATCGATCACTACAGCCGTCTTCTTCTGTTTGTCTACCACCACTATGTCCGGTTGGTTAGCCACCACCATTTTGTCCGTCTGTATCTGGAAGTCCCACAGGATCTTAGCTCGGTCATTCTCCACCACCCTTGGGGGCGTCTCCCATTTTGACCTCGGGACTTCCAGGTTATACTCGGCACAGATGTTCCTGGATACTATGCCGGCCACTTGGTTATGGCGTTCCATGTATGCCTTGCCTGCTAGCATCTTGCACTCTGCTATTATGTGCTGGATTGTCTCTGGGGCATCTTTACACAGCCTGCACCTGGGGTCTTGCCTGGTGTGATAGACCCCAGCCTCTATGGATCTTGTACTCAGAGCTTGTTCTTGTGCTGCCATGATTAGTGCCTCTGTGCTGTCTTTCAGTCCAGCTTTGTCCAGCCACTGGTAGGATTTCTGGATATCAGCCACCTCCTCTATCTGCCGGTGGTACATACCGTGCAGGGCCTGTCCTTCCATGATGGTTCCTCGCCTCCTCCTCTTTCTTGGGTTTCTGCTGCCTGAGGTATTCACTGTGCACTTGGTCAGTTGGGGCCATCTTCTCAATGTATTCTTGGATGTTCGTTGTCTCATCCTGGACTGTGGTGCTGACACTCACCAGTCCCCGGCCCCCTTCCTTCCGCTTAGCGTACAGCCTCAGGGTGCTGGAAACCCTGCATGCATGGTAAGGAGCTTTCTTGTCTTTATGTCGGTGGCTTCTATCTCCTCCTTTGGCCAACTTATTATACCAGCTGGGTACCTGATCACGGGCAGGGCGTAAGTGTTGATAGCCCGGATCTTGTTCTTACCGTTCAGCTGACTCCTCAGGACTTGCCTGACCCTCTGCAGGTACTTGGTGGTTGCAGCTTTCCTAGCTGCCTCTTCATGGTTCCCATTCGCCTGTGGGATCCCCAGGTACTTGTAACTGTCCTCTATGTCTGCAATGTTGCCTTCTGGTAGTTCGATCCCCTCAGTTCTGAGTACCTTCCCTCTCTTTGTTATCATCCGACTACACTTCTCCAGTCCGAATGACATCCCGATGTCATTGCTGTATATCCTGGTAGTGTGGATCAGTGAATCGATGTCTCGTTCACTCTTGGCATACAGCTTGATGTCACCCACGTACAGGAGGTGGCTGACAACCGCTCCGTTCCGTAGTCGGTATCCGTAGCCAGTCTTGTTAATGATCTCACTGAGGGGGTTCAGGCCTATGCAGAACACCAGTGGGGACAGAGCATCTCCTTGGTAGATCCCGCACTTGATGGTGACTTGTGCTATGGGCTTGGAGTTGGCCTCTAGTGTTGTACGCCACATCCCCATTGAGTTCCGGATGAAGGCTCTTAGGGTCCTGTTGATCTTGTACAATTCTAGGCATTCCAGTATCCAGCTGTGGGGCATTGAGTCATAGGCCTTCTTGTAATCAATCCAGGCAGTGCACAGGTTGGTCAGCCTGGTCTTGCAGTCTCGGCTGACTGTTCTGTCTACCAGTAGCTGGTGTTTTGCGCCTCTGGTATTCTTGCCAATCCCTTTCTGTGCCCTGCTCATGTATTGACCCATGTGCCTGTTCATCTTAGCCGATATGTAGTACTGAGGCAGGTTATTGGTCGGTAGTTGGATGGGTGGTTTAATCGTGCAGAATTAACACCACTTCCTGTTTATGTATGTATCGTGCCAGCATCATTCATCAAACAGACCCTTAAATGTCATTATAAAGTGTATAAATAATAAAGAGACAGAAGGCTGTGAGGTGACAAAGTGTATTTATATAATTTCCCCTCCCACACACACTCTCACACACATATCTTTAGTTACAGTTGGTGCTCAGTGTTGAGTAAATAATAATATTAATAATAATAATAATAACAATAATAATATAAGCAATTCTTCAAATATAGAGTGATGCACTTTATACAAAATACCCTGGATATAAGTGTGGAGGTTAATGAGAAGCTGTGTGACGAGTCGCTGGTTCTGCTTGTTGTTCGCTGTGATGGACACCAGAGGGCGCCCCTAACAACTTATCAGGTTTGAAGGTTCAGATTTCTGCTCACGTTTACAAAACCAAAACATATTGGGATTCTTTGATTTCAAAAGCCAGCAGGACGAATTTAAACAGGAGCCACATGTCCACAGTTATTGGGCTTTATTTTTTTCGCATGTTTAACAAAGGAAAGCATTCAGAAACAAGGAGATGTTAAACTAGGAGATAACTAACCATCTGAATTTAAAAAAAATCTGCAACTGCAACGAGGTGTATTTCATTTTCATTAAACTGGGCTTAGACAGAAAAGTAGAAAGACCCATTAAATCCATCACTCCATCCATTTACTTAACCATGTATCTAACCCTGGGTCACAAGGCGGTGAGCCTATCCCAGCTGTCAGTGGTCAGAAGGTGCGGTACACCTGGACAGGTGACCAGTCCATCACAGAGTAAAGTCCAGGAGTTGTTTGACAGAAATAGAAAAACATTTGTCAGGAAGCTGAGAGCTCGTGAAGAAAACACACATCTTTGACATTCCTACTTCTGATGGGAAAACATAACACGGACATCAAATGGAGCAAGCTGAAAGCGATGCTCCTGTTTCTACGCGGTGAGCGACCTGAGCTGCATGCAAAAAAACAAAACAAACAAACAAAATAACATTTTGGTTTTGTAAATATGAACAGAAGGTTATTTTGAGCTGCTTCTTGTTTCTGCTGTTTCAAACATCAAGGAGGTTACACAGTTGGCCTGGTTTGTCTGTTTGTTTCTTGGATTGCTTAAAAACCAATGGATGGATCTGCATCTAAACGTTACTGACAGTTCAGCTAGATCCAGGTTAAAAATGAATAACTTTTGGAGTTGATCCGGATCTGGAGCCAGGAATTTTCAGTATTCTGTACCACTGGGACAATGGACAAAACTGCACATTTCACATCATTCATCAAAGGAGAATTTGGGAGGTAACAGTTTGATGCTCTCAAGGAAATTTCACAAAGTAACCCAGAGCCAGAGCCAGATGTCCTTCTGGATCCAGAGGTTCAAATCATGGATAAAGGAGGGCATGTTTAGCCTTGGTCGTGGTGCACAGTGTCGGGCTGCTGCTTTTGCTTCAGTTGGTATTTTGGTGATTAAATCGTCTGTTTTAAAGATCGTTAAAAAACAGCAGTCAATTACATTTGTGTCTGAGAGACTCAGAGGCGCCGAGTTCACTGAGTGAGGTTTGCATTTTGCAGTTTCCAAGAAAAAAAGCTTGAAACTCAAAGAGAAAAATGTTCAGTGATCACTTTGTATGTTAGAGACAAATCTGAAACCAGGAATGTGCAGAAATGTTGAGTTTTTGGTTAAAATCTTAGATTTTAGTTTAGAGTTTATCTCAGAATGGCTTCAGTTTAAAGCAGAACATCATCACAGTGCAGAACCAGAGAGACACCTTTAAAACAGCATGTGATGTTTGTATATACAGTTCATACTCTTTGAAATGCCCAGACCATCCTTTGGGTGTTTGTTCCTGAAGTGTTTTGGTTGACAGACAGCTGAGGGAATATTTGGCTGAAAGTCTGAACAACAAAACCTGCAAACTGAGGATCTGTAGGAGGATCAACACAAGGTGAATCTGTCCCACTGCTGTTTCAGGTGTAAAAGTGCGGGAATTTATTTATTGCCTCTCGATAAAGGTTTACAAATTCAAATAACATTTGTTTGAGTATTCAAGAAGATCAAACCCCCAAATCTGAGTCATCTTAAAGATCTGGGACATCAGGGAATCGGCTCTGTCTGAAATCAAACCAATCAAATTATGTTCCACTGGTCATGTGACATGACGGCCATCACAGCAGCTCAACTTTCTTGAATTTTGAGGTCTGGTCTTTGTCCATCAGTTATCAGATATTACAAAGTTTATTTGGGATTATGGATTTATTTAATTAGGAAACAAATTCATTTTTTATGGCACAAACAGCCATCGTGTTCACAACTGAGTGAAGGCAAACTCTGCATTCACCAACGAAATCCAAACTTGGAGACAGTTAGAAGAAATTCTGTAATTCTCGTTACTGCTCAAAAAATATTCATCCTACTTTGATTCTAACAAGAAACGTCGAGGTTGAGAAAAAAATGAAATTAAAAAAAACTAGCCGATCAAAACGATCGATTAATTTTCTGGCCCCTGATTTATTTGTCCGGCTACTAAAACTAGATGAATGAAACTAAATTTTAAGCTCTGTACGTTAGAATTAAAAGATCTCATAAGTACCTCTGTATAGTTTTATATTATTGCTTCACAGTTATGAGATCCGAGACTTAAAAAAACAAAAAAATCTCTCCTGTACTTATGAGAAGAAAATCCCAAGATCTGCCTCTCCTGTTTCGTCGCCACAGTGGATTTAAAATCAGACAATCGAGATGTGACTGAAGTGCAAACTTCCAGCTTTAATTCAAAGGTTTCACGAACAGAACAAAGGAAGGAAACAGTATTATTCCTAGACTTCCTAATATTTCAAATATGGAAAAGAATTCTTATATTAAAAATTGCTACTTTGTCAAATTACTGTTGATCCTCTGGAGGATGGTGTATAAAAATGGTTGTAATTCCTAAACAATGAACGTAATCTTGTTCTGAAAGCTCTTGAATTTAAGCTCAAAGTCTGCATTTCAGTCACTTTTGGTGAAAGCAGAGTATTTGTGGTCAGAGTCGGAGTGTAACGCTGGATCCTCGCTCCTCCAGCAGTTTGCAGGCTGTCACACGGACATGGTTTTATACAAACAGTCCTAAACATGAGTGCAAAGGCATGCAGCAGCACCCGCCTCCCGGTGCGGCGTCACCCACAAACCCAGAGGACGTCACATGATAGAAAAGAGATTACAGCTCTGCATTAGCGAAGAAACAGCAGCAGAACACGGTCACCATTAGTGTCTGTGCGCAGAGCGCTGTTCCCGATGCAGTCAAATATATAAAGGTTATGCATTCATGCTGCTGATGAAGACAAGTGTGTCCGGCGACGGGTTTCAGGAGGATTAAAGGTCCTGTATTCAGACAGGAAGTGGAGTCTTGTGTTTGGTTTGAAGCTGACCTGAAAGAGGATGGACATCAAGTTCTAAAAGTACAGCTGGAAAACATATAAATATTGTTTGTTTTGCTTTTAGCAGATGAAATAGTTTTAAAGTTGTAGATTTCTTCCAAAAAAAACCTGCACAGGGTCCCAACAGACAAGATCGCACTAGAAGTATGTAAGAAGCTGTTTGAGACGCAGCACAAATGTTGCCACTCGGCATCCACCCAGAAACACCTCTGGGCACCTTTTGGGACAGTTTTTCTGAAGCATTATTTAAAGAAACTTAACCTTTAATGGTCAACATGGCATAAAAGCTGCGTGTAAAGAATCACCAGTAAAATCTGATGAAACACAAAGGTTTGCTGACTTTACACCGAAACAAACTTCTTCCACCATCTTTGCCGTTACAAATTCCTCTCACAGGTTCAGGATCCGCTCTTCTAAAACCTCCACACTGCGCTGTGCGCTTTAGCTGAGCGTCAAATACAGAAATAGCAGACAAGCTGATGTACTGAAACAAGATTAGATGCTGTAACTAAAGTAGATTACTTTCATTAGAGTAATCTTAGAGTTTTGGTTGAGTGTGGAGGTGAACCTGCTCTTGACGTCCTTGTTTTATTCATTTAAAAAAGCCTCTGAACTGAATAAAAAGGAGGCGGGAAAGCTGGTTATTGGAATTTTCTACTCTATTTGATCGCTCATGGCGCTTTCTTACTAATAGCCTCAATCACACCAGAGGCCTATAACCTAAGAGTCACACACTCACACTCTGATGGATGCATCGAGGGCGACTTAGGGTTCACTGTTGTGCCCAAGGATACTTCAAGGACCTCCAGACTTCCAGTTAGCAGCTGATCTGCTCTACCTCCTGAGCCCAGCCGCCCCAAATCAAACCATATCTCACCTGCTGCACGACATAAAGCTGTGAGCGGTGAGAAAACTGAACATAAAGCCAGAGGAGATGAAGCTGCCACCTTTTCCTCAGTTATTTCTTCCACGTTTGTTTACCTATCATTAGCTGAGCTGGCTGTAACCTGCAGTCCTGTTTTTGGTTTTATTTATTTAGTTTATTCAATAAGTTTTTAAAAATTCGTGACTTTTCAGGTGTTTTTGGAGTGAATTCGAGAGAATCTGTTCATTAATTACCCGCTGTTAATTCAAACACTGATAGATCGCCACCCGCTGAGATCACAACACCAGCAGACACAACCAGCATCAACAGTCAGAGTTATGTCCTGTAGCTTTTTTAGTATGAAACCAAAACAGAACATGAAACTAGGCTCAGAGTGTTCAGTGACTGACGCTCCGACAGCTTTCATGGACGCTCCTGTTGGGAAGTTCTGGGAAATGTTTAAAATAAGCTGACTCGACATGTTTTTAGTCTGTTGTTGCGTTAAATGACACAATTTTTAACTCTTTGAGAAATCTCATCTGCCAGCATCAGTCAACTGAGCCGATAACAGACAGATACATCAGACGGATATATCATATATCAAAGCGTTTTCTTCTCCCTGATCAACTTCTGAGCATCGCTGTCACACTCCGAAAGCTACAAAATGAGTTAAAAACCCAAATCGGTTTCATTGCTGTGAAAGAGGTTTGTGTGAAGTTCAGCACCAGACTCTAAAACGCCTGCGAGCTCGTTTTCGTCAGGCTGATGTGTGAACCTGAATACGGGACCTTTAACCATCTCTGAAGATATTTAAAGTGAGATCTTGCACACTGTGCTGAGTGTTAGTGCTGCATTTGTGTTCATCAGATGAACTAAATTACAATAATCATTTTTTTTAACAGTAGAGCTACTGTCAGTGTGCTTGACAGAGACGAGACAGGGAGAGAAAGAAGGGAGGGGGCAGAGGTGAAACCATCCGGACTCACTGGGCTCTCCTCAGAAGAAATGCCCAGTTTAAACCAGCTGCCGGCCCAACAACAGGACCCCAACCCATCGTTTGAGAAGCTGATCTGAGGAAAAACAAATCCAGCAACTTCCTTCCATGTGTCTGTGTTAAATCTGTCTCACAGACTGTTCAGCTGCTCCGGTTTGACAGAAGAAGAAGGATGCTTTGAGAAAAGAGACCCCCCCAAAAACGGAAACTTTCATCGTCTTTTCATGCTTCAGCCCACGCAACACAAACCAGACGTCCACTTTTATCCTCGCACAGATCCCAGCACGCACAGCCAGTCGAAGTGTGCATCCCTAATCCTGTCAGAGGTTTCTTCCTGTTTAAAGGAGTTTTTTCTCCCCACTCTCTCAGAGTCCTGGCTGATATTAAAAACAGTGTAATGCTAAGATTCTTCAAACTCAATAAAATATAAAACTTAAATCATTCAGCCTGCCTGAAGTGCACTCGATAGCATTTCATATCATTTTGGTTCTGGTATTCAGATCATTCCTTTAATCGAAAAGGTCACTCATTATTTAATTACCTCTGGGCTGAACGACTGCAGTTAACTGTTGCTGGGCTCCTGACTGGTTCTAGTGATCATTACACATGTCAAGGTCACTGGATGACTTTTATCATTATTTAAAAAGCAGATTTGAGAGAAAAAAAATGCAGACGGTAATTTTTTATGCCACATAAAGTAAATTTGTGATTAAAATTGGAATCCACATTTTTTTTTCCTTTGGTTTTGAAAGTGTTTAGATTAATAGACACCAAGTGGCTCCAGCTTCTGTATTAGGACACTTGTCAAAGCAGTCATGACCCTAATTTTAAGGCCTTAAAAGCATCCAGATGAAGGAGTTTTTAAAAATAAGAACCTCTGCATGGTTGTATTGAAGGGGAAACTATCCATAGAGGCCAAAACCGTTTTTTGTGGCAGGCAGTAAACATGTTTATTTCTGCTGTAAAAGTAGACATTTTAACATGGGAGTCTATGGGGACGGACTCACCGGTGGAGCCGGTCTCAAGTGGCCACTAGAGGAACTGCAGTTTTTCATAACTTAGGTTTTGTCGCTTGATGATTAGAGAAAACTCAATTTAAACTGCATAAATGAACTGATTTAAAGGCACCTATACAGCTGATTCTACCTGGGTTGCAAGTGCTGACCTGGAAGAAAGGAAATCGATCAGATTGACGGCTGAGGATGGGAGGTGATTAGTGGGAGTGTGCTGCTTTGGAATAGATGGACTGAAGCATGAAAAAAAGTCCCTTAAGAAAGCTGAGATGGGTGTCCTGCTGCTTTAATCAGTTCACACACCTGACCTGACTGTCAGGCTCCTCACTGAGTCACATGACCCTTTTCATCCATACAGTGTCACTCCTGTGGTCCTCTTGCCCCCCGAGTGTCTGTCAACCTCCCCCTCCACCCTCCTTCAGCTACCACATGTACGTCTTTGTGGTGTCGATCTGACTCCCCCCTGCCTCCTCACCCCTCGCTCCCCCCTCCCTGTCTTCCTCCTCCTCCTTGTCGTCTTTGTCCTTCTCGGTCTCGCTCTCCCACAGCGTGATGAGCGGCGGGTAAAGCTCATTCAGAGGGATGGATGTGGCGTGCTGCATGTACTTCTTCAGCGAGTGGCCGCAGGACTTGTGCTGCTGCACGCGCCGGCCCATGTACACCACCAGCAGCGCCATGATTGACAAAGCGAACATGGAGCCCATGACGGCCGCCAGTGCCACACTGCTGCGGCGCGAAGCCACCAGCTCCACCGAGAAACCCGCCTCTTTAGTGGTGATGTTCAGACAGGAGGTGTGGATGGGACCAGAGGGGAGGGAGGAGGAGGAAGGAGACACAGGGGTGGGGGAGGTGCTAGGAGAGGAAGAAGGAGAGGTGGGTTGAGGAGGAGAGGAGGAGACAGTAAGGCAGACGTGGTACTCAGTGGCAGGAAGGAGATGAGTCAGGTTGTACTCCTGCACGTCAACTGGAACCTGGAGAGGGAGGGGGAGGGGGAGGCAAAGAGGAAAATGTAATTAGTCCATCAAGTGCCTCCTGCTGGGGGTAAACCGAGTGTGATAAGACAGGGTGTCAGTGACAGAGCCCGAACAGGTTGAGCGATTGATATCAAGTTTATATTATTCATGATTCCCACGCTACACGTCAAACTTAGTTAAAGCTGAGTCAAAATAATCTGTAAATGCAAACTCATGTGATGGCTTCACGACTTCCAGCAGTAATGTCGTTGGGTGATGTGTTCACCTTGGCTGTGTAGCTGATCTGAGGGTTGTCAATGTGCACGGTTGCACTGGTCCACCGGGGAAGAGGGACGGGGATGTCATGATGGTTTGAACCCACAGCTGAAGCTCCTCCGCTGGGATATAACTTCCACTCCAACACCACAGACTGGGCGTGAACCACCTGCACATGAAACAAGAAACAGTGAATCACCAGTTTCATGAAGGACAAACCGTCTGGAGCACTAGATAGTTTAATACCAGAAGAATATAAGGAGGGACTAGAAGAATAAAATATAACCAGAAGAAGTAAAGAAGAAAAACTACATGAAGTAGAAGCTGAAAAAGTAGGAAAAGAATGAATTATAGAAGAAGAAAGGACCAGAAGAAGAATAACGTAACAAACTGGCAGAAGTAGAAAAAAAATGAGAAGTAAGTTCGATGTAAAACTAGACGAATAATTAAAGGAACTAGAAGAACAACTTTAAGAACAAATAGCTAGAAGAAGAACTTATAATAAAAGAACAAGAATAACAAGAAACAAAAGAGGAATAACTACTCGATGGCAAACATGAAGAAGAGGGAGAATAACTTGATGAAAATATGGATGAAAATCACACGCTAGAAGAAGAACAAAAGAGAAGAAGATGAAGAACTTGAAGAGGGCGAGAATAATAAGAAGGAGAAGATGCAGAAGATATAGATGAATTAGTGCAAGAACTAGAAAAAGATTAAGAGCTCACAGCATATTTCTAATAACACCTAAACCTGTTCGTGTAGCACATGAAGTACAAAACGTACCTTAGCGAGCACCACCAGAGACCCTGCACCACTGGATGAGTTCCCCAACCGGGTCCTCTCTCTGCTGGGGTCATTCCCCCCACCAGACCAAGAGCCGGCATATCCCTGAGAGTCTACGAACACCACGACACTCTTGGTGTCTGCTCCTTCGATGTTCCAAGCCACACAGGTGTACACACCTGTAAGAGAAGAGCAGCTTTTATGCAACTGAAGGTCAAAATTAAAAATCCACTTTAAACTTAACTGGATTTGAGCCTGCAGCTCACCTGCGTCTGATGGCTCTGCGTGTTCGATCACCAGCGCACCAGGATCTGACATCCGATGCTTCTTCTTCCTCCTGCTCAGGCCACGCCCCTCCTCTGATATGATTGGTGAAGCCACCGCCTCTGAGCTCACCTGAGCAGATTCATAATGTCACTCTTTGGTGTCTCTTTACAGGATCACACACTTTTTTAGTTCTCACTGATTGCATGAATTTATTTTACTAAATAGTTTATTAATACATTATGATGTAAGGGGTAATAGTAATAATACAAGGTTAAATATGGTATACATCCGGTAGTTAAGGAATGGGCTCAAGCAGTTTTTATTAAATGTACTTGACTGCATACGTTCAGTTTATGCCGGGGCTTTTTTTTTTCTTAATGATAAATTGTTTGGATAAATAAACCTTTAATTCTATTTCAGATGCCATTGCTCAAAATTATTGCTTCATGTCATGTGAAGATACTTGTTTTGGGTTAAGAAATTTTTTTAGCTGGGGTTCATGTACTCATAACAGGAGCCTACTTGTGGACAACTAATGAGCTGAAAGTGTCATGAACTGGTTGTGTGAAGCAGGCAGGAGAGGACCCAAACGCAGAATCACAGAGGTGGATACAAACTCAAAAACAGCTTTATTGCTGGATTTCAGAAATACAAAACTAACTAAACTTGGAATGGCATGGAGGCAGAACACATGGCGGGGAATGAGGGAGAACGCGACAAGGGGCTTAAATACGAAAGAAATGACGAGGGAACAGGAAACATATGGGGAACACAGCTGAGACAAATTAGACATGACGAGACAGAGGCCACACTAAACACACTGAACATGGAACGCGAGACTGCCAAAATAAAACAGGAACATAGTGAGACGTAGACTGTGACAATAGGACATGCAACACGTAGAACCCCATCTGCATAAGAGACTCTGACAGCACTGAGCAGCTCATTCAGTGGCAGGCTGCGGCACCCACGATGTGGGACGGGGAGATTTCGCAGGTCTTTCCCGTCCACTGCTGTCAGACTCCACAACAAAGACTTCAACTGACCAAACACACACATCCACACGTGCAATAGCAATAACACTAAGTCCAATACTCTTTTCTGACATTGTTGTATTATACTCAATTGTATATAGCATTTGTATTCTATTTTATTCTATTGTATTGTGTGCAGTATCTATTCCAGTATTTTTCTATGTAACTTTGCAATGTCCACTTTCTGCTGTAACAAAACAAATTTCCCACGTGTGGGACTAATAAAGGTTATCTTATCTTAGACATGAAACACATGATGGACCGGGGAGATAGGATGGAACACAAGCAGAGAAACACGGGAACAGGCAAGGGGGACAAAACACAGACACCACGAAGGGAGCAAGGGAGAGTGAGAAGGAAACACGAGGATGAGGGAGAGAGAGAGAGGGGAACAAGGAGCCTAGAGAATGAAGAGAGCATGGGATAAACATGATAGATGGGAGAACATGGAATGGAACACAAGGAAGGGAAACAAGACACAAAGACACATAAACCCAGATACACAGAGAGGGACACAGAGGACAAAGACTCAGGGGAACCTAATAACCAAGGAGCCAAACAGGACAACCTAGGCAATAAAGAATAAACTCAAGACTAACAAAATAAACCATAATACAAAAATGACATCAACATACAAGAAAACTCAAAACTGGTCAAATGACCCAGGACCATAACAGTAAGTGACTCCTACGGTCCATCAGGGCACAGATGTCAAAGGTGTAAATGTGTGTAAATGTACATGTCAGGAGATTGAGTCGCTGTGGTGATTTAAACCCATTTCCCGGTTGTCTCGTGCTCTCACGCTGAAGCTGTGTTTGCTGGAGTGAGTCATTTAGTACAATTTAATGTTGCACTTGATTAATGTAGCTCTGTTATCCTGCTATTACGCTAATCGCTAATTATACAGTGGAACAGACAGAACAGTGGAGATGCAGAGTGAACGACACACTGGGGAGTTTATTCACCACGTCCAGCATGAAGAGGAAGTAACGTGTAATAATCAGTGTCTGTTGTGATAACTGATTAACTAAAATCAATGAAGTGAAAATGCTCAAAGCTTCGCGTTTCTCTCTGGGCCTTGGACACACACACACAAACATTTCCGCCCACCTTGTCACCATTTGGTGTCACCCAATAGAACTGTGGGGCGGGGTCAGCGTCTGCCCAGCACTCCAGCGTAATTGGCTGCCCTGTGCTGACGTTTATGGTCGGGGGGAAGGCGTGAGGAATGATGTGAGGCAGACAGCTGTTGGTACCGCCTCCGCCCCATCCAACCGCCACCACCTCCCGCAGCTCCTGACCGATCAGGTGAGGCGGGGAGGAGCAGATGGTAATGGAGGAATCCAGCAGCTTGAGGTGTGATTGGTTGCCAAGGTGAGGCCCCCATGAGGAGAGGCAGTCGCACCGAAGAGGGTTCGAGTGAAGAGAAACCTCCTCAAGAGAACGGAGGGAGGAGAGGAGGTCTCCAGAGAGGAGGCTGAGCTGGTTATTATGGAGGAGGAGAGTCCGGAGGGAGGGCAGGTTACTGAGGGCAGAAGACCGGAAACAAAAGACATTGAATGAGGAGGAAAAAGAAACAAAGAATATGGACAGATAGAAAAGAAAGAAGAGATGAAGAACTTTTAGAATGTGAAAAAGAAGATGAGGAGACAACAGCTGAAGGAGTTACAAAAGTACAAAATCCAAAAAAATCAGTTTTACTCATGAAAAACATAACATATGTAAAAATAAAACATAAAATCATTGTGGGGTGGCTCAGAGACAGTTAGACACTCACCTGAAGGCCTGTGGGTCCATGTAAGAGAGGCGTGGGTTGTTGCAGAGCTCCAACTTGGCAAGTTCTGGAAGGTTTTGAAAAGCTGCTCGCTCCACCATCAGCAGGTCCTCCATGTTGTTCAGACTGAAGCCAAACACAACACAGCATTTACTACAACGTGCAACCGGCACAAACTGCAGGTGGCAGCATTCTAGAGTGAAAAACAAAGCCAGAAAACTCCAACAACTTGAACAACGTGATCTCTGCTTTGTGTTTTCCAGCCAACCTGAGTTCCTCCAGGTGCTCAAGGTTCTGGAAATCTCCCTGCTGGACTCGGCCAATCGGGTTCCTGTTCAGGTCTAGGAACTTCAGGTTTGGGAGCACGCTCAGAGCATCGCGAGGAACAGACCTGCCATGAGAATGAAATTCAGCCATGGCTCCAGTGACAGAAGGTTATGGAACTGAGACCTTGATCCTGCAGAAAGTTATTTAATCATTGCACATCCCCTTGAAGCTAAAAGTTTGTTACTAGTGGACATTCAAGGCTCTGACTGCTGAGAACCCTTTAAAATAACTTCCCCCCCACCCTGTTACATCATCAGTATCCTTCACTACCACTCGTATCAATCACATCACCATTTTCCTTTGATAATGGCCATTTCATCTGTTAACAACTACAAGTTGCCATATTCAATGCTCTCTGGTCACCACATTGCTTCTATTCTTGTCCTTTATGCATTTAAGACAGTAAAGTCTACTTAATAACAGGGTTATAGCTAGGTCTAACAGGCTAAGAGAAAGTAAACTAGGGATCCTGTGCTGACGAACCTGAGCCGGTTGTCGTAGAAAGAGAGGCTCTCCAGGTAGTCCAGGCCCAAGAAAGCAGCAGAGGGAACAGAGGCCAGTCCCATTCCTGCCAGGACCAGGCTGTGGAGGCGGGACAGAGGCAAGAAGTTCTTCTCCTCAAGACCCAGGATGGGGTTTTCCCCAATCATCAGAATCTCCAGGGATGGCAGAGACTCGAACCAGCGACTGTCGATAGCCACCAGACGGTTGGAATTCAGGTGGAGCCTAGGAGAAACATCAGAGAATAGAGAACTAATTCCAATGAAGCTGAATGGTAGCAAAATGACAGGTTTTTGAAAGTTTTGGGGTGGATGTAGTCCCTGAGAGTGACCTAGTGAACCTTTAGGAGGTTTCAAGATCTGATTATTTTGGTCTTTGGTGTTTTTAAAATTGCCTTTAATCTCATTTGCTGGGCCCAGATCTTCGACATTTAACATCAGAGATGGATGACTCCTAGATCCAGCTTGCAGATTTTGTCTGCTATGATTCTGTTCTCAGAGAAACCCCCACGTTCTACCTCCCGAGTCCTCACTGAGAAAGGTGTACTGGCTTTAGCTGGCTCTGGTGGTCTTTTTAAGGTTCTATTCATCTCATACGCAGTTCTGATGGTCATCTGGAAGATTCTGGGATAAGTTAACAGTCGAAATGAGGTTTGATAGAAGAAGTGGTGGTGGCGATTACCGCAGCAAGTTGGTGAGGCCGGCAAAGGCTTTGGGTCCAATAGAAGAGATGTGGTTATGGTTGATGTAGAGCTCTTCCAGACTGGAGAGGTTCCTCAGACAGAAGTCCTCCAGCTCCTCAATGTGGTTCTCTTCCAGGTATAGAGTCACCAGGCGGCCAAGAGAGGACAGGCCCATGGAGCTCACCTGAACAGAGACAGGGGGAGAAATTATTTTGGTATGAAGCTGACTTAGAGCAGATTATCAAGTTGGACCAGGATGGAGATAAATGTAAACCACATTTTTTTCACTTCAGCTACAAGTTATAAGTAAAATCCGGCATCTGGTGTAAAGATTTTCTCAAATCAAACATGCAGAGCTACCCACTGCGCCGACCCCGTGTGAATATGTAGTAGCAGCTGAAAGTAGCTTTCATCCAGCTGTTACTGACATCTGTATCCGTCTGTTCAACAAGACTGTGGATAAATATTGAGAACAGAGAAGCGCATACCTGTGTGAAGTGGTTCTGAGACAGGTCGAGCTCTGTCAGGTTGGTCAGACTCTGCAGTTCAGAAGTTATAGAGGAGATGTTGTTACTCTGCAGCAGCAGCACCTGAAAGGAATGATGAAAAACCACATTCAGAATATATTAACAACATAATGACTGGTCAGTCTTTCAACTGGCTCATTAGAGTCAGGTCACAGTCAGAACCCCAGTTTATGTTAATATATGCAGGGTCTCATTAGTCAAAAACATCCAGAAAAAACCTTTTGATTCAATCCCAAAGCGATGCTCTCTGCAGGCATGAACTGAGAAAGATGCTACCTTGTTCTTTGGGTTCATGATCTAGACCAGATGTAACGATCAAATTTCACAAAAAATCTTTGTCATCTTTGTAAGTAGTTCGGTGTTGTCTGATCCTTGGGTGCCTGCAGACACTCCTGAGGGTCAAAAGAGCACAACCATACACTATATATAGTGATGGGTTTGAAAGGAAAAATTGATAGAAGTCTGGGAAATGAGCCTACTGCTCCCCTGCTTTATTACCGCTGTAAAAATGTTCCTGATGAGTTTATGGTCTGACTTGCTCAAAGTCTCATGCTTTATTTTGGGTAAATGATGGTCCCGAATAGAGCCAAAAAAGTATAGAGCAACGTTTGCTTTGTGTTTGCATCCCCTGTGACTGATAAGTTGATCCTCAAAGGGAATGCAACATATCTCAGTTTTGAAGTTAGATCCACATCCTCATGATGTCACAACGGGACTTCACTCACCATAGTGTGACGTCTTAGTCTGACTACAGCCACTTCTCACATTGTTTAGCTCATGACTCAAGAAGGAATCTCAGTGTGTTATTAATATTTCTCAGCAATAAGTGAACCAAGCTGCTTCACACTTTAGCCTAAAAGTTGTTTTTTGTTACATTTTTACGACACTGTTGTATAAGCAGGCTTTTAAATTTAAGGCAAGCTAGAGACATAATAAATAATAAGAAATGCATTGTAAAAACTCATTTTTAGGCCCTGCATGGAGGCCCATCTCCACACGTCGCCTGTGTGTAGCTGTTACCTGCGTATCAGCAGAGATGTTGGCTGGTATTCTCTGCAGATGGAGTTCATTGCAGTCGACTGTCCTGGCCTGGTGATGCACAGACTGTGGGGTGTACCACGGTCGCGTCTCGCATACACACTGCAGAGGGCACAGCACAGCGCCACCTGGAGGACACACACACATGCACCAGGGCTCTGTTTAAACAACATCTGTGGATCATTAAATGTCCATTTGCATCCTTTATGCTAATCTTTACCTTGGCTGGTCCCACTCATTTCAGCACACACTGATGCTATGACCAGGGAGAGGAGGAGAATGGAGAGAACTTCAGATCCCATGATGCACTGGGCTGTGGCGCAGGATAAATAGTGATGACACGTGCCTCCAGAAGGCTGCTCGGAGTTTCATCTACACAAATACTGAAAAAGTAAAGGATAGAATTTTTTTTTAAAAAGCGTTTACTCTGTTGAAGCTGCTGCTAGCAGATACAGTTAATCATTAGTTAGCCCAGCTTAGCATTTAGCATTTAATTAAATGTCTCTAAAGAAATTGAGTAACTGTGAGACTATACTGTGAATACTTCTGAAACAAACACCTGAACACCTGGATTGATTATGTTGTAACACAGCAGAAATGTGGAACCGTCACAGACCAAGCATGAAAAACTAAACATTAAAGTGACAACGCTGCAGTTCCTTTAATGGCCACTTGAAAATCAGAATCCTTTATTAATGCCTGAGGAAAGTATGTGGTCACACAGACAGTAAGAACATTAACTGACTAAACTAAATTAAACAATACAATATATTACAAAGTTACAAAATACAACAAAATAGCTCAAATATATACAAATTATAAATAAATTAAATATATATGGGTGAAACTGATGTGCCCCTCTTATCAAACTGTAAAACTTTATTTTCTCTGTAGAGGATGTGTAAATATAAAGGGTGTAAAGCTATTACAGTGTGTATTGTGCTTTAGATGGAGGAGTTGTACAGGGATGATTTCCTGCGTCGTTTAATGGTGCATCATGGGTAATCTCAGTTTCTCACTAACCGTGCTCCTGTGACTGGCTAGCACGTCAGGGAGTGGATGGGAGGTATTGTCCAGCATTGTCCTCATCTTGGACAACATCCACCTCTCCGACACCACCTTAAGACAGACCAGCTCCATCCCCACAGCATTACTGGCCTTGTGGATCAGTTTATTCAGTCTTTTTGAATCTGCACCCTCAACCAGCTGCCCCAGCATGCAACAGCATAGAGGATGGTACTAGACACAACAGACTCATAGAAACTCCTGAGCATCTTCCGACAGATGTTAAACGACCTCAGCCACCTCCAAAAATAGAGACGACTATGGCCCTTCCTGCAGAGTGCAGTGGGTTTTTTTTTTTTACCCCAGTCCAGTTTACTGTCTATGTGTACTCCAAGGCATTTATAGTCTTCTGAGAATCCTCTTAGAAAATATCAGAGAATCAGTTAAGTTTAAAACTATCCATCCATCCATCCATCCATCCATCCCATCCATCCTCATCCGCTTTATCCGAAGTCGGGTCGCGGGGGCAGCAGCCTAAGCAGAGAAGCCCAGACCTCCCTCTCCCCAGCCACCTCCTCCAGCTCATCCGGGGGAACACCAAGGCGTTCCCAGGCCAGCCGAGAGTTTAAAACTAAAAGTTTAAATTTATAAGAGTGTGGCCACTTTGAGTGATTTGTAGTTGCATTTATTAAAATGTACCTGCACAGTTTATGCACAGGTACATTTGTCACTAGTAAGCCAAACTTATTAGTTACAGATGATAACTTATATGATGATAACTGTCTAACCTCTTGTCACTTCCAGCTCCAAAAAAGGGGAAAAAATAGAAACAACAACAAAAATAAACGAACCAAAAACAACAATGGGATGGCAGTTAAGCTAAAACTGATGCTTGAATAAACCAGTCGGTGGCATCATGTTGGCTAAGCCAGTGTTTTGTTTACAGCCTGTGACACACATTCACAAACAAACATAAATATTTCATTAGCAGGAACTGTGTCAAACTCATGTTGCAGCATCCATCAACACACAGCAGCAATTAATCTGACAACGCAGAGGAGAGGAGGGGGCAGCGGGTGGTGACACATAGGATCAAATCAAAGTGTGTCTGCAGCCAACAGCCAATCCCAAAACACACACTCCCTCCTGTTTCCATCACTTCTGAGGACATTAAACTCTCTCACGCTCATTCACTGGGGCCACAACTTTAAAGAACTCTTTGTTTTACTCTATAGTTTTATTGCACAAGTTCCAGCTTTGGTCTTCATTATTTTACTCTATTTCATTATATTTTTATTATATTTTATACATTTGATTGCACAGAAACCACTGAGGTTGTTTTTGTGTGTTTTTATGCAAAGTAGCTGCTCTGACATTGCATTTTCCCACTGAGATGAAAAGAATAGGATAAAATAGCCATCAATATATCGGTCTAATCTAAAATGAAACCAAAATCAGGTCTTCAAATTAAAATGTCCTAAATGTGAAGAAGTCGAGTCCCCACAACATGAGTTATACAAGAACACACACACACACACAGCCTCTGTTAATGTGACCAGACAGCCGTGCTGCTGTTGATGTTGTTGTTGTTGCGCACACACACATGCACAGCGGGATAGGAAATGGGGACACCTTGCCTCTGGTGCCATGGCAACCAGCCAGGAAGTGACATAGCAGGACAAAGGGGAGGGATTGACCTCTGTGCCGCCCCCTGATTGGTCCAGCTGGTTCTCACTGTGTCCCAAATCCACACTGAATACAATCACATGCACTTTATGTGTGTAACATGGACTAATATCTGTATTTATCATATATGAAACCTTCAATTTTTCTAGTTATTTATTTATTTGATCAACTGGAATGATTTTGTGAACTTGGAAAATTGCACTAAAATAAAAATACAGAGAAAATGTCCTTAGTTGTAGCATTTCTTAGTTTGGTAAAAACATGTATTCCAGCTTACCTGATGAGGCCATGATGGACATGTTTACTGAGTCTGCAAGAGTGTGAGTCAACGGCTATCAGAAAGTTATGTTTTTACTGTAATTGCTGTCCTGATTTTCCTAAATCTTCCATCTTATATATGTCATCCATACTATAATAATTAAAAGACTAAAATTAACACTGAAACTAAATAAAACAAAATATTTCCAAACAGCAAAAACAAAACTGAATTAAAAATAAGATGTTAAAAAGGCATTAAAATAAAACAAAGTTAAAAAATAAGATTTTTTCTCCCATCGAGTCCTATAATACTGAGCGCCTTTTCAGCTGCCTGCTAGCTTTTAGAAAGAACGCACGATTATGGCACTTCCATGTAGGCCTCAGTTTTCAGACCTGGAAGCTACTACTGTCATTCAGTTGTACTGAAATCATTCTAAGAAGTCATCTTATTTTAAAAGTTCAGCTCCCCAGTTCTACACTCCCTTCCTAATGTGGTCACATCTGCTTAAAAACAAACAAACAGAAAAAAAAGGAAATAAGATGGCAAACCCGAGTCTTTAAAACAGTGGATTCAAACAGTGTTTGTGTTTCTGTGGCAGGCTGATATGAAGCACGGCTGGTAGGTTGGACACAAATAATCCTCTACCTGCTGTCCTCCCCTGAGGCAGCATGCACATCATGTAAAAAAATAAATAAATAAATCATCAGAGAGATGAATGAACACAGAAAATCAGCTTGAACATCATGGGAAATACTACAAGGGGCTCTGGTTAGTTCACTATATCAAAGGACTTTGGGTCCTATGGAGCTGTAGACCAAAAATACACATTTTGGGAAGGGTAAACATTTATTTCTGGTAACTTCCTTCATGCTGCAGACTGATTTAATTGTGCTTCTGTGCCTAAATTGAAGTTATTATGCATACATTTTCAAAATTCTTGATTAACCAGTAAGTATGGATGAGCAGAACACTACTATTTTATGGATAATATGAGTCTTCCTGTGAGAAAAACAGAAGAAAATGCCACTTTATTTCTCTTTGGTCATATTATTGATACCATGTTCTTTCTTGATACTGTCTTTCATAGTCTAAAAGCTGGTGTAAACAATTAATTTAGCAATTGAGCTTAATTTTGTGCCACTCTATGTGCCCTGGGCTGAATATCAGCCAATTAATGTGCAATAGGATTATCAGTAAAAGGAGAGGATTCTCTAATAACAGCTGGGCAGTCGAGCCTCTGTGGTTAGTTCATGTCTGTATTAAGCTTTCAGGTTGTTTTTGCAGTAATTCTCATAAAACCCCAAATAAATGTTGACTTTGGAAGTCAGTCGTGTTTTCAGTCCGGTGCTGGTTCATAATAATACACTCCAAACAGTCAGCGCACATCAGGGTTTCCAGGTACTGATTGTCTGTGGCTTGCTGCCTTTTAATAAGCTTTTTGTGAGGCTATAATGTGCAGTGAGTCAGACAGCAGAGCTACTGGGACAAAAAGTGCACAGGGGGGTGGGGCAGATTTGCCACTAGTTCGTTAGCATATTATTAAACATCGCTCATTAAGTTTGAAGGTTTGTTGATGAATTTGTGATGAACGCATCAAACCTGAACACAGCACGGTAAGAACATGTCAGCATTTGTCTGACAGATCGTTCAAATGTCTGAACCTCCTCCTTCTTGTTAGTGACAGACCAGAGGAGGTTCGTCTTTCTGCTCCAACATCTGAACACCCCCCCACCCCTTTGCTGTTGAGCAGATGGAATATTGATGAGCTGATATTAATTATTTAAGCGGCTGTGAGTGCCTCATTTACTGTCCTTCTCTACAGGCTGTGATTGGAGGAAAGCAGGAGATGCTAGCTAATTAACTGTGACACACACACACACACACACACACACACACACGTTTGTATGTCTGCCTTTGTAAGGACCATCACAAACATAATGCCAATCCGGGACCCTCTGCCTGATTTTAACTAAACAAGTGTTTAAACACTCAAACAGGATTTAAAGGGTCTGACTCTTGTTCTAATGTTCCAACAAATGTCCCAATTTAAAAAAAATGTCCTCACTTTTCACAGATGTTATTATTTTGTGAACATCTATTAACTTTTTTAAGAAAATGTCCCCATTTTGTATAAAATTTCTCACTTTTTACAAATGTGCCAAACGCTGTTGGGGTTGACCTCAAAAAAGTAGTAAATAATACATTACCTTACTTAATTACTCCATAAATGAACTAATTTGTTGCAGTACCTCTTACATTGCTTTGTAACATGTCCTGAGATATATTACACTATAGCTACCATTTAACAATAAAAACCTTCTGCAACATTCGTGCACGCTGATATAACATCCTATCCTAATGACAACACACGAGATCTTTCTTGTCGTGTTTAAGTATGAACACAAAGCCAAACCCACAGCTTAAAATCAGCCTGAAGAGCATTTCATAGAAATGAAGGTTACAATGCTTCATGCCTGACTGTGCATCACTGCTTTTATTACCTGTGTGAAAAAGTGATTGCCCCCTAAACCTAATAACTGGTTGGGTCACGCTTAGCAGCAACAACTGTGATTAAGCATTGAAGATAACTGGCAATGATTCTTTCACAGCGGTGTGGAGGAAAGTTGACCCACTCATCTTTGCATGATTGTTGTAATGAATTTTATAAAGAATAATAAAGAACTCTGAATTTCCAACCCATTCAGGAATGCACTGTTAATGACTTGACTGGTTAAGTAAGGGTTAATGTGAGATTTAAAAGAGATTTAAAAAGTAAAACCCTTTTAGTCCTCTTTCCCCTCAATCCCCAGCCACAGCAGACTGATGCACCTCCTTCACTGTGGATCTGGCAGGGGTTTCTTCCTGTTAGAAGGATTTTTCTCTTTCCCACTGTTGCCAAATGCTAACTCTGATACTGCAGCAAGATGACTGGTGTTGTGATTTTGGACTATAAAAAATAATATAAATAAATTTTAATTGAATTGCTTAAAAAAAAGCTTGTAAATGTACTAATCTTGCAAAAAAATAATCAAATTATGGGCTAATCAGCTTCGACTAGTGACTTCACAGATCAGTCAGGTTGTTCTGATTAAATTATAAAGTTCAGTTTATAATTGAAACTGAAACTGAATTGAAACATCTCACGTTTTAAAATTTTGGTCATTCTCCAGATTAAGAAAGCAGGATTATTTAGAGTATGAATATCAGCTGATGGTGTTTCACTCAGAAATTGTTACATAACGAGTGTGTGAGTTGGTCTCAGAGTCAGACCCACCCCCTTGCTCACAATGTCTCATTCCAAACTCCAAGACGGTGATGCTTCACTAACCGAGGAAAGGAGGAAGGAGGCGCAGTTGATTTATAACATGGGACAAAGCAGGAGTGCTTTGTGTAAAGGAATGCATCAGAGTAATTGCTTTAACACAATTATCTAGTTTTCATAATCACAGGAAGCCATAACTGTAACTGAATATGCATTTTAATTAATTGTTCTGCACTGCTGCAGGGACTTTTCAGTATCTCTCAGTTAAATTCATCTGCTCTACAACCACAAAGAGACACAAAACAACCACAAAGGGACGGATTAACCTCTCTGAATCACTGCAAGCGTGTTGCTGCAGTCGTTCTGTGGAAAATAAACCTGAGGGTTAACTGAGAGTCGAAGAGGTAAGAGGTGATTACATAAAGCTGAGTCGGTGTTGCTGTGGAAACCTTGTGGATGTGAAACCAAGTCGACTGAAGTGCAGAAACTCTCTGACCTACTTTCATTCAGAAAAATCTATTATGCAACAATAAGTCAAGTCATCCTCCTTTCTGTCTGAATCTCCATCAAGATGCCAGAGGTTCACGTCTCCCGAGGAAGATGAGACGAGGGAGCTTCGTTTTAGACGGATGATGACGACTATATAGATGGATTTTGATTAAAAGCTGCACAAAAAGCCAGGAAGTAGTTGCTGCTAGCCCGACACTGAAACGCCAGTCTGACTAAAAAGAAAAGAAGAGTTGCCACTGACAGGTAAAACATTTACACAAGATATTTATAATAAACTTAAATAGCTCGAAAAATGAGTGTTTTGTTTCATCTTTAAGGAATTAATTAGACTGAAAATACACATGCAAGGAGATGGAGTGAGACTCTGTAACCAGAACTGCACAAAAATCATTACAAAATTACTGTTGATGCCATCAAATCTACATTATAAACCCAGTAAATATTTTATTTTAAGTGGTGCAACAACCTTACCCACAACACAATAAATTATAGAAACCTAATTAAAACAAAACATTGACTAAAGTCTTAAAGCAGCACCACAAAAACTACACGCCTGGCCCACACTCAAACTGCTACCCTGAAACTGAACCCACGAGCCTGAACACCAATAAAACACTGGGGGCGGAGCCAAAAGAACCCCAAGAAACACAAAATCCAACAAATAAAACTCGAATCTAATAAAAAGGAACCGGAGGAAAGAGGGATAGCAAGCTACACATACAGGTGAGACACAGGTGGAAACAATCAAACAGGTGATACTAATAAAGGTGTGGAAGATGATAAAAAGCAGGAAAAAGAACAACTGTAAAAACAAACACAACAAAAATACCAGGGACCATGACACCAAGTCTTAAAACTTTGTCAATCAACCCATAAAAAGTGCAGACGGATCAAAGCAGCAAACACAGTTTATTAATACATCTGCAAGAACATCTGGAATAATAATGTTGATAAAAATGTGGAGGCATTGCAGACCGAGTGTCAATCTCACGGGCTGAAAGACGAAACTGCCAAAAACTGCAGCTAAATAAAATCACTGAAGCAGGCCTTTCGACCATGTTTGTACTGCTGGAACATTTTTTCAATGAAAAGTCCTGACAATTTCCATCTTTTATATACAGTCTTTGGATAGCCAGAAACAAGGTTTCTTCAAAAACACTCTTTCTACTCATTTTATAGCAAAGACTACAGTTCCCATGATCCCTGAGTAAGCTGGACTTTTGCTTCGAAACCCAAACTTCATAAAATGATTGTGTAGCACAATAACACAACAAGAATAACACACCTGTATAAACTTTCAAAAGACACCAAATGAGACCCGATTTTTTGTAAGTAGTTTTGATTTCATGTTTTGTATCTAAAACTCTTAAAGTTAAAAAATTAACAATGCCTGAAGACTGAAGTTGACTTTTCCTGCACAGTGCAGTAAACACAGAGACTGATTAGAGTCCCGTTCGTCTTTTCTCTCTTTATCACTGAGTGTCATCAGCATCGAGCTGCATTTCGGCTCATCTAGGAACAAAGCTCGTGTTTCACAGCAGCGACTCTTTTCTTTATGAAAATAAATAAATGCTAAACTTTGAGGCGAGAACCCGGGATAAAACTCGGGGTTTGATTCATGATTCATCCCTCCGTGTCACTCTGGTGTCCCTGCAGAGCTCCGTGCTCCTGTGAGGACAGACGCCCATGTTCTCACCTTGCTCCTCCGCCTGCTGCTCCTCCTGCTCCCAGCCGCAGCTGCAGACACAGCCCGGGGCAGAGCCTCACAGAGCCGGGCAGAGCCTCACAGAGCCCGGGCAGAATGAGTCCGGTAGAAGCGGGCGGTCTCCGGTCCGCTGATGTTTTGGTGATCCAGATGAGGGCGGGCCGAGTCCTGCTGCTGCTGCCGCTTTTATCTGAAGGATCCCTCCCTCTCTCCCTCCTGTCCTCTGTCAGGTCCGCGGCAGCTGACTTCCCATCAGCCAATGGGATTTATAGGCCACTGGACGAGGGACCAATCAGGGAGCTCGGATGCTGCACAGAAGCGCTGGAGGAGGAGGAGGGTGAACGATGATGAGGAGGAGGAAGGGGGGGGGTGTCTTCTGACATGACGTAATGCTCCAGATTCACCTAATGACTGAGAGTCTGCGCTCCCCCTTCTCTACTTCGCTTCTTCTTCTTCTGTGGTGTCTCCGTTGCGCTGTCTGATCGAGGCACGAAAATCAAAGTTTAAACAGGAAGTTTCAAACTTCACGATTCAAAATGTCTTCAGTCACACATCAGAAGCAAAGAGTTTACTGTTAAACAGAGAGTATCTAAGCATGATGTCATTGCTTTATAGCTTGCATCGCACTTCATCTCTTTTTTATTGGGACATTTCATGGAAATTCAATCAGTGCCTATAAATATAAACTAAATACACTAAAATTAAAAAGTTTTAGTTTTTAGTTTTTGTGAACAACAATGTAACAACATATTGCTTCATTTTCTCAACCCCCCTCAATTTGGGGGCTTTGTTTGTATTAATTCTCATTTAGTATAAAAAACAATAACCAAACAAACAAACGATGATAATGACTCAAACAATGAACAGGAAACAAACAACAAACAAAACAGAAAAGTTTGATGCATTCTAAAATTATGATTCAATCACATGTAGCAAATGTGTTCATGATAAAACGGAATAAATGAATTAATATTATCATTATCGCCTTCATAATACCAGCAACAATTATAATTAAATAAGAAACTGTTAATATTAAAAAAGCCACAGAGATTTGTGAGGAGCCACTGCTCTACATCAGAAGGACCCAACTGAGGATTTTTTGCAATCCAGCCAGGAGGCGATCCCTCGACAGACCCAGAGCTTATTTCTGGGAACGCCTCGGTATTCCCCCAGAAAAGATGCAGACAGAAAGGTGAGAACACGAAGAAATCAAAAATGGAAAAAGGATAAAATATAAACACGCAGAGGCATCCACAGTTATCTTTTAGTTACTGCATTTTTATTTAATTTCCACTGCGAGTCCCAGTGAGGTTCTCTGATCTCTGCGGACGTCCAGCACTCCACACTGAGAGGTAACCAAAGTAATGCGAGACACCTGCTGACATCATGAGTGATCTCATATTGATCCAGTAAATCCTCAGGGTGAGTCAGCGTTACTGTACATGGAGCGAAGGCGAGGATGAGGACATCAAGGTGACGATGGCTCACTTTAAAAATGACAGGACAGAGAGGAGGGAGATGGTGAAGACGTTTAAACGGTGGTGAAAAGGAAAAAAGAAACAAGATGCTGAAGAATAAAAGAACACTGATCGTCATTCTCATCACAGATATGAACCAAACTCCACACAAATATCTGCTAATTTAATATCAGTCAGGAGCTGTCAGAGATTAGAGCAGTAAAAAATAAATATATATTTTTTTTTTTTTTTTCCGCCTGTCCCGTTTGGTTCTTTTGCCATCAGAATTGTCTAAAGGCAAAGAAAGATGCCCAACGGATTTACTTTACCAAATGGACCATCCCGGTCTTGCCGTATTGGTCTATTTGATTCACCTTTGCTTTTATTGTTTATTTTATTTTCACCTGCTACACACGGGACAGACATGACTGAGGGAAAGAAAAGGGAGAAAGAAAGACAGGTAGGGAAAGAAAGTCAGCGGGGAAGAGGAACGGTGATAAAGGGCAAACAAAAAAACAACACAAACAGACAAAAAATACTTATATCAATCACCTGGATCACCTGTTCAGAAAGAAAAAAGAGAAAACAAGCAAAAAAACAGAGCAATATAATAAACAACATCATCGCGATAATCTATGTGAATATAACAGTAAATACTAAATATTGAATATTATTGTGCCGCACGTTGGATCGACAGCACACAGTGTGCTTTGAGGTAGGAGCCAAAAAGGGTGTAGTTTGTGTCTGTGAGCACCCGTTTGTACACCTGTGAGCATGAGTGCGCTTGTATTTAAAAGGTTCCTTCATGTAATGATCTGCTAGAGGGTGTGGGGAGCCACGGCCCCGTCCTCCAGGGCATGAAGCAGGTATGGAGGAGATCCAGGCTCCAGACATCCAGAGACCCCGGAGCACAAGAGAACGGGGTGTGTGAAGACTCCAAACCTCCCTCCGCCCGCTCATATGTAGTGTTGATGCATGTGTGTTCTAAGGTGCATTTAAAACCCAGGAGGGCATGGAGCTACCTGCCAGAGAGCAGCAGGTAAGCGCCTAGCCCCTCCTGATAGCCCTCAATGTCTACGTGTATTTAAAATTGTCGTTGGATGTTTGAGCTGATAAATGGTAGATCTGAAATCTCTAGATTATTGCAAAGTGCTTGTTCTACTTCTAGCCAAGGTTTGTCTAAGAAGGTATGTTTTAGCCATCCTGAGATAAACTGAAGCCTGTTGGCTAAGAAGTAGTGCTGAAAGTTAGGTAGTTCTAATCCTCCTTTATCCTTGGTCTTTTGTAATGTTTTTAAGCTTATACGTGGGGGCTTATCTTTCCAAAGGAATTTGGACATATATGAATCTAGAGATCTGAACCAATCTTGGGGCGGTTTAGTTGGGATCACTGAGAATAAATAATTTATTTTTGGTAAGACCATCATTTTTTTTTTTTTTTTTTTTTTTTTTTTAACCTGTCCCGTTTGGTTCTTTTGCCATCAGAATTATTGTCTAAAGGCGAAGAAAGATGCCCAACGGATTTACTTTACCAAATGGACCATCCCAGCCTTGCCGTAATGGTCCATTTGATTCAACTTTTTATTGTTTATTTTATTTTCACTTGCTGAATACGGGACAGACTTGACTGGAGGAGAGAACGTGGAGAAAGAAAGAGGAAAGAAAAAAAACCTGAGAAGAGGGACGGGAAAAAGGGCAAAAACAAAAACCAACAGAATAAGCAGACAAAAAAATACATATATCGATCACCTGGATCACCTGTTGAGAAAGAAAGAAGAAAGCAAGCAGAAGAAAACGAGAGTAATAAACAAGATCACAATGAGATATGGGAATATGACAGTAAATACTAAATATTAAACATTATTGTGCAGCACGTGAGATCGACAGCGCACAGTGTGCTTTGAGGTAGGAGCCAAAAAGGGTGTAGTTTGTGTGTGATCACCCGTGTGTGCACCTGTGAGCATGAACGCGCTTGTTTTTAAAAGGTTCCTTCATGTAATGATCTGCTAGAGGGTGTGGGGGGCCACTGCCCCGACCTCCAGGGCGCGAAGCAGGTATGGAGGAGATCAAAACTCCAGACATCCAGAGGCCCCCAGAACACAAGAGACCAAGGAAGACCAACAGAGGGGCAGCCGCGCCACTATCCCAGAAAGAGCTGAGGAGAGTCCCAGATGAGGGGTCACTCAGCAGCCGCGGAGCAGAAGCCGGGGGGGTTGCAGTGATGTGCCCGTGAGCTCCGCCGGCAGCCAGCTGTGCCTGAGTGACCGAGCCCCGGGCCGAGAGGTCGAGGGCACCCCATCCCCAAAGTGGCCCGAGCGAGCCCCAGGCTCCAGGCCCCAATAAGCAGCCGCCAAGGAGTGAGCCGGTGGGTACCTGGGCGCCCACCCCCGGACACACAGAACCACCAACGCACCGATGTCTGAGGGTGTCCGCCACCGGCAGGGGAAGTGGTGGGGGGAGATGGGCCTCCAAACCTTGGAGGGCCTGAGATGTCCCCAGAGAGGTGGCGTCTGATACCCAACCTGACATATAGACACAGACAAACAGGCACACACAGATACAAACATCTATTCCCACCCTCATGCTCTCATATACAATTACTCAACACTCACCCAACGTGGAGACAGACATAGAGAGACACTGTACACACAATCGCACTCCCCAAGCGTACTCTAAGCCCCGAGTCTAGGTACCCTTGCCCCTGGAGGGGGAAACTGCACCCAGACTCAGGTGGTGTAACCCTTTTCCCTGCGGTGGGGAGAAGCAGACCGCCCCGACTCCGCAGCAGCAGTGAGGCCCCATACACCAGACCCCAGTCGGACGGCCAACTCCTCCTCCTAGCCCATCATTTTTATAGCGGCAACCCTTCCCATGAGTGATATGGGTAGACATTTCCATCTAGCCAAATCGCCTTCTACTTTCTTTAACAGTGGGATATGGTTTAATTAGTTAGATCTGCAAGCTTGGGAGAAACATTAATACGTAAATATTTTATATTTCTAGATTGCAGTGGAGTAGAAGAAGAATTATGGAAGGAGCAATTAATCGGAAGAACTGTAGATTTTGACCAGTTAATTGAGTAATCTGATATTCTTGCAAAAGAGTTTATCAATGCAATTACCCCAGAGAGACTGGTTTGAGTTTTGGAGAAAAAGTAACACATCACTGTTTGCTATTATAACCTTTTCTCAATTTGTGGATAAAACATCATTAAAAAATTCCCGTTTTGTTGAAGATGAACATGAAAATGAAAGCATGACTTAAATTAAAACAAAACAAAAACCAATTGAAAATATTTAGTGTTAAAAGCACTTCCTCAAAAGAAACACCAGCAGTCCTGTGTTCACCTTCTTAGCCAATATGGGCGAGCCGGGGTCGAACTGCTGAAATATTATTTAAACCTTTTTGTTTCCGTTTTCAGAGATGTAAGAAAACAGTAACCATACATCAGCCGTACAGTTAAACCACCATGTGTGTATAGGAAGTAGCTGCTGGGGGTTGAAGCTGATGCCATCATGCTTCATGCTTCAAATCAAAATGCCGTAAGGTGGTAATGTGAGGTCTATGAGACTCGGGGCTTTAACTGCAATTGTTCTCTTCTATCAATGATGAAAATACATTTTTGAGCTACATCTCCTCAGAGCCTCCATTAATATCGATTCATACTGGAATAAATGATTAGTGCCTCCCGTGGAACAACAAGACCAACCACAGAGCTCTGAGGCTCGTCCTTTCTTCTGTGTGGTTTAAGGACCCCAACAGGAGAATTTACTCCACCTGCTCTTTTCCTGACCAGAGGTGAACTTGTGTTCAGAGGATCAGAGGTTTAATAAAAAGTAAAGCATGGATTCATGTTTTATTAAACCTCTGAGCTGCAGCTGGATGGAAGCACTGACATCTGATTCCCTCCTCGTTCAAGTTCAACCCAAATTCTCCCACAATGCAAAGTAGTTTTTTTCCTCCAACCTGTTTTATCTGTAAATGTGTGTCAGCTTGTTCCCTGAGAATCAGTGTGTGTGTAAGGAGACCTATACACACAGAGACATCACATAAACTGTCATCAGCCTTCATGTTGTTATCTGCAGGAGCTTTATGACAAATCAGGTCAAAGTTCAATGTAAACAATAAAATGGAAGACTTATCTTTGAAAATTTGGTTGAGGCAAACACACGCACACGCACACACACACGCACACACACACACACACACACACAGAGTCTGGTGTGTGTGTGAGACTCTGTGTGAACTCCCGCTGAGTGAAAACAATCCTGCAGCCTCTCAAATCCAGATTAGTCTGGATTAAAACTCACTATTCCCATCAGAAAAGTGTGTGTACTTGCATTACTGATGCTATGGGGACATTTGTCTGTTATCACACTGACATGTGGGGACAAAAAGAAGTCCTGATAAACCTTTATCTCTAACTGTGAAGACTTGGTTTAAGGTTGGGACCTGCAGCCTCCGGCTCTCCAACCTCCACTGGGACTCTTGATGGAGAAATGGGAGCGTGTCACATTAGCGACAAGTGAGGTGGCCCGAGTTAGCGTTAGCATTAGCAGAGATTAAATCCATAGCATTAAAGCAGTGCAGTAAAAGTATCCCACATCCACAGAGATGCATGTGAACCTGTAGCTCTACAGACTAAAAGCTGCCAACAAGTTGTGTAAAAACAACTGTCGCTGTTTGAGGTCCAAACATTTTTGTAATGTGTTGAAATGCGATTGACTGAAGTACTAGAGCTTGGCTGTATTTGCATGTGTTGAAAGAATTAATAAGAAGAGGCACCTCAGTCAGTTATGATGTGAGGTGGAAGATTGTTAAAAGTAGTCTGAATCAAGCTTAAGGTTTGCTCAAACTCAGTACAATGATATATGAGATGAAGAAAATAAAGAAAATACCAAATCTAATCAGGTGCATAGAGACACTTGACCTGCTTGTAAACCTGTTATCCTAGATGAGATTTTGTTAAGATGAAGAGCAAACCTAAACTACCAAGCTAATGAGCAAGTTACACACTTTTATATTGTATTAATTTTTTTTTGTTTTTCAGAGCAGAAGCTGCATGATATTAAAGGCTTTTGTTTGTTTGTTTTGTTGGTTTGAAAAACAAATCTGTGATCATACTTGTGGATCACAGTGACACGAAATGATTAGGCACATGATTTACTGATGCCTAGTTTTAGAGCTGTGAGCTACGAGCTGTAAGCAATGCAAAGTTTTTCCCAACTTAGAAGTTTGACATATGTAACATGTATGAGAAATATGAATTATTTTAAAACGAAATAGAAATTGTCCAAAATGCCTTAAGAAAATATGTAGTGCTGTATCTACAGAGGAAAAAAAGAAGAAGCATTCAGTAACTTGGAAATAGCCTTTCTACTTACATGTAGATGGAAGTGCAGGTTACATGAAAGCTGTTTTAACACAGGCATTTGGAGAAAAACAACGTCTGCTTGCATTTTACTTCTGCAAATTAGACTCTGTTGTGTGCAGGCCGGTGTAGCTGCAGCAGAGGCAGTAAAAGGTCAGCTGACATTGTTTTAGGACACACTTTAATCATCAAAGTGCCCCATGCAGTGACTTCAATTTTAAATCTAAGCCAATTTGTCTTACCTGACACGTGTGAGACAACTCTCAAATGTTGGACACTTATTGTCGCTATATGGAAAGTTCAACAAAGAGTTTGGTTAGTCTGGAGAAACAGGAAATATGTGTGCTTGTGGTATGTCTGTGACGGGAAATCTTTTAAAGGCACTGTTGGAAGTGATAACATTGCCAAAACAGTTAGCATTATGTAAATGTGCTGCACACCAGAAGGACAACTCAGAGGTTACTAAAGGTAATAACTTCGCAGATCAAGCCGCAAAAGCAGCAGCACAACAAACAATAGACACATTAATGTCTGAATCCTCAATGCAAATACCACTTGATGTGCTTAAAAACGAACAAAAAGCTGCACCAACTGCAGAACAAAACAAAAGGTTAAAATGTGGTGCACAGCTAAAAAATGATTTGATGACCTGTAATGGTAATCCAATACTACCAAAATCCCTACACAAAACAGCAGCATTAGTGACACACGGTTCCACTCATGTGTCAACCGGAGGGAGATGGTAGATATAATCTCTAAACATTTCTTTACTCAAAATTTCGAAAATTCAGTAAAAGAATTTGTCAGAACATGCATGATTGCCAAAAACATAATGCACAGGGAAACCTCAGACCAAGAAGAGGTAACTTTCCCACACCACCTCATCCTTTTCATACCATTCACATGGATTTTATTGACCTAAACGAAGCCAAGGTTCAAAAATACGCTCTAGTGATTATAGACGTGTTCTCAAAATGGCCAGAAATTTATCCTGTGAAAAAGGCAGATGCAATTTCTGTAGTTAAATGCCTATGCAACCATTTCATTCCAACATACGGCATCCCCACTCTGATAAGATCAGACAATGGGACACATTTTGTTAATGAAGTAATCAGCAAGGTCTCTGAAGCACTAGGATTCAGTATCAAACACCACTGTGCTTACCATCCTCAAAGTGCTGGACTAGTGGAAAGAACTAACGGCACGATAAAACAGAGACTGAGAAAATGCATGGAAGAAGCAGGGAGACTATGGGCTGAATGTAAAGGTCTAGTGAAAATGTGGATGAGATTAACACAAGGCAGGCTCACAAAAATTGACGCCATTTGAAATAATTCATGGAAGACCTTTTCCCACTACTAATACTGAGTGAACCAGTAAACAAATCAGCTAGAGAGACTACTCTAGCAGAGTGGATGGCAAAGTTGCTAGAAAATACAGAAACTGTGTTGAACAACAAACTGCTGTGTGACTCTTCTCCAGTATCTTGCAGGTTGAAGGCAGGTGATTGGATCCTGATAAGGGTGCTCCAGAGGAAAAATGGGAGCTCACCCCGTTGGGAAGGACCCTACCAAGTACTCCTGACCACACCAACAGCCTGCAAAATAGCAGAAAGACCGTCCTGGATTCATCAAAGCCACTGTAAAAAAGTGAGTGACAACCTAGACGTCTAGACGCCGACACCCCTAACTCCTGGTGATCTATTGGTGGAGGGAGGGCTGATCGGGTACACCCCGCCCTCTGCTTCTCGCCGGTAGTCTACTCATCAGAGGTCACAGGTGTGTCTGGTCATCATGAAGACGCTCGTCCTCCTAGTGGCTAGTATTGCACTCCTGGTGAGTTTATTGACACTCACCTGAAGGAAAGAAGATGAACAACACCACCTGCAGACAAGATGGACACATGACAACTCACACCTTCGTGACATGACACAAGACCACATTCACCCATGGATGAATAACGCATGGTATCGCTACGTACATGACAGAACTAAGGGAGAGCCTAATAACACTGCATGCTACGTCTGCTCCCACATGCCATGCACCTCGACACATCCCACCTTTTATGGAGACTATATGAATAAAACACAAGCCAAGTGCGCTGCCAGTTTCGCGGGCATTGGCTATCAACATAAGAAAATCATCATTAATGAGACAAGCTCTATCATCTATTCGCTTAACCTCTTTAGTATTTTCCAGAGACCACCCCAATACGAGGTAATCATCGTTGAAAATGCTGGACTTGACAACGGAACGTGTGACCAACTCTTCTGGATCAACTTCAACGTGACAAACCGGAACACATCCATTCACTTCCCAGTGTTCTTGGACCAAACCCCAGGGAAGAACCACTCCATGTGTTACCGACAAGACAACGGTAACAGACCCCTAGGCAACACCACCAACTGTAACCAAACCGCTGCCAGCGGAGAGGGCGCACCTGTAAACATGTCTACGCCCAGCAACGGCACCTATTGGGTGCAAGGAATGGCCTGGCTGTGTGGACAACGTGCCTACTTCATACTGCCACCCGGATGGACGGGCACCTGTGCCCCAATCTTCATTTCAGACCACACCTTCAGGATGTCAGCTGTAAATAGCTCTCAGACTACAAGACGACGACGAGACGTCTCCGCAGTGCAACTACATGACCCCATCTATGGCAGTGATGTGCCAGAGGAATTTAAGCTTTGGACCACCGGACAAAAGGTCCTCCACTCACTTTTTCCATGGGTGGGCACCGGAAAGAACATGTTAAGAATTGAAACTTTGGACTACCGCTTTGGACTGTTCCTGAATGCCTCGTGCAAAATCAACAATCAACAAAATGAAGAGATTGATGCCCTCATGCATAACTGTGATGCAACACCGAGTCGCACTGGACATGATTCTGGCTGAAAAAGGAGGACTCTGTATACTCTTTAACAACACATGCTGCACGTACATTCCAGATAATGTACACTCATCCAACATGACTGATGCTTTGAAAATACTTAGACAACTCAGGGATGCACAACAACAAGACTATGTTACAAACACAGAAGACTGGCTCACGTGGTTGTTAAGCAGCTTTTGGAAATCCCTGCTGTTTAAAGGACTTGTTTTAGTTGGTGTTCTACTATTGTTATTGTGTCTTTCTACTTCATGCGTCATACCTTGTTTGAAGAACATGGTGTCAAAATGGTAACTGCTTCAATTAATGCTTACATCACCCTACCACAGAATGAAGAAGATGATAATGAGATAGACATTTGGATATAACATATTCACAAAACCCACTAATTAATGATGTCCTGGCTAAAAATGTTTTACAAGTGGCCATAGACTGATACAGTGTTAGTGAGTTGCTATGTATATATATATATATATATATATATATAGGAGAAAAGATCAAACAACAGGAGGGAATGTTGAAAGATTTTATTATGTTTATGTTTAGAAGTACATTTCATTTAAGGTTTTCTGGATGTGTTTGCTCTTTTTTACTAGAGAAGTTACGTTGTGCAAGCTTTGTGTGCATTCCAGAGCTCTCTGACTTTCACACCCACATCCTGGGAGCATGGGAGAGGTCGTACCTTGTCTTATTGTTTTATGGTAGGATAAACGTATCTATATCTGTTTTAGTCTAAGTGCCTTTTGTTTAGATGGACCGCTAGACTCCTGGCACCAGCTTTGGGGAGTCTTCACGGGGTCATATCTCGACCACACACACACACACAAGGTATACGTCATATGTTAATGAACCTATGCATATTCATGTAACCACAATAAAAGAGCAGTGTTACGGGAGAGCAGACGAGAGCAACTGAGGTCAAGCGAAGGAACGGCACCTGTCCGGTTCTCTCCCGTGCACGTTAATTTGTAAAACCTGTCTGAGTGTCATTTATTCCAATCTGAGTTGCATTACAGGAAAACTCCTTACAGCATGCAATACCAGTTTGTAACCAGAGGGTGTAGTGAGTAAATATACTGAGAACCCCTGGCCCTCCTATTTCATTAGGGGTGTTTTTAGGATAGTCCAGACTAAAAAGAGCCTTGGTGGAGCTGTAGCTCAAACCATTAAAAATGAATTAGGTAAAAGCTTCTTTCTTCATGTTTTTGAGTGACAGGATGGAGACTTCAGTGGTAGTAAGGCACCTTTCTGTGAACTATGCCAGCAGTTAACCACACTTACAATGCAACAATCAGCAAATTCCTAGTTCTCCTAAAAACCCCCATCAACAACAAAGCTGTATGTGCTAAAACAAAATAAAGAGAGCCTTTCGTGTTGAGAAATTGGAACCCACAATTTTGTGGTAAAATTCTGCCCCCTGGTCGGGAAGTTCCATCTACACTTTTGTACAGTACAATTACAAAATAGATCTAATTAAACATAAAGAACATTATACATGAAATAAAATCAGATCTAACACTCTCTGGTGTTTTTAAATGATTTTTCAGTCAGTGCTTTACTTTGAGCTAATGGAGAAATCATATTGATTTTGTGCTCTGTGTGCGCAGTCATCGCACTGATGTGCCAGCAGGCTGCTTCATCGATCAGGCATCTGAGTGATCACTGATGAGTCAGCATATTCTCTCTGAATCATCTGAAATCACAGATGACTTTCTCTCAGCGAGCGTTTCCTCTCAGAATTCCATCCATCCATCCATCCATCCATCTTCATCCGCTTTATCCGAGGCCGGGTCGCGGGGGCAGCAGCCTAAGCAGGGAAGCCCAGACCTCCCTCTCCCCAGCCACCTCCTCCAGCTTATCCGGGGGAACACCAAGGCGTTCCCAGGCCAGCCGAGAGATATAATCTCTCCAGCGTGTCCTGGGTCTGCCCCGGGGCCTCCTCCCGGTGGGACATGCCCGGAACACCTCACCCAGGAGGCGCCCAGGAGGCATCCTTGTCAGATGCCTGAACCACCTCAACTGGCTCCTTTCGATGTGGAGGAGCAGCGGCTCTACTCTGAGCCCCTCCCGGATGGCCGAACTTCTCACCCTATCTCTAAGGGAGAGGCCAGCCACCCTTCGGAGGAAGCTCATTTCTGCCGCTTGTATCCGCGATCTCAGAATTCTTACATTTCTAAATCTGAAGTTTATTGTTTTTTAACTAAGGGTAACTCATCACAAGCACTCAACATGTATGCTAGAAGTTTGAGCTAAAAGGTTTCCTGTAGCCAGGCATGCTTAGCATTCAAAAGTCATAAATGAGACAGAAAAAACTGTACAGGACAAAATAGTTTTATTACCGTCCTCCCAGTGTGTGTGCATGTGTGTTTGTAGAAAACAAGAGGAATCATCAGCATAACATGGTACACCAACAAAAACTAAAATCATGTCCATAAAAAATAGCTTTTCTTTTAAATGGTTCCAGTAAATAACATGTTAAACATGTAGAACTCTATCTCAGAAAAATAAAAGCAGCCCCGCCCCTTTACATCAATAAACTCCATGGCCAATCACAGCCGAGGAGGGGAGGGGCCACGCAGGATCTGACAGCAACGACAGACCACAGGAACAACACGTCATTAACAACCCCCAGCCCATTGGTTAGGCCTGTCACATGGTACAGAATATATAGCATATTCATATGTTCAGATTATATTTCGCATCTATATACAGTGAAGATTTCCACACAAACTGTGGACAGAAAACCTCTTTACAATTAGGAGGCGCGTCAGCCATCGGCTTCCGGAGCTCTCTGTCTGTCATCCTGCTGCAAAGGATCATGGGTCAGTGCTCTCTCCCCCAAGTTTAAATTGCTAGTTTTGCCCTCAAAACTAGCAATTTAAACTGTACAATTAAGGCTCAATAACCAAAGGATGAAACCGCTCGACAGACGATTTCCAAACATGCAAATGTTAACCAAATGTCAAGAAAAAGACTAATGTAACGTCCCTTCTTTCATTTTTCATGTTACATTTTGCTGTTAAAACTTTTATTATTACAATACAATACTCTGGGTGGGCACAAATAAGTATATAATTTTTAAACTACATTTAGTTAGATCCATTAACATCTAACAAAAAAAAAAAAAATGCAAATTAAAAAAAATATATATATATATATGAATGACAGCATTTAAAAATTTAAATTTTTGCATAATGATAAACTTTCCTGGCAAGAAAGAGTTTAAGCTTAAATTCTAGTTATTTTCCCAATTTATTTTCAACAAACCTTTGACATAAGGAGGCAACTCTTTCCTGTAACGGAGCTCGGTGAAAACAAGAACCGCCATCATTTAATTTCTCGTTTTACACCTTTGTTTTAAGTTTTATTCCATCTTTGTCATTATAACAAGCAGCTGCTCGTACTTCCCACCATGAATGACCTATTTCATATTTAAACTATTAAAAAGTAAAGCAGATACATACATATGATAACAGGAAGCAGATTGTAAATATTAGTTATAAAAAGAAATGTCTCTCTTAAAAGAGGTGTGAATATTTATTCATTTTGCATGTTACGTTTCGTCATTGAACAAGTCCTATATTAGATGTATTACCATATCAAAGTTACTACAATTCTAAACAGTGTTACATTAAGACAAAGATTCATTAAGTTGCACTGAGCTGGTATGCACACGAACAGTTTCTGAAGTGCAGCTGGACGGTACGCTCAGCTGCAGAACGACCGGCAGCAAAGTCTGTCCAGGCTTTGGAGGTCAAATATTACATCAGGATTCATTTGGTCACATCTGTGAAAAACCCAAACAACTTTTGGTTTATGAGATGAAAATCACTGAGAAAACTCCAGGCCTCAAGTGAACAGACAGAAAGCTCAGGAACAACAGATTTTCCTCACTGGATTTAAGGAACGCCTTCCTTTATAAGTGTCACGAAACCAGAGCAGAAAATATAACTGATGATGTTTATGAAGTGAAACTCATCACCAAATACTGAGTACATGTCCACAGACCGCCTATCACTGCAGGAACCAGTTTTTTTTTTTAGCTTTCAACTTTCATATGTTCAGATCTCAGGAACTAACTATGCAGAAACCCTTTCTGTAGGTACCGTTGAGCGGCTTCAATTCTGACTCGGAGAAAGCGCCCAAGAACTTTGTTAAGGCAGATACCTTTACAACACTTTGCCCCTACAGTGAAAAGATGCCTTATGTAACTGGAGGCAGGGGTTTGCTTTGCCTCTTCCATAACGTGGCTTCACTTTCAGTGATTCACATTTGAGAGAGACAGTTTAAGACTTCTGTGAATTAAAGACGTCTGAAAATATCGTTTTAAGACTTAAAGGCCTGCAGGTGAAGTATTTCCTCAAATGTCACTTTGCAAGCATCTTTCATCTGCATACAGGCAGCGTTTGCAAAGCAGACCCTTCGTCAAGTTCACTCAGACGGTGATGAGTTTCAAAAACAACATTACCCAGAATGCAAAGCAGTTTCTAATCGATATAAAGACATTCGTCATGTTCTGCTGGTGAGAGAAAGGTTAGCTTGAAGTTAAACATGTCGGACTCAAACCCTGCGTCCAAAACTCGATACACAAAGTTCAGCTTTTCTCGATAAATGGCTTATTTTTCATCGTCATGCTCTAAAAGATACACAACAGGGAGTATCTTTTTTTTTTTTTTTTAAATGAGGATGCATCTTTCTTCTGCTGCAGCTGAAATCTTTAAGGCTTCGTCGCTCTTTAAATCTTATACGCAATATAAACACGTCATCTCTGATAGAAAAATAGAGTCATGCTGTAAAGAGAGAACAGTCGAACACGATGGCTTGGTGCTGCGTTTACGTCGCCGCAAAGGCTGGGAAATCCCGCTGTCAGGGACCGATCTGAGGCTGAATTCAGAGGAGCTGATGATGGATGGTTCCAGCTTGGATCAGGTAGAGAAAATTAGAACCTATCTTGAATCAGATTTTTGTTCCTTTTTAAACTTCACATTGTAAAAGAAAATTAAGTGGTAAACGGTTTGAAAGATTTTGCTTTTTCAGGATGTTTCAGGTATTTAACGAGTTGCAGAATAACCTCAGTGAAGGTGGAAACACTGAATACGAGCTTCACTCAGTCCCTGACGCTCCAGCTGTGTGTGTGTGTGTGTGTGTGTGTGTGTGTGTGTGTGTGTGTGTGTGTGTGTGTGTGTGTTTGCACAGCTATCTTTGTGGGAATCAAATAGAGGGTCAACCTTGTGAGGACCCACCTTTGAAAGGTTGGGTAGTCGGGCTTTTCCTCTCATCTATGAAGCATCTGTCCAAATCCAGAGCGCCCCCTGTCCTCAGCCTGAACCTCGCTGCAGACGCTGCACTGCTCTCAGCTCAACCAACCTTGAACCTTAAAGCTTAGATTACTTGATACTTGCTGCCATTACATTTGACTGTAAACAAAGACACATTTTTCTATTAAAAATATTCCAAAAAGTGCCACGGAACAGCACACACAAGACAGGTCCAGTTCTACGACTTGAATTAGCAGAGGGGAACATCTGTCAAATCAAAACAAATTACATTTTTCACAATAATATTGTGTAGGATGCAAAGAAGTTGGACATTTGAACATGAGAGTCAATAGCGACTGACTCACTTTGGCCATTAGTGGAAGTGCAGAAAAGTGCAGTTCCTGCTGCGCTTCGACACCTGCCTAAATATTTCCAACTTGTCTGTTGAACTTTAAACACTGTTGGAGCAAAGCCACTTCCGCTTTCTTACCTTTTTCTGAACCAGTCAGGTCTGCGACCCAAAGCGTAGTATTGTACAGAAATATGGATGACTGTGCATGGATGACTGTTAGTGCAGTATTTTTCTTTCCCCCATCATACTTTTCAAGTAGAAACAGGTAGTTACAGATTCGGTAATGACACCATGTTGCTGGTAAAAAGCACAGCAGTGATGCTGCAGTAATTTGTGGCGTGGTCGGCACAGCACAGCAGTGCACCCTAAACTGTAATCCTAACAGAAATGTCACTGAAATACTGAAACGCAATGTTATGAATTTGGAGAAAGGTGTAATTCAAATATGAACACAAGTTTTCTTTAACCTTTGTTTTCTTGGAGCATGTTCTGCACCTTCTGGGTATCTATGCTCGAGCTTCCTCCTCACCCTTGATGCAAACGTGGCAGATGATCTTATTTATGTGATAAAGACGTGTAAGTGTGCAACGAGCCAGAGCGCAAGATGTGCCAGCAGTAGCAACATCACAGCGAGTAACTGAGCAAAGCTTGAGTTGGACAGACCAACGCCTCCAATGAATCCTCACAAAGACTGCATTGTGTGTATGTGTGTGTGTGTGTGTGTGTGTGTCTGCAGCCTCGGCGTCACACACAGAAGCATAGAAACACATTAACAGCTCCAGCAGCAACTACGATAACAACAGCAATGACAACAGCAACCTGCAGGGCGGCAACAGTCGGGTCAGGTTACCATGGCAACCACAGCTAGCATTAGAAATAACATGTACAACAACAACATCAACAGTCTGTTTTTTTTTTTTTTTTTTTTTTTTTTTTTTTTTGAGGAACATGAGTCAGTGTCTGTCTACAATTTTTGAGGAAAACAAACAAACAAAATATCTTTTTTTTGGTCTCTGCAGGTTTTTGATGTCGCCACAAGTTCACGTCAAACATGCTTAAAAAAAATCACATGTTCGTGTAAATCAAGCAAAACTCCAGGTCATCTGAGAGAACCAAGTATCCAGTCTGACCTGCTCGGCTCGACTCTGTTTCAGTCATTTTCCATTATAATAGAACCGCATCAGTGTTTTTGGGGTCGTTGTAGCAACACGGCCAAAATTCCTGTGATGTCATTCGTATGCGCCACAACACAACAGTGGAGAATATCGAAGCGTTGGTATACCTGCTGCCAAACCGATGCCAAGTCTCTGCACCTCATCACCGGACCAGGGTGTTGGTTTGTGTGGAGCCACTTTCCCTCACTGCCGGATTTGTCAGTTTGGAATTTCGTGAAGGACTTGCTTTCATGACACATCGAGTGATGCCACTGACTGGCCCACCTGCAGCATGCTGTCTGTTGGCATGCAGTCACATTTTAGGACCATTCAGGACCCCAATGGAGCAGGTACCAGGTACTACCACCTAATGGAAAACCCTGGAAACCGAGCCGAGCAGGTATTAGTGGAAAAGGTCTGTAAACGAAACTAAAAACTGCACAAAATCCAACTAATCATTGTTCTAATGCATGAAGCCTCCTAGCTGTTTGTAAATCATGTACAGTAAACTCATATGCTTCATAGCCGACGCTGAGAGAACAAAACATACAAACGCATGTCTCACAACCTAAAATTATCAAACTTTACCAGCAAGGATTTAAAAAATGTTTAAAACTGGGATTATCTGATACTTTGTTCCACAGAGTTTTGATCTTTTAAAGTTCTTAAGTGGATAAAAATCACTGTGGTGCCCTGAAGATTAGAGGATGTTCATCTTTAAATAATCTCAAATCCAACTGTAAGAACTGACGGGACAACATTTAACACAGTTCTGTTTTTTGGTCAATCAGGTTTCAGCTCAATTTTAGTTTGTTTGAGTTTAGTTTTTAATCAATGAAAGTGTTTAGTGTTAGTTTTTAAAGGTTTCATTTCTTCCTTTTTCATTCAAATTTATTTTATTTTATTTAATTGGCATTAAATCAAAAAGAGTCTACGGGGTTGAAGAGAAAACCCCAACAATCAGCTGATCCCCTGTGAGCAACACTTGGCAACAGTGATGAGAAAGAAAGAGGAGAGATCTCCAGAAGCACCAGGCAGGGAGGGGCAGACGTATACAACACCCGAGAAACAAGAAAGAAAACGTTGCAATCTGCAGCAGGGAGTGAAAAGATGGGAGTGGAGAAGTAACTCTCAGTGCATCATGGGAAGTCCTCCAGCAGCCTGAGCCTACAGCAGCAAAGCTACCAGAGTCTAAAAGTCGAGATTAGCCTGAACACCGAAGGCTCTGCCTCTCGTTCTAACTTTTAGAAACTCAGTAAACAGAAGTAAGCCAGCAGTCTGCGAGTGAGGTGTTGTGGTGGGATTACACGGTACTACGAGGTCGTTGAGATTTGATGGTCAGATTATTTATGACCTTGAGGAGTTTAAGTTCAACTCTGAGAGCAAATTTGACCAAACTGACAAAGACTAAAGTTAGAGCCACTTCCTGTGTATTTGTATTTTATCTGAAAGTTTAGTTTTTATTTAAATTTCAGAGAACTAAAATATTTTTTCACACACAGATAAACAGATAAATCCGCCCCTGCCATCAAGGACGTCTTCCGAGATCCAATTAAATACGTTTAAGCCATAAATGAAAAAAAACATTTTCTTAGTCATCTTGTTCCAAGGTTCACACTAGAGACCATCTGATGCTTTTCTAATGCCTTTTTAATTTTGAAATGTTGTGCTGATGTTTGTACAAAATGAGGACGTAAACTTGGACTCCAGGATGTTGGAGAATTTATTTTTTTCATGTTTTTTGGTGCTTTATTAAACACAAATTGATCAAATTATTTGAAATGTTTCAATCATAAGCACCGGTATGACAGAGTGTCATTAAGCTGGGTCCTTTGTTGTTGTTTTTTGCACAGAAAAAGCTTTCAATATATTAAAAGATGTCCTGCAATCTCAATGAAAGGAGAATAAATGTGACTCTTTCAACTTGTGGCAACATCACTGCAGATTTGTTCCAAGGCTTTTGGGAACAAAACATTTATTTTTCAAAGTTGCTCAAATAAAATCTCTGGAATGACTGCTGAGATTCAAACAATAAGCAGTTGTTAATAAGTAACGCAAACTCATCTATCACTGTTTTAAAACCAAAGGAATGTGACTCTGTCCTCAGTAAAACCTTTAAATCAAGTCTGACAGACACTTCAGTTCAGTTTGGACATTAAACTCTGTGAGAAAATATACAATCTGTCACATTTAGACACATTTATAGAGAAAGAACTTGGCTTTGAAAAACCTCAGGTCCACCGTCATCTTCATCCTTTGTGATTGGTCAGTTCGAAATGCTGCTGAGGAGTCCACTAAAAACAAAACAAAAAACAAAGAACCAAAAAAAAAAAAAAAAACAGGCCATGCAGAACCGGAGAAAGGCGTGACCTTTAAAATCGGCCAGTAAGAGCAAAGCAACAACCCTTAAATGGCTCTGAAAGTCATTTCTGAAGAAATCCAGCAGAAGGTGAGTTTATAAAATGTCAGTGTTGGTGCTGAAATTAAATTCCAACTGGGAGAGGGTCACCTGGTAGCTTAAAAAATGTGGGAAAAAAAAGATGAGACTGTTTTAAAAACAGTCAAGAACCTTTAAGGAATCTGCAGAGAAAGGTGCATTGAAAACAAGACAGAAATAAATAACCTCGAGTTTAAAAAAAAAGATCCCATCAGAAAAAATGTGAGATTATGAGGAACTGCAGATCCTTTTACACACATCCATGTGAACGTTCGTGAGACCCTCCTTCCAGTCTGCGATCAGTTACTCCCAGAAAACGTCAAGTCAAATCTGCTGTTTAGTAAAAACTCAAATAAGAGACAACTCCAGCTTTTCTCCGGTTTCCCCTCCGTCACACACTGAAGAAACCGTTTGAAAACAGACATTTGTTTGCTGTCAGTTTTCAGTAAGCAGACCGGCTATAAAAGCCATCTTCAAGGTTAAGCTGTTTTATTTCACAACAGTCACGTCAGAGCACTTTTACATCGTAAGGTAAAGACCTCACAATATTATAGAAAGAAGTCCAACGGCAGGTTAAAAAACACCAGTAGAAAAAGAGAAAAACATCCCTCCGCCTTCTCGTGGCCTTTAGATGCCGTTTATGTCCTCGTGTCGGCTTCTTGTGATGAGTTCAAGTCGAGAGAAGCATCTGGTTCTCTCGAAACCCCGCTGTCATAGTGTTTGAGTACAAAGCTATGAAAGAAACAGGAAGGTGGAACGAGCACAAAGCGCAGATTCCCACCTGTTAGAAAGTGTAAGAATCAGCGGAGGGTCTGACTGTTCCTCGGCTGTGAACGCGTCCACCAGTGAAAGGCCGACATAAACCATCACACCTACCAGTAAGAGTCAGCCGATGCAGCTTAAACATCTCATGGTGTCGGGTTTTTAGTGATGCATTTCAGAGTCAGTGCAGATCCGGCTTTTCCTCCGACCCTCCAGCAGTTGAGGAGATCGTTGGGCGAGGTTGTGCCCTGTGAAGAGTTGCTTCAGGCGGGCGGGGAGCTCAGGGCTTCTGGGGCCCCGGGGAGAGGACCACGGGGGTGGAGAGGCCGTCGACGCTGAGAGCCGGGATGTGGATCTGATTACTGCCGTTAGAGGGAAACTGAAAAGACAGAAAGAGACAATGAAGATGAAAAGTTGACGTTTTATTTTGAAGGAATGTTAGAAAATATCCTGCCAACTTGGTAAAAATCAGCTGTTTTTCCAGCTGAAAAGTCTCTTCGCTTTCTTTCTGTTTTGTCTTTCTGTAGAACATGATGCACACTGATGAAGTTTATGAATTATTTTTCTTCCTCAGTAGCCAATTTACTGATTCTAGGACATTTAAGGCATTTTTATGCAAACTGAGCCCGTTGCTTCTGAACACTTTAAGGTTTGTACATTGAAGAAGAATGTGTAACGATTCCTTTTTATGCCTGCATGCCATTTTATCTGTAAACACAAAAGTTTTGAATAAAGTTTTGATGTTAACAATCCATTAAAATTTGGTTCTGCAGTCTTTATTTATTTATTGGTTGAAAATTGCCTCAACTTAGAAACCATGATTCTTACAAGTGCGGTGTGTGTTATCCACATGTAGAAAGTAACATATTAAAATTTAAAGTATCACGTCACATTTGACCTCTGACCTCACACATCTGGATTTCTTTCAAGTTGACCCATAAATATTTTATATCTTTAAAATATAGTCAAGAAAACGAGAATGAGCTGCCTAGTTAGAAATAAACTGTAGCATAACAACGTAAAAAACCAGCTGAGCACTTTTGCCGTCAATGAGTTAAAATGGGTTAAAACACAGCTTTTTCTAGCAGGTCATGAAAGATGTTACTGAGGAGCTGCAGGGTTTTCACAGCCTGCAATTTTTAGCTGCACCACAAGGAGGCGACAAAGTATCACAGAATCACGATACAAACAACAGAGAAAACTTCATAACACCTTTGTCTCAGAACACAGGAAGAAATGATTTAATGATACTAGTTATAGACAAATCAGTGCTTAAACTACCCAACTGTGCGTACAGGCATGCAAAAATTAAAAAATATTTAATGTTTCAAGCTTCTCCCTCTTCTTTTTAAAACATTTTTTGGCTTGGATCCTCGCACCGCCCATCCTTCCTGCCTCCAACACATCAGCTTCAAGCGCTCCCTGTTCAACGGCTGTCTAATATAACCCACATCCTGACAGGTCCCATTGTAACGAGATAATGTGCAGTGTATTTTAGTGCATTATAATCATTATTACGACTCCGTCAGAGAGAAGTGTTAGAATGTGCTGTTGTTTATGCACTGAGTGAACTGAACCTTTAATAACAGATAACAGACGGACTTCAAGCTGGGCCAGAAACCTGCAGGCACACAAACCAGCTCTGTGTGTTCTCGTTCATCTATCAATGTGGGGACTTGTGTTTATTTTAGATCATGCGAGGACGCCCCTCCTCACTTTGGTTGAGACCTTCAGGTTTAAAGGTTTTACACCTGGATTTAGGATCGATGTTTAGAACTATATTCAGATTAAGGCTGACGTCAATACGAGTCCACACACAGTATATGTCGGTTTGCGTGTGTGTGTGTGCGCGCGCACCCTGGATCAGATTCCGTTACCCGCAGTGCACAGCGTCCGTCCGTCCGTGTGTGTGTGTGTGTGTGTGTGTGTGTGTGTGTGTGTGTGTGTGTGTGTGTGTGGTAGAGGAGCTTGTGTCCTGAAAACCAGTTTTTATACTTTGGTGATTCTGTGATGATGATTTCCTCTTCAATGCCAGTAAAGATAAGGGCCTCCCATCTATGATGGTCATCCATAAATCGTCTTCTAATTTCACTACATGAAGCCAGCGTGGCCAGACACCATGCTACAGAGTCTCCACTGAACATATGACTGATGCTTCATCGTGTCATTTTATCGCTCAGGAAATTGAAGACGAGTCAGTTTTCATGAGCGAGCGACAGTTGTTGCTCCATACAGTTGTCTTACATTGAAATTAATTTTTTGCCTTTTACAAAAAAAACCCCAAACAAACAAAAAAACCACATAACAGGCAAAGCACTTCCTCTAATGCCCACCTGGTGCTCGTTCTGAAAGTGTGTTAACGCACAGACTCCCGTGTTAAAATGCATTAAAAGGCATGTTTACAGCCTGGTGCAAAAACCCTTTTCAGCCTCTATGAATATTTTCCACCTTCATAACAACTGAACAGGCAGTGAATGCATCACAGTGTGGGACCTGCTCAGTGCAGACATTCATCAACACTTCCCAGAGAACCGCCGGCTGCACATTGCCCTCCCTGGAGGACATCTCCAGTTCTTGGTATCTCAGCAGGGCGAGGAAAATAATTTAAGACCCTTTTCACCCTGGACATCTAACTGTTCAACCTCCTGCCCTGCAGTACAGGTGCACCAAGCGCCGGGTAAACAAACTCAGTTTTTTCCCCTGGGCTATAGAGCAGGGCGATATGACCAAAAATATTTATCACGATATACATTTGAAAATTTGCGATAACGATATAACTGACGATATAATTGACACTAGACAAAATACTTTACAACTCCACAACTTTATTAGTGCAAAAAACCCCATCAATGTATTTTCACTTAAACAAGCAGCTGTTTTTTATGTGCATTAAAGTTATATAAAAATGTAACAGTGCAAATTCCTTGCGGACAGTTTAACCAAAAGGCATTTCCAGTGGAAATTGGCCGACATATCCTCAGCATAACCATGTATAATATCCACAAAACTTAAAAAGAGGTCATACACACACAATACGGTAATATTATGTTGAAGCACAGTACGTATCACTCCGCGAGGCTCCTGCCTACGATAGCCGTAATGCTCCGACAATCCATCAAGCGGTGCGGGTTCGTAGCTTAGCAAAGTCGTACTAAAACATTTGACAGATTTTCGTGTACCACATAAAATCGTTTCGAGGTCAGTAAACACAACCAGAATTCATACATAAGGCACACGGGATTATAAGGGACACTGTCGATTTTCAGAAAAATCAAAGGATTGATTTTAAGTGTGCCGTATTTTCCAAACAACACTGTAATAACGACGGCCCGCTAGCATGCTCTACCAAACATAGTGCTTTGTTGTGTGTCTGACGGACGAAAGCTAAACCAGTTCCACACCACTGAAGTTGCAGCATTTTTACAAACCAATTCTGGTTCATCCGTTTCACTCAACGATCCACTTTCGCTCTTCTCATTCTGCATCGCCGCCATGTGCGTATGTAAACATAGGCACTGCGCATGCGCGTTTTACCCACATTCTATCGCGATATTTCATTTTCCTATCATTGCCCAAAATTACACCGGTATTACCGTGAACGGTATGATATAGCCCAGCCCTACTGGGCTATCACAAATTTGAGCTTGTATAAATAAACAAAACAAATTATTATTTAGCAACTAATTTGAAGTTCAACAGTGAATGGTGAATCCTTAATGTGTGAGTGTCTTCTTTATAACAGCCTTTATTCTTTACATAGTTTTATAAGCTTTCATCGTTTTTACTCATTTTTTTACTTCACTGTTTTTGCACTGTACAGAATATTTCACCAAATCTTGGATATGTCTTATGTACAGTGACGATAAAGGCTTTCTATTCTATTCTAATCTACAGTACGGCTCCTGCAAGACGTTTGTGGTTCCGTTTTGTTGCACTAATTAGCCGGTGTCTGTGTGTGTGATGCACCCATACAGTCTATAGTTGCAGCTTGCTGCAGAACCCAAAACCAAAGGGTGACATGATGGTGGCTACGTCCATCTTTTATACAGTTTATGCTTGTAGCCACTCACTTCTACGTCGGGCTGTGAAAACACAGCTTAGGGAAATAAGAGAATTTTTCTGCTTTTATGTTTATATTTGTTTGAAATTTGGCTGCAGAAAAATATTTAAGTGAAAACTTATTTAATGACAAACTCAACAGAAAACATGCACACAGAGATAAAGGAATGATAATGATGACAGACGGCCTCTAAAATGATCTTTTCAGCGCAGACTGAGACATGAATTGTTGCAGAAGGAATGAAGGGGGTGACCACAGGCAGTAGGAATTCACTTCTGGTGTAAATGAGCATCTACGTGTCTAAACTTCCCAACTAACAGCTGCTGATTATTGAACGTGAACCAGTGTGCATGACGGCGTGCGTGAAGTGGCAAGCAGAACTGCAAACTTGCTGCACAAACGTGTGAATTTTCTGTGAAACTGAAGCTGTGGTTTCATTTACCAAACCTGCATACAGACAAAGCCCAAAGCATTATGTGGCTGTAAGCAAAGGTTCAGTGTGAGCTCTGCAAACCTGTGAACAACCTACAGATTATATTTTAAAAGACGAGTATCTTATTGTGAGAACCAGCTCTGAACACTTTTTCCTTTCAGTTTTCACCACAAACTTCACCTGCAGACTGATTCTTTTCTCTCTCACCAAAACAATATTGTCTTATAGTTCCTGCACATGTTTCCAGCTGATTAAAGGATTTTACTGTGAAGGAGTTTTTTGTTACTGAAGTGAATTTTGTTGCACTTGTTATGTTCCATTTGTTTGTGCATTTGTGTCTCAGGATGTCGGAACTGCATGCAGTGGGCTCAGTGTATTTATTACCTGGAAGGAAAGTTTAGCTGGCGATCGAGGAGCGATGGGACTGAGCGTGCTCCAGAAGTGGATGGTGGAGGGAAGAGGGCTGGGAGTCAACAGGACCGGAGTCTGGAAGGATAAATGGACAGAAACATCCAAGAGTGTTTGACAGGAATGGACATTTCAAGAAAAAACAATTGACAAATGATTCAACTTCCTGTGTGGACGTCCCAACTAGATTCAGTTCTGTTTACATCAACAAGTCAGAGTATCTAACAGTGAAATCTGTCTTTATTCCTTTCTGTGGAAGGAATACAGGTAACTTTAGAGGCAGGTTGTTCCTATTGGCTGCTCTACAAATGCAGATGACACATTTAAAGACAGAAAATGTTCAAAAAAAAAAAAAAAGAAGAGCTTTGATTCAAGAACTGCTGACACTGCAGAACAAATCAAAAACAGGAAGAATGACTCATCAAAACAGCTTCAATATCGATGCAGCGTTTCAGACTGAACAATGGACTAAACCAGAGCTCAATCTGATCTCAGCCTATTAAACCTGAACTTTAAAGTCTTCATATGTGCATATACTCTAAAGGTTTCCCCTTTCTTTTCTTAATGAAAATGTCTGAATTCAATGTACCATCCTTTTAGCCGATGGACAGGCCGAGGTATCGGAAGGAAAACTCAGATCACAGAAGATCTTTAAACACATCCAAGACCTTCACGTGTAATTAGAGACTGAAGAACAATATTTTCACTCACTTGTATTGAAAATGACTTTTTGAGGCCATTAAACGTTTTTCTAAAAACAACAACAACCAAAAAGATGAAAAAATTATCTTTTTTATGAATAAAGTTATTTATGATTCAAACATGTTTCCCGAGACTTTGAACTTTGGGTACATTTCTGTTCCCATGTACTAATTAATTCAGTTTTATTTATACAGCGCCAAATCACCACAATAGTCGCCTCAAGGCGCTTTATATTGTAAGGTAGAACCTACAATAATACATACAGAGAAAAACCCAACAATCAAATGACCCCCTATGAACAAGCACTTTGGCTACAGTGGGAAGGAGGGGGGAGGATTCAGGGTCACCTGGTCCAGCCCTAACTATATGCTTTAGCAAAAAGGAAAGTTTGAAGCCTAATCTTGAAAGTAGAGATAGTGTCTGTCTCCTGAATCCAAACTGGAAGCTGGTTCCACAGAAGAGGGGCCTGAAAACTGAAGGCTCTGCCTCCCATTCTACTTTTAAATACTCTAGGAACAACAAGTAGGCCTGCAGTGCGAGAGCGAAGTGCTCTACACTAAACTCTCACAGTCTGCTGTGTGTTAAGTGATTTGAAAGAAAGATAACTTAAACAAACAGCTATAGACAAAACAACAGATAAGTGATGTTCCAGGGAATTCAAGGTCTGTGGTGCTGTAGAGGAAAGTGTTTCGTCTCGGCTTGCTGTCAGCAGCATCGACGCAAAGAGGATAGCTGCTAGAACGACACAATCCTCCAAGTTGTGAACAGACGCCTATATGAATAAAGACACGTGTGCCACACATAGACAGGTGAGCGTGTTTACCAGAGCGTGGGAGGTGATGACAGTCGGGGTGAGCGTGTTGGTCGCTGATCCAGGAGCCAATAAACTGTTAACTGCTGCATTCACCTGCAGAAGGAACAGGAAGCAACACCACACGTTTACCTCTAAACACAGCACGATCATTCACTCATACACTTGCACATACACACAATATATATAATCCCTATAATCTCATATTTTGGAGAAAATAAATAAAAATGTAAAAAGCTCTGATGTGTTTTTGGATTTTTATTTAATCTTGTGACTGCCAAGGCTCACACGGGGTTAGAGTTCAGGGTGAAGGCGCCTACACGCTGTGAGATTTCAGCAAACCTAACAGTCGATTAGAAGTGTGTCACAGAGCTAACAGACTGCAGAATGATTAAACTTATGAATCATGGACTGTGGAGAATTTTTGTTTACGTGTCACATTCATCTTGGTGTGGTCATGATAAGGACTCGAGGACGCAGCACACAAACTACCTTCAGGGTTTTCCTGGATAAAAACATTTTTGGCAATCCCAAAACTTAGACAGCTTTACTACAATATTCAAGACTTTAGAGCTCTTTAAAACGATCACCGAGGACTAAACTCTCTACTTAAATTATTTGTTTATTAAACAACACGTTCTGGGCGTAGCAGGCCTGCTGCGTCTTTGTGTGGGCGTGTCCTATCGCTCTCACCCTGACTCTGGTGCCGTCCTCCTGCAGAGTCAGCGCACAGCTGACTCCACACAGCAAACGGCACTCGAGTCCAAAAGCTGTGAAGAAGAGTCGGCCTGTGCCAGTGGGCAGGCTGGCAGTGTCGTTTCCTGCTGTGTGGAAAGGAGTGCATGTTCCGACTGAATCCCTCCGTTTCATACTTTGTTAACAGCATCGACATCTTTCTGCTGATGTCGCTTTGCTTTTGATAGAAATAACTGCCCAGCTTTCTCCCTAATTAAGATCCTTTTAATAAAACCTAAATAAATAAAAGATATTTAAACTGATTATTTATGCTGAAGTGGAAATATCTGGGTTTTTACAGACTCAAAATGAGCCTCTGTGGGGGTGACCACGGACTTCTGCATGACTGTCAATTAATTTTTGTTACTGTCTTAACAGGAATATGCAGAGACTTCTGTTATGTGTAGTCATCCACTGTCACTTTAAAAATATATATTACAATGTGTACAATAAAATATATATTGATTTTACTCTTTGTTTACAGGATACATGTTATAAATTTGTGGTTACACTTAATCTTGTTGTATTTTGAAGTTGTCATATAGTCATTTACATTTGCAGTATGTGCTGCTGATGTACAAAGAAAAGAAAATTAACACATTCAGAGCTGCTAAAAGCTTTAAGAGAAAAAGCTAAAAGCTTTTCGTCCTGGACGTTTTATTTAAGTGCTGTGAGACACATCACAGACTCAAAGGATTCTGAAAACTTCAATTTATCTGATAAATGTCTAACGTTCAAGTTGTTACATAGCACACACAGTGATGTTTCTCCATTTCACAACCATAACCTGATTTTTCCAGTGTTAAAACATGACTATATGAGAAAATGTCTTTGACACTGAGGGATTCACAGCTAGATGATGAGCCTGGTATCAAAGCAGAGGTGAAAAGGTGACCGTTTGTAACCGTTTTGATCCGCCACTTATGCCACCGGTTGCTATGACATTTGATTTTATGTCATAGAAACCCATAGCAGCCATAGTTTACCCAAAATGACTCTGAAGTTTCCAACAAACTGATCAAAGATCCAGAACACCAACGCTTTCCCATGTTCCTCTGAATCACAGGGATTAAGTTTTGATTAGAAACTATGATATATCCCATGATAATGGTGCCACTGGTTGATTAGAAAAAAATATTGTGCTAAACAAAAATGAGATTCTGGATTTTAGATTGTAACAATTGTGATTTGGACAAAATTAAAGTGCTTAAATGTGTTTTTCAGCCCTGAAATTTGGATTTTCTGTCATTGAGTTATGAAGTTCTAACAAAGTGCAAAGTTTTAACTGAGGAGACTGAAACTAGAGGGAAAAAAATCTAAATATGCAGGTAAAATTTTGCATGCCTTCATAAAAAACAAAACAAACAAAAAAACCCTAAAACTTCTTCCAAAGTAAAAATGGGGGTTCAGGTTTTGCCGTTTACAGCCCCAAAATCCAAGAAACACTGACCTCAGACTGTGTCTTCCTGACTTTCTGTTTTAAATTTAAATCTGAACTTTTACATGTGAGATTCAGCAAAGTGACCAGCAGTGTTACAGACCTTATCGAGGGAGAGGCCGGGGGGCAGGGAGGGAGAGGAGGGCAGCTCCAGGCCTCGTGGCTTCTTTTGTTTTGGAGGAACAGCGTCCGAGGATGAAGCTGCTGGAGAGGTCACTGGTGAGGACGTCGTCACCGGGGGGATGACTGGATCTGAAGGAAACAAATCGCAGGAATGAAATCTAATGAATTATGGGAACAGACATAAAAAGAGGAGGCGGTCTCGGTGGGCTCCACGTAGAGAGGGAAGAAAAACCCTTTCCTCAATCAGGGAGATCATCTAAAATGCTTTCCTGTCACCTGTTAGTGTGTCCTGGCCCTCACCCTCTGTCCTCTCCTCCTCTGCTGGCTGCTGAACTCCAACCCCGGCATCAATGCAGGGCGGGGGCGGGCTTTCCACAATGGTGGGGGGAGGCTCTGGCTCTCCCGAGTCACAGATCAGCTGAGGAACCTGGATGGAAGAGCACAGCGCACCACCTTAGCACCATGTTTCTGTTAAACTTTTATTAAAAACCCAGAAATTCCTCCTCCTCTTACCACCTCCACCTGTTTCCCATCCAGTGTCACCATCTCCAGCAGCTCCTGCTCTGACGGCAGATTCTCCTCCTTGATGACAATGGGTGGAGGACGGGCGGTGGGAGGAGGAGCAACAGAGGGAGGAGGAGCAGCAGTTGTCATCGGCACCTGTTGCTGCTGCTGTTGATTGGGAGGTGGGTTGATAATAACGAACACAGGGGCAGGGTGAGACTGATGGGGAGCAGCGTGCGGGTGGTGAGAGGGGAAGTTGGTGGGGTTGGTAAGGCCCCCGCAATCCTCCTGCTGTGGGCCCTGTGTGCCCATTGAGACATGAGGAGGGGGGACGGGGCTCACCGTGCCCCCTCCAAGAGTGATGAGGGTGGATGGGTCCCCCATGTTGGTGAGATAAATCTGGGGAGGGTCGCTCAGCGGAGCAGCAGGAGGATTCTGGGAATGTAAACCAGAGGCGAGAACATTAATAAAGGGGACTTTATTTTCCATCATATTTTTAACGTTCCAGTGGTGGATGTTCACACTGAATACTGATAAAGGTCCAAATAATGACTTCAGTACACGTACAAGTAACGCCTGCGAGTCAAAAACAGGCTTCACACTGACCTAAATGCTTCATTTAAAGTAGTTTTTTCTACTCTTGGATCTGTACGATGTCACTGAGAGCAGAGATATCTCATAAGGTCATCTTAGGTGTTCTCGGACACGTAACCAAGTAGCAGGCGTGACTTTTTACTGACCTGTGATTGGCCATTGGAGTTGGCTGGTATCTGTGGGCTGAGAGCCGGGGTCGGACAGGGAGACGTCTGAGTGACGATCACCTGGAGAACAGAGTCCGCAGCGCTCCCCACGGACGGAGAGGATTTAGACTCCGGTAACACACACCCCTGAGAAGGAGGAGATGGCAAAAAAGGCCTGGAGTTAGAGCAGCTGATTTCCACAAATAGTGCATGTGCACATGCATGTGTTCGTCATATGGCATAGACATGGCACGGCAGCGCAAGAGTCAGGAAGAAAAAGTGTATTAGAGATCCATTCGAAAAACTGAAAAATAAATACGAAAAAAAAAGTGTTAAAAAAATGTACTGTTGTTATTCACGGTAAAATACACAGAGATCTTTATACTTATAAAAACTGCAGCAGGAGTGCTAATGTATACAGCTGTAGTCTTTTAGATAGCACACCTTTCTACATGGTAACAGTCACTGTTGAAGGGGCCGCTCAGGGGCCTCCACAGTCTCATGCAGGGGGTGAGAGGCATTGTCCATAAGCTTGGCTAACACCCTCCTCTCACCCACCTCCTCATGGACTCTGGGGGACTGGCCAGGAGAGAACTGGCCCTCTTCATCAGTCTACTGGAGTAAACTAGAGATGGCACGATACCACTTTTTTATGTCCGATACCGATACCGATATCATAAATTTGGATATCTGCCGATACCGATATGAATCCGATATTGTGTGTTTTTTAATCAATAAAACTATTTTTTTTAATATCTTGCTGCATTTTGTATAAGTTCATACTCAAGTTTAAATAAACAACAACACTAAAGCTATTCTGTTATACCTGTGTGTAAAAAATACACTGCACCCAAAATATTTCATAGTTCAGCAACACTGATCAATCTAATAAACCTTACCTAACTTAAAACCTAACTTAAACCTACTCCATCCTCCCTATTCTGGTATTTTAAAGAGTACTTAGCAGAAATATTAAGCAAACTAACTAATAGGGTTGCAAACTCCCAGCAAAAAAAAAAAAAATAGGAACCACCCCCACCCTCCACCTCATGATGCTTAATCGATGTAATCAACTTTAATTTGATGCAGTGTGGAAAAAAATGCACAGAATTAAATTATTTTTCAAGAATAATTAAATAGATTCAACATCTTTCTTCAACAGAATTGCAGACTGCACAGATGGTACCTTCCCAAAGGAAAAAGTACTATAGCTTACTAGGGTATATAGACTTAACAGTTACTATATACAGTAATGGACTTCTATACATTTTACATCAGATTAAAACTTTGGGTGTAAGATTCAGATAATTATTTATTAAAAGCGAGACATTTTAAATGAGAATAAGAAAGAAAAGTATGTCTTTGTGCCCCTTTTCCTCTTCATGCCCTATCGGCCCCTGGCTAAACTTTGCTAGATCCGCCCCTGCACAGTTACCAGCCGTCAGCTACGTGAAAAGGATCCTGGTGTAGAAAGTAATATTAAATAAATTCTAACAACAGCTTATCAAGCTTAAACGTGCTGCTGTTGTTCAGCCGCTGGTTTCTTCTTTCTGGTGCAAAGTGGGCCAAAAACAAACAAGAGAGATGGACTCGCGACAGAAAAGCCGATCAGCTGATCGTTAAGCAGTTTCACGATTGAAGTAGCGGCAGGAAGGTGAGGGAGGGAGAGAGAGAGGCAGTCGCTCCATATATCGGTTGTTAAGCTTAACGTGGGAACGCTTTACAAACATTCAGAGATGAACTTACACACTTGCTTTACTTCTCTCTGGGATAACTTCCTCGGAGATGAAATGCTGGTTTGGTAGCGAGGCTACAAATACACACAGCCGCTCTATCACATGACGCATACTGCTGCAACCTGCTACTTATGAGCCGAGTTACGCTGTGTTGCAAGTTTTGTGAGATGCTTTTTTGATATTTAATGGATCGGATTACATTTTTTATTTTTCACCGATATCCGATCCAGTAATTTAGGTCAGTATCGGACCGATACCGATACGTAATATCGGATCGGTCCATCTCTAGAGTAAACTGGTGAAACCATTAATACATTAACAGGAGAAAAAGCTAAATATTGCTTTTACTCCTAATCAACTTATAATGACTACGATCCTGAAGATGTGTGAAGTTAACCATAACAAGAAGAATACACTGATTTGACAAAGACTCTAACCAAATCTCATTCAAGACACAACCAGCCCCATCATGGACTGACATGAGGAGCCCACAGGGTTGTTGATGTGCTCACCAAGATTAAACTTTCACTGCTTAAATGTACAAAGATGGTGATGTGAAAACAAGTGTCTAATATTTTCTTATGAACAGCACCTCATTTTTCTGTTCAATTTTGCTGTGATGTGACTCTGGATCAACTTCAGAAGTAGGTCACTTATTAATTGTGACCAGCTCATCATCTGGTAAAATAAATACATTTGCAAAAAAAAAAAAAAAAAAAAAAAATCCTTTCAGAACCAACAACCTGCATAAATCACAGGAATTAAATAACAAAAAAATGTTAGCTGCACGACCTCAAGCAGTGTGAAACACAAAGTCCAGCAGCTGTGCAGAATTATTATTATTATTGTTATCATTATTATTATTATGATTATGAAGTGCACAGAGGGGTCAGGGGGCAACATTTAACTCTTTTTACCTCTCTCGGTGTGCGATCAACCTTGGGGACAGGCTCTTGTTGCAGCAGGAGCTCTGATTTGATTGGCCGTGGATTGGGTGAGGCCTGCAGGGATTGGATGGTGAAGGTGGAGTAGAGGCCAGACTTCATGTAGTCGTTTCTGGAGCTCTTCTGGGAGCTGCTGGGTGATGAGCGCTGGTGATCCACGCAGACAGACGCAAAGAAAGAAAAAAAGCAATCAGCCAATTATTCATAACATCCTGTAGGAAACAAAGGAAGTGTGGACGTACCTGGGGCAAGCCCTTTGTCGGACAAGTTGGTGCCACGCCCCCAAGGCTTTTTGATTGGTTGTTTGAGTCGCATATATCCCTCCTCTGGCCCTCCTCTATAGTGCGTATCGCATCAGGGAGGGAGGGGTCGGGCTGACTTACAAACTTATAGACAAACTTCTGGCCGCTCACCTTCTTTATGATGTTCTGAAAGAGGGGGGGAAAAATGGTGAGCCTGCCGACCTGGAGGTAACGTAGTACTCATTCTGCTGCAGTAACAGTAGTATTATCAGCAGTACCTTGTCGTAGTAGTATCTCAGTGCCCGGCTCAGTTTGTCGTAGTTCATGTTGTGCTTGTTCTTGCGGAGCCCCCACAGGCGGGCCACCTCCTCGGCGTCCAGCAGCTTGAACTCGCCGTCCTCACTTGTCCAGGAGATCAGGTGACGCTGCCGCTGGTCCTCCAGCAGATGAAGCAGGAACTGCCACAGCGTGATGGACGGGTCCATCGCTGAGGACACAGACAGACAGTCGAGGATTGTTTCAAAAATAAAGAACATGCTTATTATAGTAATTTATGGGCAGCTGAATAACCAATATGCCACTTAAATCCAGCTATTAGTTATACTTTTGAAGAAAGGAGTTCTTTCACTGGCTGGTAGGAATAAATATTTAAGATTTCAAAATATTCCAAAAACACTTCGGCAACTGTATTTGAAGGAGACATGTGAGGCAAAACTTTGCTTTACATCTACACTCCCGGGCATTCCCAGGCACGCCACATGCAAGCCTACAAAAACAAACAAACAAAAAAATAATAAAAAAGATGAGGTGCACAAGTGTCACCATCTGCACGGCTGCTACGCAGTCTGCTGCCACCCCAACTCCTTGTTGGCTTTGTCTGCATCCTGAGTGGAGTATGCAACCCAGAAGGAAACGGCGATCAATCCTGGGAGATGTGCTTTACATTCAAAACCATCTGCTACACTGGCTTCAACTCGCTAACAGATTAGCCAGCATATCACACCCAATTTTTCATTTGTCTTTTTTCATGTTTATTAAATCAATTACTTAAGACTGACTAAAATAATGGACACTATGGTTTCCAGTCAGAAATCCAGCATAAAGCTCAGCGTAAAACTGCTGCAGGAAACCCAACAGGTCATCAGAGTAATGAATGACAGGTGAGAGCACAGGTGGGTGAGCTCACCTGAAACAAACTTCAGTTTACGCTATAAAAGCACAACAGAAAAATAATCTACCACAGTCTTACGAGGAATTAATAAGTCATTTTAAAGCTGAAACTTGCTTAAAGTCTCAGAGTGTAATACTTTCCAACTGTCAGACACAATCACACAGTCAGGGGATTTAAGAGAATGAGCACTCTCCAGCAGAAGCCAGAGAGAGACTCCTCTGAGAAGGTCAACATTAAACAGATTACACAGAGGGAGATGCCTGTCAGCCATGGAAATGAACCTCATTACCATTGGCTGACCTGTTACACAACTAACCTATCGAACACCTTGGAAACCATCGCCATGGTGAGACCTTTCATCAATGGTAACCAAGGGCGAGGAGAGAAACACAGAGCAATGAGGAGGGTTCACTGCTGACATCAGCTCACCTCTGCTACTGCCCTGCTCACAGGCACTCAGTACAGCCACTGTGGTGTCAGCATGAATCTGACACATGGAGGACCAGGGATACTCGTGGGTAGCTGTGAACTCCTTATTAATGTTAACGATAATGTTGAAGATTATTATTGGTTTTTAGCGGTATTTATAGATTTGTAGTTTGTTTACAGTTATTTGTCGTTGGCAGCAATAAAAAGCTGACCTCTGTAGTGGGATGGTCACTGCTGTGAGAGTGGGACATGATGTGGTCAGACTGCGATAATATACATGTCCACATTTTGAAAGCAGGCGCAGTAGCTCATCTGGCCATCTTGATTCCCAGGTTATTACGTGAAGTGACAAATGTGACCTTGACCTTCAGCACAATCACAGGATTCACAGAATCAGCAATCACCCATCAGCACACAGCGTGACCTGACCCTGGACGGGATAACCCACCCAAGTATATTAAATATCTTAAATTTGCAATTTTTTCCTTTGACGTGTATTTTTTTTTAGGCATCCAAGGAGACGCCACCATCCATGTTCGGCCCATCACTAGTCAATCCCCTCACTCTTATTTTCAAAGTCCAGTTACTGCTAACTAGCTCTGACTCCTCTAGACTGGGCTCCATCTTCCCGAGCTTGCTGCGGGGCGACACTGTGGAGCTGCACTCCAGTCCCAGAGTAAGACTCTGCATTACTTTGTAATTTATTCTACGTATACTGGACTATTAAAATATTTAAAGAGCAGAACCTTTAAATGAATATTTATTTAAATAAATAATTTAAGCAAATGGGCAACACGGTGGCACGGTGGTCAGCACTGTTGCCGCACAGCAAGAAGGTCCTGAGTTCAATTCCACCATCAGGCCGGGGTCTTTCTGTGTGGAGTTTGCATGTTCTCCCCGTGTTTGCGTGGGTTCCCTCTGGGTACTCCGGCTTCCTCCCACCGTCCAAAGACATGCAGCTTGTGGGGATAGGTTAATTGGATAATCCAAATTGCCACTAGGTGTAAATGTGCGAGTGAATGTGAGTGCGAATGGTTGTCCGTCCCTGTGTGTTGGCCCTGCGACAGACTGGCGACCTGTCCAGGGTGTACCCCGCCTCTCGCCCTATGACAGCTGGGATAGGCTCCAGCGCCCCCCGCGACCCTGAAAAGGATAAGCGGAAGCGAATGGATGGATGGATGGAATTTAAGCAAATGTACATGCAACTTATTTCACTGTGCAAGTTAAAGTCACTGGGATCCAACTTTTTCCAGTGCTGATCCGACATCCATGATAAAATGAATGATCTGTATCAATTACTATGAGGAGGTGGTTGGGATTCATTCTTTACACATACGGAAACATGTGGCTCCACTTAAACACAGATTTCCTAACTTTTTAGAATAAAATGTGACAAACAAATGCATGAAAACTGAAATGCATCTGAATGATCATATGCTGTAAGCTTCCTCCATGCTATGCGAGCCTCCCAGCAACCCACAAACCACTGCTGGCATGCGGCATAGTAAACAAAGAAGAACTGGATAAACCAGATACTCAATCGAGTTTTGGAGCAAGCATCAGATCCAAATCAAAGACCGTTCCAGTCTGTTACTATTCGCTAGTGCAAGTGCACATAATTAGGTGCAGTCAAACTCAATAAATCAGAACAAAAAGAATCTAAGTGAATGGGAAGAACTGCAGAGACGTCAACAGAAACAAGTTTTAACAAGCAGAGCAGAACGGTTTACTTTTACTTTGAGAGGTTAAAAAAGGAAAAACCTTTGCTCTTCAAACAAAGCTATAGCTGCAGACAAAAGGGAAATAAAAGCACCACAAAAGCAGTACCTGGGTAAATACACTTTATTATCTTCCACCACTGCTGCTCAGTAATGATAGAGCAGAGGCTTCAGCAGAACCCTTGGTGTGCTGTTTACCTTGTGCAGGAACAGCAGAGCAAAACCGTGAACCTGATCTCTGCAGGAAAATTCACACAAATACATGACGACGATTACGCCAGATACAAGGGCGCTGTGTGAATTAATGAATGCAGCAGCTAATCTCTGCCCACAGGCTTCAGCGTGGCACAGAGACGAGTCAGATTGTCCTCACACTGTGAGCTGACCATAACAACCACCGCCGCAGACGGTGGGAATCCCATTAGAAATTCTGGTTTCTGAAAAAGAAACTGCATCTGATGAGTTAAAAAATAACAGCCGAAGCCGAGCGACTCGTGCACCTCTCTGCTGACGGTGCAGCGGATTCATTTAACCTATATAAAAGCTTCTTCCTCCCCTCAGCTGCCTGATCTTCTGTCCCATCAATCACTGTAAATGAATAATGTGAATGCTGTTTAAGCATTTCACATAACTGAGATCCTCCTGCACTTTTTTGGCACTCAACTACTTCAGTATACTTTGTGCTACGGAAACCGTTCTGGTATCAAAGTGGTCAACTTTTCCTGGAGAAGCATACCATTATGTTTCTGTTTTGTAAAATATTTAACTTTTTATGAGTTTTATTTGTTGGTTTGAATTGAATGGAGAAATCTTCTAATCCTCTTTAAACCCGGCCTACTTTGAAATGTAACTAGTTCCACATACTTTGAGCTAGAGAAAAAGTTCAAACTTTAAACAGGTCCCAACACCATTAAGGTATTACTAGTTTTGTTATATCTTTTATGTTTTTCATAAGCCGTGCAACAGACCTGGCAACCTGTCCAGGGTGTAGCCTGCCTCTCGCCCTAAGACAGCTGGGATAGGCTCAAGCCCCCCCGCAACCCTGAAAAGGATAAGCGGAAGCGAATGGATGGATGGTTTTCAAACAGTGACATTTTAAGATTTATTAAAAAAAAAAGTGACTGTTCCAAACTGTCTCTGAGACACTGTTCTCAGGTATAAAGAAAGTAGCACCATGTTTGGCTCCAAACTCAAAAGCCAAGCAGTTATCTCCACATTGAACATAATCAAAATTAAACATCATCCCAGGCTCAACACTGAGCACCTGGCCCCGACTCCATTCAAGCTCTGGTTTAAAATCCTGGCAGGATAAACCGGAAAGCTGGAGCTCAATTCTTTCACTGAACAAAAATGTGGGGAAGTTGATTAAAAGAAAAGAAACTGAGCCTCTAAAACTGTCACAACTGTTGAAATGTGTTTATCATCTGTAAAATAGGTTGAAGCTGTTCAGCATGGATGTGAAACAGAAAAGGGGAAATTCAAGCGTTTCCTTCCTTTATTTAATTTTTCTTAAGTTAAGCACTTCATCTGAACATGCATCACATTTTATTGTTTTCTGTTATTTTGAAGTGGAGCCCTACTTTAAATCTTTAAATTATAGCATTAAACATATCAGTAGTCATATATATTAGTTCTATGTTGCATGATCAACACAGTTTGTACTGATCACACTAAATAATTATACATTATGAGGACCTTCGCTTCAAGAAATTGTCTCCGAGTAGACCTCTTTAAATTTTAGTTGAATACTCCTGCAATATACCCTCCAGAGTGGTCGCTTCACTCACTGCCGCACCATCATCACACAGATGCAGTCAGTTATACCCGCTGTAAAGGCGCAAGAAGTCGCTGCTGTAATCTCTTGAACGATAGGTGTCGCCACTCAGACAATATCACGTCAAACGAGCTCATGAGGAGGAGAAGTCGTCAAAACTGGAAGCCAAGACCCAAACTCAAGTTCTCAAACCGATTACAACATCTCACTCTGCGTATTTGCACGCCTCTGAGCTTCTGTGTAGGATTTCTGCGACGGCTGCAGCTCAATGCGCCAAATTACAAAAATGAAGAGGTGACCGACTGACCAACGCGCTGCAAAGATTGTGTCTCACGACACAGGATGTGATGTGATATCGTCATGTGACACCTGAGACACAAACGATGCAGTGAGCATAAAAATGACATAAGGACACAGACACAAGCTGCTCCTGATTGGTGGATTTAAATTCAGCAGATTCAGACCAGTGACTGTATAAAAGACAGTCACTGATTCAGACTGATTGGCATAGAAACACAGAGGCAGGTGTGTATCAGAGTGGGTGTGTGTGTGTGTCCATATGTGCAAACATTGCTATGTGGGGACATGCACGTGTGTGTGTGTCCATATTTGTGTCATAGGGGTGTTTACAAACTGCCACCAATCAGAAACTGCCTGCTGAGCTAATTTCTGGTCTTTTTCTCTCATACAGCATTTATTTCAGCACTTCTTCATTTTGATGATCTTCAGCTCCAGTTTTGCTCTTTTTTTGTTTTGAAAAAGGAACTTTCAGCAATTGAAGCTCAGTGTAGCTACTTTTTTGTTTTTATTTAGTGCATTTTCAGTTTTTGGTACCCTTGCTTTTTATACTTAAGCTGGCTGATATTTTGGTAATCTTATTCTACTACAGACAAGATACTTGAGCAACTGAAAAACGAAGTGGCAGAGTCAACATCAGTTGCAGCCATAGTTTTATAATGAACACGTTCACAAGTTCAGAAAATAAACTATTACACATCTAGAAGCCAGAGTGTTCACCTGTACGACAGCTTTGCTCTGTCTTAATCCACATTCTGAATACGCAGACTTTTCTGAAGTTCCCACAGAACAAACGCTGAGAGGAAAACAGAAAAACCCAAACACAGACTGAGTCGAACCACTGGTTTGTTCCCAGAAACCACGTCCTGTTGCACTGTGGTTTCTCTGCTTCCTGACATCAGTTTGTCAGTCAGATCTCAACATACTGTTCTGGTTACAGGGGAAAGTGTCTGGTTTTACTAAAGGAAACAAGTTTTCAATCAAACTTTATCTTTAGTTTGTGCAGCTTAAAAATATAAAAGATTAATTTGTCAATGATTTATAATGTCAAAGGAAATTAAACAATATTTTGTTACCTTTTGGTCGGATAAAAGGATAAAAGGCCTGATTGATTAATGGATTTAAAATTGAAATCACGATTTAAAACAATGCCAGTTTAGGATACATTACCAATACCTCTTTTTCTAACACTATCGGCTTTTCTGAAAATCGTTTTGTGGTTGATTCCTCAAACAGGAATCCATTCTGACAGAGTAGCTCTGCATGACTCACAGTTCAAAACAACCTTCATAAATCTTATACTGAGCCGTGGTGCAGCTCCTCAGTTCTTCCCCTGACTGAAACAGGTCATTTTAGGTTGTCTCTCTTTAAGTCGACCTTCTTATGATTGGCTGTTCCTTGCAAACAGAAGGTTTGAACAGCCTGTGGGTGGGACTTGTGTACTAACAAAGCTGTGCCTGAGATGAGCATAGGGCTGCTCAATTAATCAAATTTTAATCTAGATTACGATCTGGGCTTTCAACGATCATTAAAAATGACTGCGCCGATTATTAGCACGTCCCTCGTGCTTTACTCTCGCGCTGCTCTGTGTGGCAAATCGAGCGCACCTCTCTGCGTTTCGAACACACATCACAACAATTAAGAGGACCCGAGGGAAGCTCGGAAAGCTAAGCAGAAGTTATTTGGAGAGGAGAGGATAATGGCTGCTGAAGAAAGAATGCCGTTGGTTGAAAACAGAGGTAAAACGACTTCAGTGGTGTGGAAACATTATGGGTTCGCGGAGTCAGACGTGGATCAAATAGACATAGTGTGTAAACTTTGCTACGGTGTCGTAGCTGCACCACAGAGCAACACTACAAATTTATTCAATCATTTGAAGACCGCTCACAAAGTGACATACGTTTGATGCAATTGTGCATTGTGTGGTTACACAGCTTGCCTTGATGTTTGGTTATTTGTATGCATAAATATTATGCAGTATTTTGAAGTTTACTAAACATAGATGTTTACATTTTTCATTTATTTCTTATATTACAAACATTTCCACTGTTATCAGTATTTGCACACTATTTTACATTATTTTTTGACATCTTTAAAGCCATTATTCAATACATTGTTGATACAGTTGAGCATTTTAAAAATTTGAATTGACTGTATGCACCATTATGATAATTTAGATCATAATATCTTTTCTACAGTTGTCTACAGTCTAATTTTCCACCTTTATTCTCTACATTTTGATGTTTTGCAGTGAACTGCGGCGAAGATCGAGATTCAGAGATGCCCCTGAAGCGCTTGCGGTTCGACAACCGATGAGCCAGAGCCGACAGACAGGCTGCTTTTAGGGATATTTGAACTGTTTGTAGCCCAGTTACCCAAATACTATATCACTGCTACTGATCTCTGTGTGGGTTAAGAGTTGGCCACTTTCAGAGCTTTCACATCTCTTCTAAACCAGCCAAGTATGGCATAAAGATCTGGTGGAAACTGTGATGCCAAAAAAAACCAAGATAAGAGAAACATGATTTAGTTTCATTAGAACATGTTAGTTATCTGTCATAGATAAAGGAAACAGTATGTTTCCTGTATGAAATGTAATGGGGTAATAAATGACACCCACTTGGTCATTTGGTCGTCTGATGATTAAGGCCATCTTAATCTTTAGACCTAAGAGTAGAAATAAACTCTCTGAAACTGTGTGTTTGGGCAGTCTAAAGCCCTTTTGGTGCACATATATGCCCTCGTATATACCCTGCCTTCATTATGTTAAACTTTGACTGTGTTTAATATAATACAGCATTAATGCACTTCAATACGAGCGTTGACACCGATTCTATTTAAGAGGAAATGAGTATCAGATAGCCGCTTCAAGAGCAGCAGGAAGGGGAGGAGTCAGAATATAACCTGCCAAGCAAGCAGGTTAGTTTCACAGACGCTCTGAACCTGGCAACTGGCTCACAGTTTGAAATCGCCTCTTTTCTTGAACAGATTACCCAAAGTTTCTCTTATTTCAGAGTCAACAAAGTCAAGAGGTGTCTGGAACAGGGCAGTGAACATGTACCTTCCTCCAAAAACACAGATTGACACAGCAGATAATGAACTGAAGACGAACATCCTGAAAGCTCAGAAGATACAAATCACCACTTCTGGTCAAAACTTTCAGAATAAAGTCAAAGCAAAAACAGGATGTTTGTGAGAGGGACCTTCAGCCTTGAAATGAAGTGGAATCCAACCACACGATGCTCCCGATAGCACAGCTGACAGTGCTGTGACTCCTCATCAGCACACATCACACCAGAAACATGTCACATCTCACAGCATCGCTCAACACACATCAGAATGAGTCAGTGTTGCCATGGCAGCAGGTGATATTACATCACAGACCCGACACTGTCTCCATGATAACAGTAGGCATCATGTCTGTGATAGGGCTGTGTTAATGACATTTTTTTTTCTGGTCTTTCCATACACATGCTTTCTTGTCATCTATAGTTTTAAATATGATTATTTATTTGACTGAGTCAAATTTATGTCATTTGCACCACCTGACTTTTGCAGAAATTTCCAGTTTAAAGTGGCTTTTTTGAGACACCAGTATTAACGTTTGGGTTTAGTAGTAAGAACAAACATCTTAACCTTTTCCTGGTTTTACGCTGGTCTTACCATCTGATGTTGGAAGTGCACCACTTGAATTTAGCTTTTTTTTTTTTTATCCATAATCAAGAGTGAGCAACAAACCTTTGAGCCTGCCATAAAAAACACAAGGGAATGAAATATCCTTTGTACTGTTGCTACTTCTTTACTTCACAATAAAAGTGACTGGCAGCGACATTACAAGCAGACACCAAACAATGGCTATGACATTTAGTAGTTTTAGAATAAAAAACCTGACTAGGCAGCTAGTCTAAAAGTCTGAAAACCGTCATAAAAACTTTTAAAAATAAAGTGAAGGTCACGCGTTTACTTGGCACCTCACTTGTAAGGATGTGCCAGTATTGGTCTAAGCCAATTCATTCACTTCAGTTCTATGTTGCTCTGTGTTTACTACATCATGTGACAGCAGCATCTAGCAGCAGAGATAGCATGGAAGAAGCTAACAGCTGAGTGAAATCAGTTTGGAGACATTTGACGCTGCTACATCAACAGCATCTATTAATACTTTTGCAACATTTTATGTTACAAAGCTAGCTGTTTGAATTGATCCTGACATTCTTTAACACACGGTTTATTAATTTAACGCTGGTGACAGATGGGTACGCTGTATCACACACTCACAGCCAGAAAGTTGGCATCTGATCGGAAAAATGGGTCAGATCAGACAGATGGGCCACAGATATGTGTCAGGGCTTTTGCTCTGGCTAGTGGTCAATGAAGTTGTCCCATCTTTGAACCAATAGGTAACTGCCGTTGTACATTATAAAACAAAAATCATTCATTTAGCCAACAGGTATTTCTGGTGCCAACTAGCAAAAGCAGAACACATGGCAGCAATCGATAACCTCAATTGCAACCCAAAACCAATCGGTATCATCACAACATTCTTCCATTTTGCACAGTACTGTAAAACTGTAGTGTATACTGTAGTATTTTTGCTCGACCAAGATGCCAAGAACTTGCATTATATCTCGCCATGGTGTACAGCATGTCCTTGAAAAATCTAAGAAACTGGACAAGTTAAGGACAAAAGAAAAACTGGCAGACCTAAGAAACTGTTTACATCAGACAGACAGCATCTGAAAGTCACGTCCTTAAAACAAATCCAGCAAAGACCTGATACAGGACCTGAGAGATGCATCTGACACTTCACTGAAGTTTCAGCAATGATCTCAGTGGAAGGGTGGCTGTCAAGAAACCAGTCAAAGCGAAGGGAAAAGGAAATGTTGAGGTATAAAAATTACACAAGACCTCAACTGAAAATCACTGACAAAGGGTCTGATTGAGCAATTAATCCAAATGTGACATTTCTGAGTCAAATCATCATCAGTATGTATGAAGGAGGTCAGGTAAGAGGCACAACAGTGAGTCTCTACAGTCACCTGTAAAACACTGTGGAGGCTCTGTCATGGTTTGGAACTGCATTTCAACCAGTGGTGTTGGAGATCTTGTCAAAAATAATGGAATTAAAACTGCAGAGATGTACAAACAGATTTCGATTCACTATGCAATACCATCTCAGAAGTTACTGATTGACAATGTTTTTTTTTAGCATTAAAATTATCCAAAACACACTGCCAATGCAGTAAAAGCATACCTGCACAGAAAAAACACACAGTGGAACAATATCAGTCACGAACTGGCCACCTCAGAGCTCGGACCTCAATATTACCGTAGCAGTGTGGGATCATCTTGTTAAGAGAATGGAACAAAAAGCAGCTAAATGTTGGCTTTCAGACGTGCATGCTGTATTTCCATTTATGTTCGCATGAATCAATAAAATAAAGCAGAAACAGTCATTTTTATAACCCCTGTATTAATCTCAAGTAGTGTGCTCAGCTCCAAATCATAAACAGGTATTAGTGCTGTAGCAACCATAAATATATAAACACACATCATCCCCCCTGCAGTGACTCTCTGCCCCCCTACTGTGAATAGTTAAAGAGCCTTTAGTGTGGATTTTCTCTCTCAGGCTGCAAGTTTGTACACGCTGTCTGCAGCAGCATGAAAACAATTCAGGTCCAACCCAGCTGCAGGCCACAGCAGCTTCCACACACCTGTTGCAAAGCTGCTGCTGCTGCTTTTTCCCTCCAAAGTGCACAGAAACACACGCAGGACTGCGGCACACACACACACACGCAACTGTATCCTGCAGCAACATTTCTCACCGTTAATCAGTGGGTTGGACTCCATCTTCAGCAAAACGATCCTTCTCGTTGCTGTTTTCTATCTCCCAGATGCCTTACACCACCTCCATGCTGCTGTCCTGCTGTCAGTCTGTCTGTGTTTGTTTGTGCGTCTGTCAGTCTGTTAGTGTGTGTGTGTGCGCTGGAGGGGGGTTTACGGCTGTCAGAGCCAGGCTGAGGAGGCTGAAGAGGAGGCGACATTCAGCAGCTTCTCTCCCGGCCTGCTGGCGTTATGTAACCGCTCTGAGCTGCCGCTGCCAGGCTCCCCTACCTCCATGATAACCACACTAACGGAAAGCAGAAGTTATCGAAAAAAAACCGATATAACAAAACAGAAAAAGTCCCTCTTATATGTCAAAAACCAATTTTCATCCGCGGATACCTCAGTGATTAATTAACATCCACTGTGTTAATTAGCGTCCAATAGCTTTTAACGGGTTAACAACGCAAATTAGATCCATTCTGCGGATGTGCATGGGGCAAACTGAGGCGATTTCCTCCCGCTCATGTCCCTCTGCCAGAGCCTGGATGTGTTCAACAGCTAACTGGCGATAAGTCCGCTGCCAGGCTAACACTTTTTAGATAAAAAAAAAAAAAAAAAACTGTGAACATAATAGACGTTTGTGTATATTTATCTCATCTGTGGAGTCCGTGGTTGTCGTTTAACCACTCCGGTGATGCTACTTCCGGTGTTGTACTCCACAAAGTTTACACAAGTTCAAGGTTTCTTCGGGCTGCAGCGCTTAGCTTAACTTAGCCTAGCCTAGCCTAGCCTAGCCTGCTGCTGTGACAGCCCCCCGCCTTCCTGCGCTTCTGCTGGTGCGTCAGCCCCCCCAAACAGCCCCTCCGACTGCGGGACAGATCTGAAAGGAGTTCACCAGGAACGGTCCACAGGCCTCCGGCATGGAGAAAAAGTAGTTTGTACTATCTGCCCCAGGCTGTTAGTTGGCTGTGTCCGAGGATAGCGTATTTACTGCGTGTTTTCCCAGTTTCTTCCTGTTTGGAACCACACGCCTCCTCAACGCTTCCATTCTCGTCAGATTAGCGTCAACACAAACGGCCTCACTTCCGGTGTACCTTCAGATTAAAACTCAAATGGCTCAAGCGCCTCACGCTCTCTCTCTGTATGAAATGGTCGTTTTTCATTCTTATTGCTACCATAGGTCTTTTTCAACAAGCTTTATAACTTTGATATTTGTAGATTACTTAAAATTGATTATTTGCCTAAACTCAGTTAGGAATGGAAGCTTGTTTCCAGCACTTTTTAATTTAAACGTAATTTTTACAATTATTACTTATTTATTTTTATTATTCATTTATTTAATGCTAGCCATATGCCAAAATTTAAGTTTAGTATCTCAAAATTTTGAGTTACTCAAATTTTTAAAATACCTAGTAAGGTGTTCACCTCTTGCAGAGCTTGACAAATATGAAGATTTTTGATCATTTAACTGGTTAAAGAACAGTTACAGTGACTTGTTTTAATATTTTTGCACTTTATAATGCTGTAATTGTTGATGGGGGCCTCTCTGCCCGAGAGAGTGTCATAAGAGACACTTCCTCATACAAAAAAAAAAAAAAAAAAAAAAAACCCAAACAAACAAAAGACAGTGTAAGTAAAAAAGTGTTTAGAGGAGTCTGAAGTCTTCGCTAAAGTCCTCAAACTTTTCATATTTGACTGATGAGTGCACACATGTAATTTTCAGGTCTCAGTGACCACTGACACTGACAATTAACCATTAAAAGGTGGTTTCTGAGTGCAGACTTGCTTCTCAAAGTTCAACATCAGTTCGTTGTCTGGGTTTTAGCAATATTCTTTTATATGTTGGGTTTTTTTTTGTCCTGTTTTTAAACCTCGAATCAGTGACCGAATCAGTCAATGAATATAATCATAAATCTGTGTGGAATTACGTTTTCAAATGAAAGCTTTGCGGGTTTTGTGCGCTCTTATTTTGAAGAAAATCCTTTCGCGCTTTGTTTGAATTCCGGTGTGTGAAAGCACCGTTTCTGGAGCAACGGGGGGTGACGTCACCGCGGCTGTGCGCTCCATGGACAGTAGCTCTGAGTAACTCCGCCAAACTTTGCTAAACAAACTCAGTGAAACGCATCTTATCGATGTCAGATCTGCACTCTTATCGCACCGCTGCGGTTTTTGCAAAGATAACCGCTCGCACGGCCAATCCCATTTTGGAAACAGGGAATAGTGCTCATATCTCAGGTACTGTGATAAAGTAAGATAAGTCTAAATTTGTTCACAGGTTTTCACAGTTAAATCTCTGCCCCTTGTTCCCAAGCTTTTCTCTCTACATGTGTTTCAGGTCTTCGGTGGGCGGGGCTCCTGGGCACACCTGAGCACACCTGAGCACACCTGGACCGTGTGTTCCCAGACTATAAATCTGTGGCTGGGACTCCCGCGTTTCTCTCTCCCTGCCAACATGCCGTGTGCTGAATTAGTTTCTCTTTAATTCCTTAATAAACCATTTTCTTAAAGGTGTGTCCACCTTTCTGTCATATTCTTAACAACCGGGTTGTGGCAAAATTATATAAACTGAACGTTATTTTTGTTAAATAGCTCATTCTGTAATAATTCGGATGTTCGAAGTTTGAAATCTGTCACTAGGAACCAGCTGTAGCCATGAGGTGACCCTGACCTATATTCAATTCAATTAAATTCAATTCAGTTTTATTTATATAGTGCCAAATCACAACAAATGTCGCCTCAAGGCGCTTCAAAGGTACAGAGAAAAACCCAACAATCATATGACCCCCTATGAGCAAGCACTTTGGCGACAGTGGGAAGGAAAAACTCCCTTTTAACAGGAAGAAACCTCTGGTAGAACCAGGCTCAGGGAGGGGCGGGGCCATCTGCTGCGACCAGTTGGGGTGAGAGAAGGAAGACAGGATAAAGACATGCTGTGGAAGAGAGACAGAGGTTAATAACAGATATGATTTAATGCAGAGAGGTCTAATAACACATACTGAGTGAGAAAGGTGACTGGAAAGGAAAAACTCAATGCATCATGGGAATCCCCGGCAGCCTACGTCTATTGCAGCATAACTAAGGGAGGATTCAGGGTCACCTGGTCCAGCCCTAACTATATGCTTTAGCAAAAAGGAAAGTTTTAAGCCTAATCTTGAAAGTAGAGATAGTGTCTGTCTCCCGAATCCAAACTGGAAGCTGGTTCCACAGAAGAGGGGCCTGAAAACTGAAGGCTCTGCCTCCCATTCTACTTTTAAATACTCTAGGAACAACAAGTAGGCCTGCAGAGCGAGAGCGAAGTGCTCTACACTAAACTCTCACAGTCTGCTGTGTGTTAAGTGATTTGAAAGAAAGATAACTTAAACAAACAGCTATAGACAAAACAACAGATAAGTGATGTTCCAGGGAATTCAAGGTCTGTGGTGCTGTAGAGGAAAGTGTTTCGTCTCGGCTTGCTGTCAGCAGCATCGACGCAAAGAGGATAGCTGCTGGAACGACATTCTACTTTTAAATACTCTAGGAACAACAAGTAGGCCTGCAGAGCGAGAGCGAAGTGCTCTAATAGGGTGATATGGTACTACAAGGTCATTAAGATAAGATGGGGCCTGATTATTTGAGACCTTGTATGTGAAGAGCAGGATTTGGAATTCTGGATTTAACAGGGAGCCAATGAAGGGAAGCCAAAACAGGAGAAATATGCTCTCTCTTTCTAGTCCCTGTCAGGACTCTTGCTGCAGCATTTTGGATTAACTGAAGGCTTTTCAGGGAGTTTTTAGGACATCCTGATAATAATGAATTACAGTAGTCCAGCCTGGAAGTAATAAATGCATGAACTAATTTTTCAGCATCACTCTGAGACAGGATATTTCTAATTTTAGAGATTTTGCGCAAGTAGAAGAAAGCAGTCTTACATATTTGTTTAATATGTGCATTGAAGGACATGTCCTGGTCAAAAATGACTCCAAGGTTCCTCACAGCATTACTGGAGGCCAAGGTAATGCCATCCAGAGTAAGAATCTGCTTAGATACCATATTTCTAAGATTTTCAGGGCCGAGTACAATAACCTCAGTTTTATCTGAATTAAGAAGCAGAAAGTTAGCGGCCATCCAGGTCTTTATGTCTTTAAGACATTCCTGCAGTTTAACCAATTGGTGTGTGTTACCTGGCTTCATGGATAGATAGAGCTGCGTGTCATCTGCATAGCAGTGAAAATTTATGCTATGTCTTCTAATGATGCTGCCTAAGGGAAGCATGTATAATGTAAATAGAATTGGTCCTAGCACTGAACCCTGTGGAACACCATAATTGACCTTAGTGTGTGAAGAGGACTCTCCATTTACATGCACAAATTGGAGTCTATTAGATAGATATGATACAAACCACTGCAGTGCAGTACCTGTAACACCTACAGCATGTTCTAATCGCTCTAATAGGATATTATGGTCAACAGTATCGAACGCTGCACTGAGGTCTAGCAGGACAAGCACAGAGATGAGTCCACTGTCAGAGGCCATAAGAAGATCATTTGTAACCTTCACTAAAGCTGTTTCTGTGCTGTGATGAGCTCTGAAACCTGACTGAAACGCTTCAAATAAGCCATTCCTCTGCAGATGATCTGTTAGCTGTTTGACAACTACTCTTTCAAGGATGTCTGATATGAAAGGAAGGTTGGAGATTGGCCTATAATTAACTAAGACAGCTGGGTCTAGAGATGGCTTTTTAAGTAAAGGTTTAACTACAGCCAGCTTGAAGGCCTGTGGTACATAGCCGATTATTAGAGATAGGTTGATCATATTTAAGATTGAAGCATTAATTAATGGCAGGACTTCTTTGAGCAGTTTTGTAGGAATGGGGTCTAAAAGACACGTTGATGGTTTGGAGGAATTAATTATTGAAGTTAACTCAGAAAGATCAATTGGAGAAAAGAGTCTAACTTAACATCAATGGTACTAAAAGTAGCTGTAGATAATGTTACATCTGTGGGATGATTATTGGTAATTTTTTCTCTAATGATTAAAATTTTATTTGTGAAGAAGTTCATGAAGTCATTACTAGTTAACGTTAAAGGGATTGTTGGCTCAGTAGAGCTCTGACTTTTTGTCAGCCTGGCTACAGTGCTGAAGAGAAACCTGGGGTTGTTCTTATTTTCTTCAATCAGTGACGAATAGTAAGATGTTCTGGCTTTGCGGAGGGCTTTCTTATAAAGCAGCAAACTATTTCTCCAGGCTAAATGATGATCCTCTAAATTTGTGACACGCCATTTCCTCATCATCTGCTTTAGGCTACGTGTTTGAGAATTATACCACGGAGTCAGGTACTTCTGATTTGAGACCTTAGTTTTCACAGGAGCTACAGTATCCAGAGTCGTACGTAGTGAGGAGGTAAAATTATTAACAAGATAATCGACCTCTGTTGGAGTAGCGTTCAGATAGCTGCTCTGCTCTATGTTGGTACAGGGCATTGAAGATGATAACAGTGGGTGGATTATATTCTTAAACTTAGTTACAGCACTTTCAGAAAGACATCTACTGTGATAAAGTCTACTCTCCACTGCTGTGTAATCAATTATTGTAAATGTAAATGTTATCAGGAAATGATCAGACAGCAGAGGGTTTTCAGGAAACACTGTTAAATGTTCAGTTTCTATGCCATATGTTAAAACAAGATCTAGAGTGTGATTAAAGTGGTGGGTGGGTTCTTTTACATTTTGAGAGAAGCCAATTGAGTCTAATAACAGATTAAATGCGATGTTGAGGCTGTCATTTTTAGCATCTACATGGATGTTAAAATCACCCACAATAATTATTTTATCTGAGCTGAGCACTAAATCAGATAAAAAGTCTGAGAAATCAGAGAGAAACTCTGTGTAAGGCCCAGGTGGACGATAGATGATAACAAGTAAGACTGGTTTCTACAGGGAGTGCAGAATTATTAGGCAAGTTGTATTTTTGAGGAATAATTTTATTATTGAACAACAACCATGTTCTCAATGAACCTAAAAAACTCATTAATATCAAAGCTGAATGTTTTGGAAGTAGTTTTAGTTTGTTTTTAGTTTTAGCTATTTTAGGGGATATCTGTGTGTGCAGGTGACTATTACTGTGCATAATTATTAGGCAACTTAACAAAAACAAATATATACCCATTTCAATTATTTATTTTTACCAGTGAAACCAATATAACATCTCCACATTCACAAATATACATTTCTGACATTCAAAAACAAAACAAAAACAAATCAGCGACCAATATAGCCACCTTTCTTTGCAAGGACACTCAAAAGCCTGCCATCCATGGATTCTGTCAGTGTTTTGATCTGTTCACCATCAACATTGCGTGCAGCAGCAACCACAGCCTCCCAGACACTGTTCAGAGAGGTGTACTGTTTTCCCTCCTTGTAAATCTCACATTTGATGATGGACCACAGGTTCTCAATGGGGTTCAGATCAGGTGAACAAGGAGGCCATGTCATTAGTTTTTCTTCTTTTATACCCTTTCTTGCCAGCCACGCTGTGGAGTACTTGGACGCGTGTGATGGAGCATTGTCCTGCATGAAAATCATGTTTTTCTTGAAGGATGCAGACTTCTTCCTGTACCACTGCTTGAAGAAGGTGTCTTCCAGAAACTGGCAGTAGGACTGGGAGTTGAGCTTGACTCCATCCTCAACCCGAAAAGGCCCCACAAGCTCATCTTTGATGATACCAGCCCAAACCAGTACTCCACCTCCACCTTGCTGGCGCCTGAGTCGGACTGGAGCTCTCTGCCCTTTACCAATCCAGCCACGGGCCCATCCATCTGGCCCATCAAGACTCACTCTCATTTCATCAGTCCATAAAACCTTAGAAAAATCAGTCTTGAGATATTTCTTGGCCCAGTCTTGACGTTTCAGCTTGTGTGTCTTGTTCAGTGGTGGTCGTCTTTCAGCCTTTCTTACCTTGGCCATGTCTCTGAGTATTGCACACCTTGTGCTTTTGGGCACTCCAGTGATGTTGCAGCTCTGAAATATGGCCAAACTGGTGGCAAGTGGCATCTTGGCAGCTGCACGCTTGACTTTTCTCAGTTCATGGGCAGTTATTTTGCGCCTTGGTTTTTCCACACGCTTCTTGCGACCCTGTTGATTATTTTGAATGAAACGCTTGATTGTTCGATGATCACGCTTCAGAAGCTTTGCAATTTTAAGACTGCTGCATCCCTCTGCAAGATATCTCACTATTTTTGACTTTTCTGAGCCTGTCAAGTCCTTCTTTTGACCCATTTTGCCAAAGGAAAGGAAGTTGCCTAATAATTATGCACACCTGATATAGGGTGTTGATGTCATTAGACCACACCCCTTCTCATTACAGAGATGCACATCACCTAATATGCTAAATTGGTAGTAGGCTTTCGAGCCTATACAGCTTGGAGTAAGACAACATGCATGAAGAGGATGATGTGGACAAAATACTCATTTGCCTAATAATTCTGCACTCCCTGTATATGAGCTATATAACCTATGAGCACTGCTGCTGATAGTACTACTGTAATCTTTCATTTACGTTTAAGGAGGAAAGCAGTGAAAAATATTATAAAAATGCTATCAAAATATTTTGTGTCTTCAGTAAAGAGTAAAATGAAATCAAAGCTGAAAGGAATATTGAACTAAAACTGCAAACATGATGCAAAATTAAAATGCGGCAATAATCTGATGCACTAATTATTCATAAATATAAGAAGTATAATATTGTTTATAATAATCAATTAATGATGATTTGATTATTTTTATCTTTTTATAAAACATCAGGTATATTAAACTACGAGGTCTCTGAGAGAGCTAAAAAAAAAGGTACTGAAGGAGGATTTGGGTGTTAGTATTTATGGTGTTAGCTCGCATACAGACTAAATTACATTATTACCTGTTATACATGTTTATAGGACAGTGTGACATCATTAATAAGGCCAAAAAAGTTTCATTTCAACTTTTCAGTCAGCCTGGCGATTGGTAACCAGATCTTCGCATTGTTTGACTTGTTGGAGGCGTCTCAGACTTCCTGGATTGTAGGAAATGTGCCGATCCTCCACACTGCTCGAATCATCACCCTAAATTGTGCTGTAAGAGGGGCCAAACACGGCCCGCCCTGTTTAAATCCTTGGTGACAAAGTCTGTAATCTGTTACACTGATGAGATCGGGTTCCTTTCTCTGTTGAACTTTCACACACAGAGGTGGAGTGCCTTTGAATAATTTATGTAATCTGGATGGAGAGAAGTGTAGTCTGTGGACGGTTTTGAATGTGAGCATTTATAGAAGTACCATGAATTTTTTCCAGAGATTTTTCCCAGACTTCATCAGTGATCTGAGTGTCCACTTCTTCATTCCAGTCTAGTTGGAATGATCCCGAGGATGGAGCCTTACAGCTCCACTGGAAGATTATTATTCAGGACACTGTGTAAAGCTGCATGAAGAGGTCTCTGTTCATACTTTGGGACGTGAGCCCTTGAAAAAACTCTAAAAATCAAAAGAAGTGCAAATGTGAAAGCTAAAATGTCTGCTGTAGCTGGCCATTGATACCTCGTACTCTTACCCTTCTGCTTCTAGATTTTAAAGATGAGCTCCTCCAGACCCGCTGAACACATGATTAAAGCATATCAATGTGTCAGCATATAGATTTTTGTCAGTATAGCGAGCACCTGAGACCAGACCTTTAATGGGTGTTCCACTCTAGGATTGTCACTGTAAAAGTCTAAGTGTTCAGAAGTGATATGAGAGACGTCTGCCTGCAGGAGACGTGTTCAATCCACAGCCAAACAGCCATTTTCATCTAGTTTAGTGCCAGGAAATCAACCACGCCACAAAGATAATGTATTCATATATCAGTATAGTATAATTCAGACTGGGGGAAACCCAAGCCACCTTCCTGGTTCCTTTATTTACATTTTTCTTGTTTCCTGAAAAGCTCAAAAAAGTCCAAATGTGAGTGTGAGCCTCCTGCAGAGTGTCCTCTTTGGTCTCCTCTCGGCAGTTTACTGGAGTGTAAAGAGTGTTTTTAATAACATATGGCAAACTTAAGGGCAGATCTTCTCGCTTGTCACACCCAGGCGGTGTTCTAGTTCAGCAGTGTGCTGCAGATTTGTCTTTTTGTTGTGAGGAACGTTTAAATAAATAACCAAAGCATCGCAAGCAAAACTGAATATTTCTAACTGTTGTGCTGATCCGAGGAAATCTGTGCATGAAATCCACGCATGCAAAATTTATTTTAAAGACCTAAAACTAAAATACTGTAGATCTGCAATACATCAATAAAAATAACAAAAATGACTAAGATTAAAAAGCTTTTGGCTCCAGAAGTTGAATCTTGACGGTTTTAAATCGATAAATGAAGGATAGAGAGAGAGCAAATGTCCACAGATCCTTTCTTGCAGTGCACTGGGATGACGTCTTTCACTCAAAGTAACAGGGTTTGAATCTTGATTTGAAACTTGACGTCGTTATTTTGTTTTACAACGACTCTCATTAAGGATTCCTTCTAAAGACGTTGGCTGAAATCACCTCCTCCTGTCTGACTGCAGCTAGAATCGACCACATGCTGGCCGAGCTCCGGCCATTCAGTCAGCATCACATCTTTCTCTTTCTTTCCCTTTGCTTCTGTACGCCACTGCCTCTATTCAGCATCCAGTTTCCATGGCAACAGGTTCTTAATGGTGCTGCATCTCTAAAAAGCAGCTGAGCTAATGGCCAAGCACCGCTTCATCTTGTTTCAATAATCGTTACATATGCTGAGGGTCTGTTTGTGCGTCAGTTCGACGCACAATCGCGTCTCATCAGAGAATTTCCAGAAGTATGTGGACACGTGACCTGCTGCAGAGATTTCCTCCCGTTCGGAGCAGGATGTTTCTGTTCTGGCACAACCTTTTATCTCCAAAATTAAAGGTTCTCTTTCTAAGATTATTCAAGTATTTGTTTAATAGTAAGAATCTAAATGTGCCGAAAACAAAAAGTTGCCTTTCATCCTGACAGGGAGAGCAGAGCAGACCTCTGACCCTGGACTTCAATGTAGACCGTGTAGAGAAGGACCCTCGTTTTTGACAACCTCACCTGGTCAGTGAACATTAACAAGGCTCAGCAGCACCTTCACTTCCTGAGGTTGCTGAAGAGGAACTGTGTGCATGGGAAACTGCTGGTGACCTTTTATTACGCCAGCGTAGAAAGCATCCCGGTGTACTGCGTAACAGCCGGATGCTCTGCAGCAGATAAAAAGGGTAATCAGAAGGAAATAACAAACACATTACCAAAGACCGCTGGCTGCACTCTCCCCTCCCTACAAGAGGCTGTTTATGCAAAATACCACCTTAAAATCACTAAATATGATTCTCACTCTGGACTCTGCTTGACCTGATGCCCGGTGGTTGAAGGTAGAAGTCCATCAAAACAAAGACAAACAGTGCAGTTACTGTTTGAAATCGAATACTGTAAAGTATCGTCTGTTTCATTCTTGACACCTTAACATTGATCATTATTTATCATCTTCTGCTGACTTTTTGTTCTTTTTTCGAGACAGAACTAGCACTCGATTTTCTGTCTTTTATAATGCGATAACAACAAAAGCATTCTGATTGTAATAATGGTGAAAAAACATGAGTCGTAGTCGCTGTCATCATTTTTTAAATTACTCCATATAAATGTTATATTAGTAAAATGTTTTTTTAAATCAGTAAAATGTCTGAAACATATTTATAAAAAAAGCAGAAACAATTAAAAAGTACTAACGTAGAGAAAATTGTACTACATTTGTACTAACAATAAGAAAATAAGACAAATATGGACAAATGTTCAGCGAAATAAATATTTCAAAATCTTAAAATAACTGAAACGTGTTTTGGAAGCTTATTAGGCCATAAAATGAATAAACACCATTTAAAAATATTATTGAAAAAATTACTGACATGTAAAAAGCTTATCATGAGTAATAATGTACAAAGAAATAGTACAAAAAGCTCAAAGTGGGGAGAGCCAGAGAAGTGTGGCAGTACAGAGATCCAAATATGGCCAAAGCTGAGCGTGAAGTGGGGACAGGGAGGAGGCGGGGGGGCAGAGGAGGATGTTTGAGCAGCAGACTGCAGCAGGTGGGAGTGATGACAACAGCCAGTGCTGGTCTAGGAGCCTCTTCAGCTTCCTGCCGTGACATCATCAAAGAGAAAGACATGTTGCTTAGTCCAGAAAGAGGTGAGAACAGCAGTCGTGGAGGTCGATGGTTAGGAATGAGGCAGCAGGGTCAAAGAGAACATGAACTTGGACCGAACTGTGGAAACCAGAGACACACCATGTTTGGTAAAGGGGAGTCACCGGCCCCACTCCTGGAGGACGGCTGACCGCCGTAGAAGAGGCCGGCTGTCAGCAAGCTGAACGGAGAGCAAAGTGTCTCCCAGTGGAGGCCGGATGAGGAGGTGTTGTGTCCAAAGCCTTCGACTTGTTGGTTTTTAAAGAGAAGATTAAGGAAAACAGACATCTGTATTTCCAGTGAAACAGCTGAGAAAACTTCAAGATGGCTCAAGAGAGAACCAGGGGAGGAGAGTACCCACCCGTTAATGTGGACCCATCCTGGTGTCGGATCAGCCTCAGCAGGGTTTCCAGGAGGAGGCTGGATGATGCTGAAAGTCCTGAAACACCTGAATAAACACATCATTCTCAAAGAAATTTAGAATACAGCTAGTCAGGAAAAAAAAAAGTTAAATCCTCAATAAAGATTCAGTAAAACATCCAAAGAATTTCTATGAAAACCCAGGAAACACCTTGAGCACAGGTCCAACAAACCAAAGGAAGGAAAGCTGTCGGGATCATTTTCACAAAACAATTTATTTAAACCTCCAAACAGTGAAAACTCACTTCCTGTCACATTATTTTCAACCTATGAGATCAGGTTTGTTTGAACCTGAATTTGTCACATTGACTGAAAGTGTCTGTTTAGACGCTGCAGGAGTATCTCTGAGCAGCTCCTTCTTCACTGTGACACTGAAGAAAACAAAAAAACAAAAAACAGGAATATTCTCTGATTTTCAACAGACGAGTTTCACAAAGACACAAAGTCACGTCGAGTGTACGTGTTTCATGACTGTGAGTTTTGACTCTGAGAAGGCTCAGGCACTAATCCTCCTCTTCAGCTCTGTGAGGACTTGTTGGGATTCAGGCTTTAGTCCTGAAGTCTTTCCTTCTCCTCGAGCCTGTTTTCTCAAAACACACCGTTGACATCAGCAGCCGGCTTTCGTTAACCCGTCCTCTGCAGCTGGTCAGGTGGGAAAGTCTAGAAAACGTCTCCTCTTCTGCTCTCTGGCAGGTCACCCAGGCCCTGCAGCTCCCTCAAACCCTGAGTAGGGAAACATGAAGAAGCCAATCAGATTCTCTACCTGCTTCTTTAACATCTGGTCATAAATCAGATAAATCTGACTATTTTAACCCTTTTGTCACCAGTAAATACTGAAAAACAGTGTTTTAACTGAACATATTCAAATCTGATTTTGATGTATTTCATTAGATGGGTAAAACTTTTTACTTCTAGTTCAATGTTCAAACTTCATTGACTGTAAAATCCTCAGAAATGAGTAACAAGTTATTTAGTACTTAAGTATAAGCCAGAGGAAAACTCCTGCACCCAACAGAAACTATTATTATATAAAAACTGTCCTATAATCCACCTGAGAAGAAACTGACCTCCAGCACCATGCGGATATGGGCTTTTATTTTGGCAGAGTCTTTTGTGAGCTGCTCCGTGAAGCTGTAACACAAACACAGGGTTAGCATGGCAAAAAGTGACAGTGCTAACAAAGAGCTAACATGAGCTAGCTAATAGACATTAGTATGCAACAACAAATCGTAAAAAATAATCAATCATAATAATAATAAAAAAAAGAAAATATAAAATAAAAAATATTAGTAATATATTATTAATAGAGAAATTAGTAATAATTCCAATAATTCTAAATTCTAAATAAACAAATAAATAAAACAAATAAAAATTAATTTTAAAGTACAATAAAAACAGGAAATTGTCAGAAAAAAATAATAATACAACAAAAATATCAATGTTTTAAAATGGAAAATTTAAGTGTGAAAAAAATACTTGAGAAATATCTAAAGATAAAATTAATAATAAAATCATAAATATTGAGAATACCCACCAAAAATATCTAAAAACAAAATCAGGACATTTCAAAATAAATAGTTCTAACATATTTTTTTCAAATAATTTCACAACAAAGTGAAATTCTGAGCTCATTTGAAAAATGTCTGAAACATAATTACATTTTTATGCTTTTTCTCCTACTTTTAATCTTAATAGTGTTACAGTGACAATGAACTCACGCTGTGAGCTGACTCGTCTTCTTCTCGATGAACCTCAGAGCCTCGTCGTGAGTCATCTCCACAAAGAAACCGTAACCGACGGCCACAAACATCCTGGATGAGTCCTCACTGATGGAGGAGAAGGAAAAGAGAACTGAGTTTAAACAGGAACTGAAATCCTTTTGGAAACACAGAGCACGGATGCTCTAGCCTCTCTGGAGTCTCGCAGCACACTTCAATAGCCTAAACGCAGCATTTTTGCCTGTTCGAATGCAGAACAGCTGCTGGTGACCTTCGTGTGTCAGCAACTCACACTTCAGCCTGAACGTAGAAGTTACAGCCAAGATCAACGTCTGTCTTCAGCTGCTGAGAGCCCGCCTCCTGCAGGAACACAAAGAAGCGTGTGACTTTCATTCACTCGTGGGACAGGCAGCCCAAGCTCAGAGAAAAAAATACTCCATCTCAGTGTCTACAGGCCTCAGTTAGCATGTTAGAGGTTAACGTTCATGACATGACAGTTAGAAAAGAGACTGAATGATTTTGGCTTGTTTGGCGGGGTTTCCACAGAAAAATATATAAGTGAATATGTAAGAAGCTCGGAAAGAAAAGCGACTGAAGACGTTTCATCCGGAAAGATTCTTCAGTTCTAAGACCAAATGTTGGAGAGTTCAAAGTATTAAATCACATGAGCCAAGGTGTGTGATGGGGCACATGATTAATAGTCAGGTCAACGACCCTCTTATGGGACAACTCCCACTAGGACTTAAAGACCTGGGACTCTTCACCGTTTAGTTTTAGAACTGAAGAAGCTTCTTGGATGAAACGTCTTCAAGAAACTTAAAGAAGTCGAGTCGCTTTTCTTTCCAAGCTCCTTAGATTACCATGACCTGGATGACTGAAAACCTACACAGACGTCAATGATTATGAGAGTGATTTAAAAAAATATCTGAAAACTAAAATAAAAACGTCCATCCTCTAAATAAAATAAAAATAAATAAAAAATTATTTTTTTAAATATCTGAAAAGTGGAGGTAAAATGTCTGAATGTTTTGATTTTCCAGCTGTAGTTTCAGGCTCTTTGATCCAGACGATGGAGGTTTGGGTTCACAGCTCTCGGCCTAATGAGCCACATGTATTGATCTGCTGGATAAACAGCTGCAGTGAGGCTCAGCTGTATTGATGGAGGTCCGATAAGCTCCACCATCTTTCCTCACGGAAGAGTGTGCTGAATTACAGAAACAGCTCACACAGAGAAGCTACAGAGAGAGATGTCTGTATTGGCAGAGCTCAGTCTGCAGCTCATTAACCAGCAGACAGAAGCATTTAACATTAACAGAGAATGACAGCCAGCACAAACACTTGGGAATCACTACAACGATCTCCAGTTTGATGTGGAAATCTCTTCTTTTCTAAACTGAAAAACCTACAGATCTTCAAAATAACACAGTACATTTTGTGTGCGTTTACCTGCAGACTCTGTATGGTGTTCTTCAGCTGCAGGTACTGAGAGATCTTCTCATAAACCTGATCCCTCTGCTCCACCACCTTCCTGCCAAACGACAGCCGTCACTTGATTTACAGAGAACATTAACGCCTTCAGATGCACCAAAATAATTCAAACAGCCTAAACACGCCAAGAAAATCTGATTCAAAGCACCAAACAGCATTTCAGACACCTGAACTCTTTAGTCTGTGTCACTGAACACTCAGATGCCAACCTGAAGAACCACATAAATACCTGTAAGATTAGATCTACCCTTCTTATCCATCACCCATGTACTTATAATAGATTCAAGCTCATTATTGTATCCTTTCTATATAACTGAGCTCCTTCTTAGGTGTAGTTTTTAGATTTTTGCACCATTTTGTTCTGTAACTGTACAAAGTAATTTCTGTATTTCTTTTCTTACACCCTAATAAAATTGTCAGTGTTCACATTAAACACAACCAGTCGGGTCTGTGCATGTACAAGTAACCCATGTGAACCAAAGGCTAACGCCTTAGATTGCTCTAAATACTTTTTCAAGTCTTGAATCTGTATGATGTCATTGAGAGGAGATATCCCTAATATAGCCCACCCACCCGCTGTCTGGGGAGCTAAACCAGTCATGTCATAGGCAAAAAAGAATTATTTTGAACTATGAATCATGCAAAGCTACTCTAGTGTCATAGTGTTCAAGAAAAACAATATAAAGCTGTAAATTAACAAAACTGATCTACTTTAAATAAGATGGTCTGAGGCTGCTTCTAATGGAGCTGTGAAGGAGCTTGTTGACCCAATTGCCAAGTGTACTCCACAGTTTTCCTAAACAGCTTGTGTCCCTGGATGTGCTTCGCACTCTGTTAGCTCATGCTGAGCTCTGCTCTGCAGTACTGGCTGCAGAATGTGAAGCAGTACGGTATTTAAGAGGTTTCCTCTTAGTGTGGTCAAAACGCTCCAGTTCTGTCTGGTTTGTTGCCCCAGTTGTTGCAGTGCTGGCACAGCAGTGACATGTATAACAATCCCACTGTATTAAAAACACATTGCACGCAAAGGCTGTCTTGACAACGTCTACATGCCTAAATGAATTGAGTTGCTGCCACATGAATCGCTGATAAGATATTTGGGTTGAGCAGGTATTCCTAAAAAAGCAACTTGTGAGTGTAAATATTTAATAATCAGTCTGCAAGTAATTAAGGCACGGAGGGGGACCAAAATGACACCAGCACTATTATACAATCAGCAGCTGTGAGACTTGACCTTTATTAGGCTGTTAATTAAGCTTTAAATGACTTTAATTTGTAGTCACTCCTCATTGACCTTCATATCGCCTCTACTACCTGTTCAAAGTCTGCCTGGATAAAAATCTGAGTTCATAAACTCATATCTACACAAGTATTTTGCACTACTTTAACTACAGATTACATTTCTTTTACTTTAGTTTTTAAAGTTCTGTAACTGAATAAAGCTCTCTGTAAGGACATAATAAACTGTGTTCAGACATCAGCTGTAGTGTCTTCTTACTGTAAGTCTCTCTTCAGGACTTCGTTGATGAAGGTTTCATACTGCAGGACCTTCTGGTCCACGTTAGGTCTAGCTGTGGCATTGTCGGGAGCAGACATTTCTTCACTGTCTTCTCTTTAAAAGAAGCTACAAATAACAGAAAAAACATCCGGTTGAGCTGCGGATAAAGTCCAGCTGCGAACTGCCCGATCTCTCTGTCGTAAACTTTAATGTTTCTGCACACCAAACTCTCCGGCTAGCATGCCTAAGACAGGACGTAAACACACCACTCTACACCGGATGAGAAGAAAGTGTGAACAAGTACTTCCGGGTTTCAAAATGAACTCAAAGAATAGATTTAGTGAAAACAGAAAAGACGAAACGACAGCAACGCTGCAAAAGCTTGTCAATTAATGATAGCATAAACTCGGAAACTCTAAAAAAAATTTCTTACTTTATTTTTTAATATAGTAGAATAGAAGGCCTTTTTCGTTATGTAGAATACCAGTACGGAGTGAATTATTTTTATTCTTTATCCTGCTGCTGTAAAACAAACATTTCCCAATTGGATTCAGAAAAGTCTGTCTGTTGGTCAGGAAAATTTGAAGCATTTTCCTGAGCAGATTATAAATTTTAGACACATCAAGTACATCTCTATGCAGTTCAAAAGACTTGCTTTATAAACCAAAAAATAAACTAAATTGCTTTTTAATCATTAATCGAATCAAATGTTCAAGTCAAATTGTTAAGTTTGTACGTTAAAAAATGAAACAGCAAACAAGAACAAAAAAAGAATCAAAAATAAAATAAAACAAAATAAAACATTGATTCTGGTTAATGCTTTCTACCTGCTCTGGCTCTATGGAGGTCCTGTCTCATGACGTCACTGTAAACAAACATGGCAGACCACGGGCGGCTCTGTAGCTAGCTACTGTAACACGAAACAATTATTAAAACGTCCTGAATGAAAATGCGTATTAAAAAAATTAAATATCGTCGTTTTTGTAGTTTCTTTCTTAACAAGCGTGCGTGTCAAGCCGGCAGCAGAAGCTAAACAGTAACAGGTTTTAAAATTTTAGCTGGGTTATCTGAGTTAAGACGTTGCCAAGGCAACGTTAGCCAACAGCTAGCTGTCTCGCTTCCCGTGGTCAGGATTTATTTTCTGAGAGACTTTTCTTTACAGCTGTTTGTTGTTGCATATGTAATATAAGCCGAATTTAAGTTAACGGTTTAAAGTTTTACTGGGCTTAAAATAATAGTTTAATAACTGTATCTTATTGAGCAATCGTGCGCAGCATCGTGAACGGCTTAATTTTTGAGTGAAGTTCGAGGTTTGCGTTCCTCTCTCTGATTTGCTGTTCCAAGGAGCTGATTTGTATATCATTGGGGGTTTACTTCAAACCACACACTCTTTGAATTAACAAAAACATCAGTGAGAGTTGTGACCAGATTAAATCCAGGTTAACTGAAGCTGTTTTAAACGCTCATGAAAACATGGAGCAGTACAACATTCTGGGTCGGACAGGAGAAGGAGCTCATGGCATAGTCTTCAAGGCCAAACATATTGAGGTGACGGACTGGTGCTTTTATGTCTGCATCTTACCTCATTTCTTTTTTTTTTTCTTTTTTTCTTTTTTTTGTAATCCGATCAGCATTAAATTTGGGGTCTAACCTCAGCGGCTTAGATATGTGACATGGAAATGTTCTTGTGTGTCAGACAGGGGAGACGGTGGCTCTGAAGAAAGTGGCTCTGAGGAGGCTGGAAGACGGCATTCCGAACCAGGCTCTAAGGGAGATTAAAGCACTGCAGGAGATCAAGGACAACGAGCATGTGAGTGAATGTGCAGACAGTTTTTACAGATAAGAGTCATTTTAATCTTAAAATTTGATTAGTGTTTAGCAGCACGGTGGTGCGGTGGGTAGCACTGCTGCCTCACAGCAAGAAGGTCCTGAGTATGAGTTCGACTCCCTTCTGTGTGGAGTTTGCGTGTTCTCCCTGGGTTCTCTCCGGGTACACTGGCTTCCTCCCACAGTCCAGAGACATGCAGTTAGTGGGGTTAGGTTAATTGGTTATTCTAAATTGCCCATAGGTGTGAATGTGAGTACAAATAGTTGTATGTCTCTATGTGTTAGCCCTGCAACAGACTGCCCACCTGTCCAGGGTGTACCCTGCCTCTCGCCCTATGGTAGCTGGGATATGCTCCAGCTCCCCTGGTGGCTGGGGGGATGTCACAAACAAAATATAACAGAAACCAAAAATTAGTACATGGAAAACATAGACGATCAAAGCAGAGCAGCAAGAAAAGAGCCAAGCATAACAGACATGTTAATAAAAAGGAGATTAGGCTGTATGAGAAAATTATAAGAAGCTGCAGAGTGTCTGGAGTCTGAAGGGATGCAGGACTTCTTTCTGTGACTTTCTCCTCAGGTGGTGAAGCTGAAGGACGTCTTTCCTCACGGCACGGGCTTCGTCCTGGTGTTCGACTTCATGCTGTCTGACCTCTCTGAGGTCATAAGGAATTCCCAGCGCCCTCTGACCCCTGCGCAGGTCAAAAGTTACATGATGATGTTGCTGAAGGGCGTGGCCTTCCTGCATCACAACAATGTCATGCACCGGGTGAGCGCAGCTAACAGTTATTATCATTAATGAGTCATCTGACTGTTTTCTCAGTGAATCCTGTGTTTGTAACAAGCAACACTTAAGCATACAAGGTTATTTAAATACTGTTGGTTATTCATAATAAATGAAAAGCTGAAAATATGGGAAATGCTAAAAAACTGAATAGTTGCTGCAGTCTGAGGTGTTGCAGGAGGAGGTGAGAAGGTGGTGTTCGGGTTTCTTTTCTTTAACAAAATAAATCAAACCAATTATAAAATGACGTTTGTGTGTTTGCAGGACCTGAAACCAGCAAACCTGCTCATCAGCTCCTCAGGCCACCTGAAGATTGCAGACTTTGGTCTGGCCCGGCTGTTCAGTGAGCAGGGAGAGAGGCTGTACAGCCACCAGGTGGCCACCAGGTAAATAGGATAAGATGAGATTAAATAAGAAATACTTTATTTAGCAGGTAGCTTTAGCTAATCAAAATAAAATACAGTATGACTTACCAAAAGAACTCAGTGAGGTAAAAAACACGAAGAGCAAAATGCTCATTTAAATAGAAAAATGACAGTAAAATGAAAGATCTCAAGTGAAAATGTAAATGCAATATAATGAACCTAAAAGTAAGTACTTTTGTATATAAAATGCAGTAATGCAGTATCTGCATGGCTGAATGTAATACAGAAAATGGCTCTATAAAGTAAGCACTAGCACAGCATTAGCTTTAGTGCTGCTGGGAAAACTCCATGTGGTGACATAGAAAATGCAGTCAGTTGATACTTTAAATATTCACTCAGACTTGCTTTAAAGCTCGACTGGTGAGCAAATGTGTCACAGAACAGATTCACATATTCAGATTTGAGGTGCTCATTACACCAGTAAATAATAATCATGTTAAAGTCGCCATGTCATGTGACTTGTTGGTTCAGTTCATTCTAAAATAATCACCACTTTCAACTGGATATTACTGATACTTTATCAGTAATGTGCAGTAAATGCACTGAGCTACATTTGACCACTGTGTGTGTTTAGATGGTACAGAGCCCCTGAGCTGCTGTACGGAGCCCGAAAGTACGACGAGGGAGTCGACCTGTGGTGAGTACAACCCTGAAAACGCTGCTAAAAGTAGCGCCCACACTATTATTTTTTTGCTGTTGTTCGATCATTATAGCTTACATTACATTATATACATTTACATTACATAGTACTTGTTTAACCTGGCATTCGAGGCTAATTAGTGTGATTTTCATCTGGCTCTGCATTTATATTATGTAATTATTTTATATCTGTAATTTATATTTTATATTGTGATTTTATCTGTATCATGGTTTTACTGGAAAGCACTTTGGTCTTTAAATGTGCTGTACAAATAAATTTGATTTGATTATCTACTGTGAATCCTCTGCTGATTAGCTTTTACTCAATAAACCTAGATGCTTTTGTTTCTGTTGTGCATGCTTGTATTCTTTTCCTGTATCAGCATATTTTATTATATATTACTCTTTAACATACTATGTAACATGGGACCATATAATAAGAAAGAGTAAGCTTGTAGCTTCAGTACACGCTAACTCTGTTAGTGTTCACAGTTCCTGCTCAGGTGTAAATTGGTCCAGTGATCAGAGATGAACAGCAGGGGGCAGCAGCAGTCTGAAGTCATGGCTTACCGTTTAGTCCGTGTGTGCGCTTGTGTGTGTGTTTCAGGGCGGTCGGCTGTATTTTTGGGGAGCTGTTGAACTCGTCTCCTCTGTTTCCTGGAGAGAACGACATCGAGCAGCTCTGCTGTGTCCTCAGAGTGCTGGGAACCCCGACTCAGGACAGCTGGCCTGTAAGATACACACTGGTTTTTCCATCACTTCAGGGGACGTTACATTAATATACATTCATTTTCTTCTCGATCTTTTTTTGTATTAGGTTAAGTATTAAGCTTTATATCAAAGTATCATCTCACACATTCTGTCTTTTATATAAAAGACATATCGTGAAAATGTAAACACAATGAGGATGTAAAATAAACTGGAACACTGCCTAATTTCCACATGTATTCACTCAGTGTATTCACACTGTGGTAGTGTTTACTCTTTCATCTTTGGACATAGTGCATATAAATGTCCGCCCACATCCACGTTCATTAACTTTAAATGTGCTAAAAAGACGCAATGTGTTATTTTTTAAAATAATGTTTTTCAGTGCATAGTCAACATCATAATCATCATCAGTATATTATTATATGTGATAGGCCTGCAATCATCTGCCTGAAATATTGGTTGGCCTCCGTTTAGCTTTATTTAAAATGTTTAAATGTTTTTAGACTAGCAGTAAATGATGATGAATATGTAGAGAAATTAAATTGGACCTAAAACTGATCCTTGTGGCACTCCAAACCAAACTGATAAAAGAAACTGTGTGTGTTTACTCTAAAAACCTACAACTGTTTGAAGTCTGGCGACATCTTTGTGGTCTGTGTGAGATTTTATCTGAAGGCTAAGGTAAAATAATTCACTCTGCGAAGTTTAATTTTGTCTTGTTTTTTTCTTCTATGGCTGTGAAACTGGTTAAAACATTTTAATCCCTCTCCTGTCTGTCTCCAGGAGATAGTGGAGTTGCCAGATTACAATAAAATCACCTTTAAGGAGAATCCAGCGATCCCATTGGAGGAAATCGTCCCTGACACGCCCCCTCAGGCAGTGGACCTGCTCTATAAGTTCCTGGTGTATCCATCTAAACAGCGCTGCTCAGCCAGACAGGTAAGAAACCTGAAGCAGACCTTAAGTTCAAAGGTGGAGTTCTTCAGGGCTCGGTCAGAGGTCCTCTCATTTTTACATAAAGAATCATTTCTTGGAACGTAGCCATTATATTCTCCCATTCACCCATTATCACTCAGATAAAGTTTAATAAACTGATTATTGATCGGTGCTCTGCCTGTCCTCTCCTCCTTACTGCAGGCTCTCCTCCATCCATATTTCTTTACTTCGCCAATTCCTGCTCACCACTCAGAGCTGCCCATCCCTGAAAGGGGAGGGCGACCCCCCCGCCAACGCTTCCAGGCTCCGCCCACTGACTTCTCAGTGGACCTACCCTTGCAGAACAGTGTGGTAGACCCTGCCCTAATACAGGGATATGCTTCCTGCCTCTGAACTGACCGCTGATCTTTACCATCTCTAAGCTGCTCTTATACCAGTTAATCTTGTTTTATTTATTTATTTATTATCTGGTTTACTGAACGCTCTCCTATAGACTGAATTCACATTGTTTTATGAATTTCAGCTCACACAGAAGATTTCTGATGGTCTTTCCTGAGCCTGAACCTCTTCCGTAACCACCTGTAACCGTGAAAAAATCACCTAATACAGTTACGTTTCCACACACTGAATTTATTGGACTAAAAGGAATTTATTTAATTTAATTTTTAGCTCCACCGGGTCTCCATTTGGCAAAAGGATGAAATAATTTAAAAACACAAAATCAAGCAGGTTTCTGTTCTGTTTATGAAACATGTTGTGAGTTTTATTTAAAGTAAAGTGTGGAGAAGTTGGGTTGATTCCTGAACATTTTTTTCCTTTAAATATGTCATTTCTGAGAATTAATCTTGAAAATAATGATGTGTTTTCAGCAAGAGCTGTGTGCCTGAGACGACCATATCAAGGAATGTACTCAGTGGCATCATACTGAACCAAGAGTAAAAAAAACTGACTGAAACGGAGCGTAAGAGCAGATTGAACCTGTGGATTAGTGATTATTTGTACACACACTGAATCAGTACTGTGTGTGGCGATGTTTAACTAGAGCGTCCACAACTGGAACAGCAGACAAGGAAAAGTAGAAGAAGAATTTTTTTCTTTTCTTTACTTTTTGATGTGTTTTTGAGGCGAGTTGTGGGCTGAACCTGGACTCCAGTGGTCTGACAGTGATCTCATATTATAACATGTTTACAGCAGTAAATGATAACAGCCATGTAAACACTGGAAACTCAAAATTTCAATAATTAAAAAAAAATCCCTTTCAAAAAACCCACGTCAGAATTTGTAGGAGGAGTCAAACCCCTCCTCTTCCTCCTGGTCGCCCTCCTTCAGACCCCAGAGCTGCATTCAGATGAAGTTAAAACCCTCAAATCTCTTCAGCCTCTGTGAGTACCATCAGAAAATAGAGCTGTGATCCTTTGTGTTAGAGAGAGCACTCACTCTGACTTTAATTTTTCTTACCTCCTCTTAGAAATTCAGCGATGATGTCAAACTATTCGCCGTTAGCTTATTGGTCTTCTGCTGTGACGTCCAACAGATCTGAAACAAGCTTCAGTACTAAGGTGAGAGTCTTTTATTATATTCTTGCTTACGGAGTCAAAATGTAATCAAGTACAAGTACGGAAGTATGTAATCTGATGTTCAATAAGCATATGGAGTGGGGTTTTTTTTCTTCTGATTAAGTAGTTAATGTTTTTGCTTTAATGTGCTTTTACCTGTACAGAAGTAAAAAGTGGCGTCCTGAAAACGTTATTGAAAATGTTGTTTGGCGACTTTGGCTCGCCATAAATTATTTGGTGATTCTTATGCACATGTTGAGCTCTTTGAAAGAATATTTAATTTTTTGAAAAGTTTATTGAAACATCTGACAAATTAGATTGAAAAATTCTTGAAATTTGAATTTCTGCATATGACTTTACATTTGTATCGTATTTGCGACGCCTGGCATTTAAAAAAATGTTTAACAATGTATTGTGCAATTTATTTAGGTTTTTCATGGGAAAAAAATCACACTGATGATGTAGACGTCTCAAAAACTCCCCAGAAAATGTGTGTATCAGAGATGGTACCCGGGGACTAAAGGGGTTGGAGCTTAGCTCGGTTCGATGTATGGGGCCCTGGTCTTACAAAAATTCCTGATATTCCTCAAAGAACGAGGCATTCTGAGGCCTCGTAACTAAAAAAAACATTTTAAAAGTAATTACGGGAAATTATTTGTTTCTTCTTTTGTGAAGCGTCCAGAGCGCCTGACCTTCATCAAACTTAACAAAGTTTCCTCATCTGATATTTAGTTGATTTATATTGATATATAAGATATATTTATATTTATTTATGCTTGTTACGCTTTTTCTGTTACGTCCTTGACCCCACAGCCGGGCTCCTCAGGGGTCAGGGAGCCTGCGGTCGTTTCAGACACTTTCCTCCAATCACCATGCACATCCCAAGAGGCCCCTCCCTCGCTCCTCCTCACCCCCTGCCTCTGGCTGAATGATTCCAGCTGTCAATCACCGAACCCTGCTTACATCCCACCTCCATCTTCTTCATCCTTGTATAGTAATCATGCTCTGATTCCATCCCCCACCCACCTCCTCTCCTCAACACCTGGATGTAACAGTTACCATGGCAACCTGTACACACCCTCCTCCCCCTCTTCAGGTGACTGGATGCTACCTGACAGTCTGTCTTGGGGGCAGGGATGTGGACCAGGTGAGTAATTACCTGCCTGTGCTTGTAGATCAGTGTGTGTGTCTTTTGTGCTGATGTGTGATTTGTCATCGTTTGCTCAGAGCAGCGCGAGTGTGTGAGCTGTGGGATGCAGAGCGCCCCCCTGTGGAGGCGAGACGCTGCAGGTCGACTCCTGTGTAACACCTGCGGCCTCAGACAGGAAGCCAACAACACACCGCTGCTGAGACCGAAGAGACGAGCTGTAAGACGACACACACGTGTTTGAAAATTAAATGGTATTAACGTTTTAATTAGAAAATCAGGTTTTATTGCTTATATTGCTTTTAAATTTTTCCAATTTAAAAGGAGCATCAGAAAATCAAAATTCTACACTGTACAGCAGGTAGGACTTTGGATGATAGCATTTTTATTTAAAAATTTTATGTAGATATATGAAGAGTTTTTTTGAAGTTTACATTATTGTTTTAATTTTAATTAAGTCCCTCACAGGCATCCGAATCTATATTAATTTATCTTTTATATAATAAAGATTGCTTGCAAAGTTGCAGTCATTGATGATTCTGGTGTCTGTTGGGGCCCTAGGCAGAAATTCACATTATAAATAGTAATATAAGTAAGAAAGTGTATCACTTTCAAAGTTCTTTTTTTTGTTTCTGATGACTGAACTGACATGACAAACGGGAACATGACGTCCTGTCATAGGGACTCCTCAGAGCACGTTGTACATACAGTATAATCAGTTACAAGTGGAATTCTGAACCTATAGTTAACATTTAAAGGTTGGACCAAACCCTTCTCTTTGCTGCTGGTGTCAGAAACTTAATGATTCTGAGAAAACATAATGAAGTGATGTAGTAAATTATTTCACATTATAGAATTAGAATTTTAAATTACCCATAGGTGTGAATGCGAGTGTGAGCGGTTGTCGTCTCTCTGTTTGCCCTGTGGTAGCTGGGATGGGCGACCCGGATGAGGATGAGCAGAAGAGAATGGATGAATGGAGAATAAAGTACACACAGCACAATAATTTACACCAGTACATCAGAGTAATCAGAGTACCTTAGCATACACATCCAAATTTCTTTGGATCTCAGTTTCATAACTTAGCATTCACAGCTTTGGCAGTTAGCCCCGGCAGACACAGCTGTCATCAGTGAACAAGAAAAAACTGTTCAAGATGGCAGTTTTCACTCTGTTACTGGTGCCCAACAAAACAGAGAGTAAACCAGCAACTGTAGAAATGGAAGAAACCATGTTTATTTCAGTAATGATGCCAGGACCAAGCTGGCTGGTTGTAAAATGTTTATGCCATAATTACTAGTTTCTTACTGACTCTGACTCCCGCCATACACCCTCAACTCAGTCATGTGACATCCTGCAGAGATAAACACACCAGGCTGCTCTGCAGGCTAAGCTAACCACTGTTTAATGCCAAAGTTTTCTCCTGCTTTTTTTCATTTTCATTGATCGCATCAATTATCAGGTTTGATCAAATAAAGTCATGAACTCCAGCTCAGGCATCCTTAGGGAGGTCGGGTCATTGTAGTTTGAAGTTACTGGCCTGGGCCCTGCCGGGTGGTAAGTGGCTCCTCTGATTGACAGACTAATTCTTAATTATTTATGATACCCAGTGACGAACAATACAAACAGTACCATCTAACACTTTATAATAAAACTTCAAGTTAAATGAATTTTGGGTAATAGTTGTTTTTTTTTTTGCTGTTCACCAAGAATAAAAATATAAATGTTAAGAGTCAATTATTGCTTTGGAAACTAATTGATAACCATTATTTGGAGTGCTGTTGTAAATGTGTAAGTGATGGTGATAACAGTGTAAGAAGGCAGTTGGAGAGCGCGGTTTGTGTTCGGTTTCACTCACAGCAGACTTTTGTTTTCACTTCTTGTTTACTTCTGCTTTTGCTGTTTGCTGAGGTTTAGGAAAAGATTGTGATTGGGGTTAAAATCATAGACTGTTTATAAAAGATGGACGTAGATGCCAAGATGCTTCGCTCCGGTTTGTGCCGTCAGGATCTTTGCTTTTTTGTTTTTTACTGTTTTTATTTGGTTGGTTCGAGTTAGAAGGAAACACATTTCAAATGCTCCCTTATTCAGCAGCTGGTGCTGCTTCATTAGCAAGCAGCATCCTTAAGCTGTAGAGGTACAGTGCACAGACACAGAGATCATTAGTTAAATGCTAGTTAGCTAATCTGTGCACATAACTAGGGGTTAAATTCAGTTTCAAACAAGACAACTGCATAGATGATGGATGAGTTATTTCTGTTATACTTATTTGAAGTCTGCTTGAAGTCGGCTCAAAGGGCATTTGGTTGCACTTTATGTTTGTGTGAAAGAGTCCAAGCAGTCATGAACAAGTTGGACGTCTGCACGGAGCTTCATGCTCACCATTTGATGGCATCAGTTTTGTCAGTTGGACCCATGTGGACCCCTACGTGCTCGAGATTCAGAAACAAAAACACAAAATTTCAGTCACCAGCACTGCAGCACAGACTGCTCCGATGGTCTGTTCGTACAAATAACTGCACAGTAACTGTGTTTGTCAGATAATTGCACTGAAAATGGTCGAAAAAAGCCTCAACAGCAGAAACATGGTCTAGAGGTCCATTGTAGAGACTCAGATGAGTGGAGGTGAAGCCCAGCAGACGCCCGCCTGCACTGGGCCAGCCAAAGCAGTCATGAAACTAACAAACTCAAAAGTGAGCAGGTCATAAAAAATCGTCCTGCAGCTGTGATCAGGCTGTAAACATGTTTATTTCTGCTGACAGGACCAGTGATGGAATGTATCTCAGTACATTTACTGAAGCACAGTTTTAATGTACTTTACTGTCTTTACTGACACATTTCTACTACTTTCTACTTAGATACTGTTATACTGTTTATTTGTCCCGTCTTCCTTCTCTCACCCCAACCGGTCGCAGCAGATGGCCCTGCCCCTCCCTGAGCCTGATTCTGCTTCCTGTTAAAAGAGAGTTTTTTCTTTCCCTCTGTCGCCAATGTGCTTTCTCATAGGGGGTCATATGATTGCTGGAGTTTTCTCTATAGGGTGTATCTTACAATAGAGAGTGCCTTCAGGTGACTGTTGTTGTGATTTGGTGCTGTAGAAATAAAATTGAATTGAAAATACTATTTTTATTGTACTTTGTACTCCATACCATTATTTTAAATTTTTAGCTACTTCTTCTTCTTATTATTATTAAGTATTATTATATTTAACCCTGCCCATATAAGTAATGAAAAGCACCTCCAGCTGAAACAATAAAGTGACACAATAACTGATCAGTAATTCTGATCCTCTAATATGATGAATGTGATTCAGCAGACTGAGTACTTTTACTTTAGGTACTTCATTTATATTCTGATGGTAAAACTTCTGGTTTTGAGGCTTATACTTAAGAAAATAATTGAACAACAGGAACAGATCTAACATCATCTGCTGGATGAGGGACATGCACTGAAAGTCATGCTAGTTTTCTTCCTCTTATTTATTACGGAAAAATTCAGATTTCCTGTGAGAAACTTGTTCTTATTCCCTCTAAAACATCTTGTTTGAAAAAGAAAATTGTGTTAAATTACCTCAAAATATAATCCAAAATGGTGCAGCATAATACAAAACAGTATGATGTGTTATTCCAGAGCAGGATTCAGAGGAAAGGAACTCAGTGTGTCAACTGTCTGACTGAACGCACGACGCTGTGGAGGAGAAACTCTGCAGGAGAAGCCGTCTGCAACGCCTGCGGACTCTACTACAGACTACACCGGGTACTACAAACCCAAATACTGCTCTGGCCACATGCTTGTACTTCCTCTAGTAAGAGTAAAACAGCAAAGAAGGTTTCCTTGTACTTTGAGGCTGAGTCTTTGTTAAATGTTTGCAGGTGAATCGTCCGCTGGCCTTGAAGAAAGATGGAATCCAAACCAGAAAGCGGAAAGTGGTCACTAAGAATAAGAGGAAAACTGACCAATCAGACACCAAGCTGCCTAAGAGGGTCAAGCCCAGTGATGTCACAGCAGCTGACAGCAGCGTTGTCGGGTTTTAGGTGACCTAATGCCTAAAAAAAGAGAAATTTGTGAGGGTAAAGCTTTTCAGACGTGTCTGCTGTTTTTGCTTCCTGTGTGCCGTCCTCTGTGATCACCTGTGTTTTTAGATTTTTGTTAGCTGTAAATACAGCTAACAAAAATCTAAAAACACAGGTGATCACAGGTGTGGACTTGGTCTCCAGCCCAATAAATGACTCACTTTTTGTTATTTAACACATCTTATTTTGCCTCCTACATTTGGGTCCCCACGCCTCCACTCCCCCCTCCTTCTGACAGCAGCATTTATTGACAGCTACCAGGACGAACTCATCACTCATGTGATCCAGTGCATAAACATTAACAGCCTGGGTTTAGTTTCAGCTGCCTCACACACATAAAACTCAAAGTTTTAGAGATGGCTTTAAATCCAGGACCTGTTCCAGAAAACAGGTTTGAAAAAACTCAGTTTAACATAAAGTCTGATCAATTATTGATTAATTATTAATATCTGATTCATTCTTATGTGGGGAAACCCTGAGTTTTTGGGACTTTACATTAAGCAGTCAATATGTGCTTGAAGTGCAGACTTTCAGCTATAGTTCAGGGGAGATGGAACAACAATTTAGCATGAACTGTTTAGGAAACATAACATTTTCCAAGGCTCAAAAATGTTATGACAAACACTCTCATGACCAGGTGAGGCCTGTTCCCTCAACATTTCTTGACGAATGAAGCAGATATAATGTCTGAAAATCAACTTTTAAGCTTGCTTTTATAATGTGATGTGTAATAAATAGAGCTTCCACCCACTGTCTTGCTTTTGGCTGGTATATTTTTTAAATTTCAGTGCTATTCTGAAAAAAATAAATAAATAAAAAGACTATATACATATATATATAATTCCCCTCTTGCCCCTGCGGGCGGTCTATCCTTCAAGCTCGGGTCCTCTGCCAGAGGCCTGGGAGCTTGAGGGTCCTGTGCAGTATCTTAGCTGTTCCTAGGACTGCGTTCTTCTGGACTGGGATCTCCGATGTTGTTCCTGGGATCTGCTGGAGCCACTCGCCTAGCTTAGGAGTCACTGCACCGAGTGCTCCCATTACCACTGGGACCAACGTTACCTTCACCCTACACATCTTCTCCAGCTCTTCTCTGAGCCCTTGGTGCTTAACCAGTTTCTCGTCTTCCTTCTTCCTGATGTTGCTGTCATTCAGGATCGCTGCGTCTATCACTACGGCCGTCTTCCTCTGCTTGTCTACCGCCATTATGTCCGTTTGATTAGCTGTCACCATTTTGCCTGTTTGTATCTGGTAGTCCCACTGGATCTTAGCTCGCTTACAAATGTTGGAACACTGAGCTACTAGTTGTTTCGCCGTCAATCGGGATTCCATTTATAATATCCACAAAGCAGAACTAAAAAGTACTACATCTGTATGTTTTCTGTATATTAATGAACGGAATAAATGTAATCTGAAGTATTATTCAGTTTGTTCATGCCATCACAGCAGTGTAGTGGATTGCATAGTTAGGACTTAAACATAAAATACTTGTCAGATTAATCTGTGCATAATATCAATCAGTGATAAAAATATGATCCAGTTTGTTGAAATACCAAAAAGCTCAAGCTCCAAATGAATCACTCATTCTTCTTTTTTTTTAACTGCCTGAGCTTTTTTAAATCACATAAGAAACTCTAACATGACCGTGAGTGACCTCTGGGTGCTGATGTCACTGTTCAGGTCAGTTATTTTATTGCCCCTTATTGGAAACAGACAGACTCTGAAGCAATCATCCACAAAGAACAATATAAAAACAGTAAAACCAAAGCACAACAACCACAAAAATATTAACTCACTAATACACCAAATCATTAGACACAGTCCTGCAGTAAAGATGGCCGCCTGCAGCAGGAGCAAGCAGAAAGCCTGTTTAGTGTCTGTAAACACTGCTGACTTTGTTTTTGCTTTGCACTTTATTTTATTTTATTTTTTTAGCGTCTTCTGGTTTTGATTCACTCTGAAGCGTGTTGTTTCTGCTCCGTGTGTCTTCATGTGCTGGATTATCAAAGCCAACAGGAAGCAGCCAAAGCAAAGTGTCTGATCACCTTCATCAATGAGAGATTTCATTTTTTGATTTTCAATCAAATCTGCTAGAAACACACTTTGACTTGCTGATTATTGAATGTAAACTGATGGGAAAAAATCTCAGTCTTTCCATGTAAAGTTACATTTAAATAAACACAAAGTTACGAATACTTTAGGGGTCACTGAATGTCACAGAGGCCCCAAAAGTCCTGCAGGTTTAATGGGACTTATCGCCCAAACTCCACAGTGAGATGGCAGCAGTGCTAGCAGAGGCCTCAGCCTGTCACAGAGCATCATATGCTATTATCAGACAATAAGACACCATACTCCCACCCTTACCCCCACCCACTCAGAGCCTCCTGCTGGCTGCCTGCTGAGGGCCGAAATTGTGCAACGCAAGAGGCTTCTGGTTTTCCGGAGCCAGAAAAAAAGGCTAAGAGAGGAAAAAGGAGATAAAGAGAGGGCGGTTGGTGGTCTGAGGCCGGCCAAAGATGCCTTACCTCCCTCCACCACCTTGAATGTGTGTGTGTCTGTTTGTGTGTGTGTGAGAGGTCCAGGCACTAACGGTATGGATGAACGTCATGAAACATCAGAAACCACAGCAAACCCACACTTTTTTTATAGATGTTCACAGAGGCATCCGTTAGCCGTTAGTGTTGGTTACACACACACACACACACACACACACACACACACACACACACACACACACACACAGTAAACGGCTGGGGAGTGAAGAGCTGCAGCAGATGTTGACATCTTGTTCTCTCAGCAGCCAGAAAACACTCAGAGAGTGGACTGCCCCAAACCGACAGGCGCACACACTCAGAGGTCCTCCAGGACATGAAATCTGAGTTTGTCCTGAAGGTGGCGACAGAGGGAGAGGTCACCAGGTCACCACAGTTGGTAGGTTACATAGGCTGTGCGTATTGTGACGAGATCCGAGAAAACTAAATGTAAAAAACAAAGAGTGTGTGTGACACAGGAGTTTGGCATTTGAAGCACATATTTTATTTGAATGAGCTTCTTGGTAATGAAAGGAGCCTCTCAGTCTGTTTCAAGTCTCATTTGGCTTTCAGTGATGATGCATGGATCAGCTGTGAGAAAAGCCTTTCTTACATTCATGTTCCACCAGCCAGTAAAAGTTTTCTTGTCTGCATCGTAGCTGCATTTCATTTTCACAACCTACACCAATATTTCTGGCAGTTTTTCATGTTCGACAAACATCTGAATAGCTTGTGATTTGTAGGTTTCCACTGTGGAGAATTGCTGCGTACATGCAGCAAAAGACTGCGACATGTTAACCTGCAGGAGGCCCGTGATGATCTTTACTGCTTTCTTCACAGTCATTCAATAAGATCCAGATTTTAGTGACAGGTCTGTCTTGCAGTGATGATCTTTGGAAACTAGAGCGTCTAGAGGGGGATAAAATCGCTGTGCAGTAAATCATAAGGAGGGATACCTGGTCACTCTACCTAGGTCTGAGTTGTCCACTTACTCACTTATCCTCGCCTGCGACCCTGAATTGGTTAAGCAAAAGAGGATGGATGCATGGATGGATTCTACCTTAAGCAGCTTAAAACTCTTATTTTTAATGTGTCTTAATTATTTACAGATATTTTCTAACTTATTTATAACTGATCTCTGTCCTCTATAGTGAGGTTTTTCTGATTATTCTGCTTTGATATATAAGATGCGAGCACAGGGCAGGACAGGGGCACCTTCATAGACTTTTGACCTGTGCATGATTGTTAATGTTTTGCCAGTGAGTTTTGCAGGATGTGAGCAAAGTTTTTCTACTTGCTTGTAAAAAATCACCCTGACTTTGTTTTCTTAGAATAATACAATAAATAGTTTTAAAGGTTTTTGTGGATATTTTGTTGACTCCATTTACATATAGGGCATTTTCACATACTTCCCTGAAGAGGTATGTGCCACCCGCCTGGACTTTGACCCCCGCCCCCATGTAAAACTTTCTAGATCTGCCACTGGATTTGATTTAAAACAGAAAAGAGCAGGACGGATTGCTGCAGTTGAAGTTGCAGTGAAGGGCGCCCCCTGGTGACTGCTATGGTCTCTGCACCTTTCCCGTTAGTTTTCTCTTTGAGGTTGTCCTTATTAAATCCACAGGATGTTCTCTGGATGTTTTCAGGTCGAGTGACTGTGAAAGCTCCTGAAGTCACTGAGCCCTTCTGAGCTCCTCACACCTCAGAATCTACAACAAGACGAAGTCATCCTCTTTTCATCTTCGGCTTAATGGTTTTTCTCCTGTAACTTTTTTCCCTTCTAATAGTGAAATGTTCCCGTGCCCCTGGCTGCAGTGCATGCTCAGTCAGTCGCCTCAGTTCTTTTTTTCTGTTTGACTTTATCACTAATTTACTAAATGAATGATTCCTTGCAGGACTGCGCATGGTTTGTGGCAGTGAAGAGCGCTTTATTGATGATGCCTTCAGTGTGTCATCGTAAACATTCCTCTCTGCGGACACAGGTCACATCCACAATGAGATTTACATTTTATTTATTTTTTTAAGTCGGTGAACCTTTAAAAATAACAAGTTTAAACACTGATCAGTCCGTTCATCCATACAGAGCACTTAATTGTAAGACACTGGTGGGTTTCTTGACATTCACTTATTCTGAGAGCTTAAGACTCACTCGGCTGTCACAAAACATCCTTATTGTTCTTAAACCATTCGATGTTTTACAGCCAGTCCTAGATGACTCCCTAGTATTTCCTTGTTTTCTCTTCCCAGTGTTCCCAGTGCCATCATATTTACATTCCTCAGCCTGCACGCTTTGCACCACCTTCCACCATGTTAACTGTGTGTAGTACAGGACCACTTGCATAAAGTTGGGGCCCTGCGCTAAAGAGAACACAAGGATCGCTCATAAACCCAAATTTCATTTATAACAGAACATGGAAAATGTTAAAAGAACAAAACAAAAAATACAATCAGATCAAAACATAGTACCACTTTAAGAAAAACACGAGTTCATTTTGAATTTAAGGGCAACAAAACATTAAAAAAAAGTTGTGACTAGAAAAATAAGTGATACTAGAAAGAAACAGCTGGTAACACGTCAGTAACATGTTTAGGTTTATTTAAAAAAAGCATCTTAAAGTTAAAATGAACTGAGGTTCACAAATCTGCAAAAAACTGTGTTTCAGAATAATGCTCCTCAACATAAAATATCTCATCATCTGCAGTACATAACATCATCACACGACAATCTGAAGAAATCTCTGAAAAAGGCTGAAAATGAATATTGGGCCTACTGTGATCTTTGGGCCCTTCAGGAGGCACAGCATTAAAAACAGGCATGATGCTGTCATGGAAATCCATACATGGAGTCGGGAACACTTCCAGAATTCCCTGTCTGTCACAGTTCACCGTGCCATCTGAAAATGCAGGTTAAAACTTTAACATACAAACAAGAAGCCACGTGAACATGATCCAGAAACCCTCCTGCCTTCTCTGAGCCAAAGCTCATTTAAAATGGCCTGAGACAAAGTGGAAAACATGGATCCTGAGTCTTCTGGAATAAAGGCAAGAGGGACCATTCTGGCTTGTTATCAGTGCTGCATCTCTGATGGTAAGGGGGTGCATTAGTGCCAATGTAATTGGGAGCTTGTACATTTGGAAAGATGCCATCAATGCTGAAAGAAATAGACAGGTTTTAGAGGAACATGTACTGCCATCTTTTTCAGGGAAGGCTTTGCATGTTTCAGCAAGACAATATTGAACTGCATACTGGATCTATAACAGCAGCATGGCTTCATAGCAGAAGAGTCGTGGTGCTGAACTGGCCTGCCTGCAGATCAGACCTTTCACCATATGAGAGCATTTGAAGCATCATGAAATGAAATACAACAAAGAGGATCCAGGACTGTGGACTCCTATCATTCTTATATCTTATTATTTTATTTACCTGATAAATCTCCCCACCTTTAATATAAAACCTGTTGAATGCAGCTTTTGTATAAATAGTTTAAAATTGTAAATTCTATTTATGTGTAAAATATATTTTTACATAATGTGTTTAATGAATATTGGTACTTTGTGTGTTATTTTCAAAGACTTACGAACACACTTTAATCATTTGGGTTTACATCATAAAAATCACAAGTTAGGGCAAGTGGACATTACAATTAACTCTTTACTGTTTATCTAACGGTGACATATTACGCTAATAATTACTGATCAGTGTGACTGAGCATTTATTATCGCTAAACCTTTTTTTTTTTTTTTTTTCCATTTTTAGTCCTCGTGTGTGTGAATTTCGACTCTTTGGGGATCCGTGAAGGCAGCAGAGGAGCAGAGGCGGAGCAGCAGAGGAGTTTTGAGAGCAGTGACGCGTTAAAAACTGTTTTAATTCGGTTTTATTCGCAGAATAAAAGCATGGACGGAGAAACACATACAGGTGAGCGCAGACCCCCGGACAGGAGCGCCCACAGCCCGGTTCAGGTGTCATAATGTACCGCTGAGAGCTCCAGAGTGGAGCAAAACATGTTCACTCTGTGTGTGTCTGATAGTTACAGGGACGATGTGTGTTTTAATACAGCCCCGGTTCAGTCCATCATTCCGGGCCCGTACTCACACAGACACGCTCACACAGATACCGACTCAACATCCCAGCATGCTTTGCACTGCCAGAAAGTACTAGGAGCAAACGCTTCACAACCAAGGTTACTGTGAAGAGTCAGGTGGCGTCAGCACTGTGCTGGAGGGGTTAGCAACACAAGCGAATGATCATCGGAAGCAATAATCATAATGACTCATTTTAAGTAGAGGCAAGGTTAGACTTAATTAATTAATGATCAACTTGGAATAATTACTATGTCCCATTCCCCTTCTCCTCATGGTTTGCATCCTCGTGTCATCATGAGGTGTAATCCAGATTTAAATTAAGTTGTGTGTCTTCCAGCTGTTGTTGGAGTCTTTCCTCTGAGGTTTTTAAATACACAAAGCTATAGACAGATGCTTGCAACAGTAGGATCCATATGAGTGTCTCCAAAAGTATCTTTTGGTCAGTGAAAACATGTTTAAGTTGCTGTTTAGTCTTTCCAAAGTGTCATCCACCCATCCATCCATTGTGATCACAGTGGCACTCCCAATTTAACCCAGAAAACAAGCATTGCTCCAGATGTCCCCAGAGTCAAAAACCAGATTTGGGCTGATAGTTATAAATGGGTTATTCTAATCTTTATTCACAGACAGTGTGGTCTATGCACTGTAAGTGTCCATGATCTGATTTCTGAGCACTTATCTCAAGCATTTGGTGTTGCTAGGAAACAAAAATGATTTTCTTCTTTCTCCTCTATTAATAAATTGTGATAACAGTGTTTTGTTTTTGTTTGTTTTATGAAAAGGTGACATGGTTTTATTCACAGCAGTGATGTCATATTTTTTCAATTTGATTGGCTGGTGAGAGAGAAGTGATGCACACAAGTGCTGGTGTTCCACAGCGCTGTGAGGACTTGAGACCATGTTATACTGTGGCACTTTGAACTTCACAAAAATCACCTTTTCCCCTTAAATAGATAATAAATTAAATACTGTTTAATGAGATCTGACCCAGACTTTGTTTCTACAGCGGAGGTAACAGGACTTCCTGAGTTGGAGAAGAAGGAAATCCATTCATCCAATAATCATTAGGAAGCTGGGCGGGGCATCACCATCAGTGGTGTGGTTACCATGGAGGAGAAGAAGGAAGATGAGCGATGGAGGAAGTTGTTCCCAGATATGAAGAAGTGTGTGATCGTGATCACTCGTACCAGACTCGACCAAACAAACCTGTCAAAGCTGAAAGAGGAGGAGCAGGGAGGATGTGCAAGGTCACGTGACCGAGAGCAGGACTTTAAATTAAAGAGATTTGTGAAGAAGGTTGAGTTCAAAGGTCAAGCACATCGTGCTAGTGCAGATGATCCCAGGGGAATCTGCCACAGGCTGAGAAGATCCAGCGTGCTGTGGCTGACACACTGTTCTGATGTCATCAGTGACCCCGCCCACCGCTGTGGCCTACACAGACGCAGAAAAGAGAACCGTTGTGATGCCAACAACAACAGGAGCAACCGGTCAGGGGTGGAGCACAACTATTGCCTCAAAATCAAAGTGCCAGACACACCTGATGGCAACAGCCAATCACAAGACAGCAGGTGACAAAAGGAGCAGGGGAAAAGCAAAGATTTTACAGAGAGTAAAGTACGAATGTAGTGATGTACTTCACATGCCTCCGACAGGCTGCCGTCCAGCTATAGACATCAAGACAGAGCCTCCAGCTGCTGCCCAGCAGGTAAGTGATGTGACGACTTCTTTCAGGCTCTGAGGGTTTTCCCATAAACTCCGTTATTTAACAACAAACGGCTGAATTATACAATGTAAAGGTAAAGGTCTTGACACACCCTTTACTTTTTTATATTTTGCTAGAAAATGGGAAACCGGTTCGATCATTTAGTGAATCATGTGCAGAACATACACGGAGATACAGTATACAAAGCAAAACAGACTTTATACCATTTTAATGACCTTGAAAGTCAATATTTGGTACGACCACCAGTAACCTGAACTCTCTGAGGCAGCTTTCATGTCATTTCTTTAAATAGTGTTCAATAATAGTTCTCCAGGCTTGGCTGCCTTTTGTTCTCTTCTCTGTCAAGATGGTCCCACACAGCTTGAATAATGAGGAGGTCTGGGCTCTGGGGAGGTCATGACTGACAGGTTTCATTGTGTGTGTGTTTTAAAATCCAGGTATGCTTTTATTGCAGTGGGGCTGTGTTTGGGATAATTGCTGAAATACAGCCACAAACCATGACAGAGCTTCCACCACGTGTTACAGAGGGCTGCAGACTCTCACTGTTGCATGTCTGTCCTGACCTCCTCCGTACATACAGACGGCGCCTTGAAGAAAAGAGATTTTAAATTTGAATCATCACTCCATAAGACCTGTCCCTACTGGTCCAACACTGGTTCAGCCCTTCAGTTTAGGTGCCTGTTTTATGTTTGAATGATTCATAGGCGAGGGTTAAGTTGCTTAACCCCCCAAAAACCACAAAACAAAAACATTTCTCTGAAAATGGCTGGACTGGACTGAAAATGAATGAACATGCTAGATTAGACACTTTGGTACAATAACTGATAAATGTTAGTAAGTAAGTAAAATTTATTTATATAGCACTTTGCACAGATAAAGTCACAGAGTGCTTCACAATAGAAACAGAAATAAAAATAAAATAATACAAATTATAAACTGAAAACGTAAAATAAAATAAGTTTGTTTGTACAGAAATGTCTTCAGCTGCTTTTTAAAAGAGTCAATGGAGTCTGTACAGCGTAAAGACAGTGGAAGAGAGTTCCACAGCCGTCCCACATAACAAACTTGCTATGGCCCAGATCTGGCCCACACAATGTGCTTACACATAACCCACATACCGCAGAGAATGACGGCCCTTTGGTGGCCCAGATCTGGTTTGCCAGAGGTGGCCCACACATGGGCCAGCACAAGGCCAGTTGGAGACACTGCTGGCCCAGAACAGTTTCAGCTCTGGCCCCAGATGTCAGCCTAATGCAGGGGTGAGCAATCTCAGTCCACGAGGGCCGGTGTCCATCCGGGCCAGAAGAGATGGATGCAAATTAGGTTTCTTTAATATTGGTTCAACGATAGCTTCTTTAAAGAAGCTGGGAACTGAACCAGTATGAGGAGAAGTATTCATTATTTCCACAATACAGATGCCAATAGGGTCAAATACACTCATGAAAAAAGGAGGAGGAAGTACATCAGGGTGGCATGAAGTCAGTTTCATATGACCAAGCAGAGCACTGACGTCCTGTAAGGTAACAGGAGCAAAAGAGGAACAAGTTCAGAAGTAAGCAAACTGCAAGCATGATGCTGAGAAAATGAAATATTAGACCTGATGGCACCGACCTTATTTATGACATAGTTCAAAAAATTATTGCAATCAGACTTTGTGTAGATAAATGTCAAATTTCTTTGGGTAAATGGTAAACCGTGTACAAGATTGATGAAAATATATGGCATGACAGGTGTTAATAAAAAGGTTTTTGGATCTATTTGAGTTTGGGGGTTATGTCAGTTGAAAAGAAACTGGAAACTGCTGACCTTGACATCGAGAAAATGATGCTACAGCTGTTAGGTACGATGCAAATATGAGGAAGAAATTCAAGACATAAGCTGAATGAGACTGCCTTCTATTAATAATGACTTGCTAACTTCACTGATTGTTTCCAGAGAAGAAGAATCTCCCAAGCATCGTGTTTAAGAAGGTAAGGTGTCTCCTCTCTGCCTACAAAGATGCCTTCATGTTGTTGATGAGCAGTGTAGATTTTATTGCTTTTGCTTCTCGGGGTGTTGTCAATAATGATGATGGATGCAATCCATCATTATTATTATTATTAAAGTAAACGCTGATGTCGTTGTATCAGTAATGCAAACTTAAAATAATGACAGATACTTGCAGATTTTAACCAGTAACCTGTTCTCTGCCCCACCGTGTGCTGGGAAACCAGCCGACCTTCTCACCATCGCAGCGTCCAGTGAGTGTGACGTTATTTCTAACAGCTAAACAATCAAACTGAAGTAAATCATTGCTGAGCTCTGTGTGTTCCTGCAGCTGAAGAAGCGTCGGAGAGGCTGCAGACAGTGTGTGGCCTGCCTCCGTTACGACTGTGGGAAGTGTTCTTTCTGCCTCGACAAGAAGAAGTTTGGAGGTCCCTCGGTGAAGAGACAGAGGTGTATGTTCAGACGGTGTCTTGTCCTGGTGAGTCTTTGGGTCGGGTTCTGTGTCTCTGGGTCTGACCTGCTGCTGAGCATGAGGACAGTTTTTATTTTCTCCTCAGAAGACTAACAAAGTGTCCATGCAGGCTGGAAAAGAGACGATTATGGCGACAGCTCAGCCCCAACGCGATCACCTCAGGAAAGAAGATGTCGGGGAAGAAAAGCAGGTCAGTGTGTCTTTTCTTCAGGTCAATATTGTGAAATGATTTGTTACATTAGGTGGAAAAAAGAAATACATTTGTAAGCACAGCCACATAAAAAGCCCTGGACATCCAGAGAAGACAGCAATAGTTGATGATCGCAGGATCTTTTCCACGGCAGAGGGAAAACACACATCCAGGAACATGAAGAGCGCTCTCAAGCAGGGTCATAGATCACTATCAAAGCCATGTGGAAGAATGATTACAGGGTGTACACCTTTAACTAGTTCCAAGAAAGGAAACTACTTCCTGGGAACTACTTTTTCAAAAAAGTGGAAAGCTGCTGATCAAGTTCTAGTTTTGTGCAGCTAGAAAACACAACAGAAAAAGACTACAATGGACTGTAAATGGTAACAAAATATTATACGAATCTAATGTATACTGTACGTAATGACCATGTACGCATTTTTATTTTCAGTTTTTCAGTTTTCTACTTCGTATCAGTAGAGACACCAGCAGTGTCTCGACTTTGAATTTGCTGATTTGTGCTTCTAGGCACGACCAACACGATTTGTTTCATGTGCATAAATGTAATATTTTTACCTTTTAAAAGAGGGAAAAATACTAATGCTAAATGTTAAAACTATCTGGGGGCTCTGCAGCAGAGTAAGCCATCTTGTCGCTCACTCCAGACACCCACCAGTTTAAAGTCAGACATGTTTTTATTGAACATGGAAAATCAACCAATAATTTCTGCATATCCCTGAGAAAAAGCACACAGCTGGTCGTAAGATCATCCAAAAGTATGTCCAAGAATCATGAAAATCTTTACTGAGCAAAAGAAGAAAATGTTTATGCTTAAAAGAAAACTGATTGAACAGAAAAAGGCATCAAACTGTTAACAAATAAGGATGAAATGGTGGAAATGAGGGTGCATGAGAAGCCAAAGAGGGAGACGCAGCCTCCTCAGGTAAGTCTGGCTGTTACTGTAGTGTGTTCAGGCATGTTTCTGTGTTTTTTAAGTCCTTGAAGTGAATCCCAATCATCAGAGGTGTAGTGCTGGCAGACTGCAACGGAGCAACACTCTTATTTCACAGTTAGCTTAATCGGCTGAAATCCAATTGATACTTTAAAGATTATTTCATGCAAGAAAGTTAATAAAGACAAAGTGAGTGCAGCCCACTCCAATCAGAGACATTATCAGATGATAAAATAGTGAATAAAGAACATAAAAAACAGTAAAATGCAACACTGCTGCAAATCAGATGAAGGATTAATGCTGCAGGAAATCATGAATCTGTTCATTTAGAACACAGTCGATAAAATAAATATAATTCCAGTTAATAGTTTTATTGCTGAGTGTGCTCTCAGTGCTGCACATTAGAGCTCTGAAACTTTAAACTGGATCCATTTAAACGTTAAAGCGTCCCTCAGCCTGATTAGTTCATCAGCAAATCAAAGTGAGATTCATTTAATTGATAAAACAGGGGTAAAGTTTCTGCATCACCAACAAAATACTTGCACATGACAATGTGATGCACAGTTTGCACTGCTGGAGCTTTACAGCAGGACTTCATTTGTGACGCTTGTAAAATATGGCTTAACAACTTGCACTTATAAAATGTACCTGTCCAGCACAGACTCTGTAGTCATCTTAAAACATGCTGTAAATAAAAGAAGCACTAACACATGATTTTAAACCAAAATATATATATATGTGTATACGCATAGGTTGCCATGGTGATTTAGCAGGGAAAAGGACAGATACACTATGATGCAGAAATCTCTCGACATAGTTTATAGTTTGCTAACCTATTGATCTCACATCACAGTACACCTGTTAGGTCCATAAGTTTGTGCACAAGTTTGTGCACAAGGACAGAATTTGGTCATATCTAAACTGTTAGCAATTTGGGCGTGTTGCTGGATCGCTCTTTTAAATTTGATAAACAAGTGTCCGCTGTAGTTAGATCTGGTTTCTACCAACTGCGTGTCATTTCTAAGGCAAGGCATCATGTTCCGCATAAGGACCTGGAAAAACTTATTCACGCCTTTGTGACCTCTAGGCTGGATTACTGCAGCTCCCTTTGTTTCGGTCTTCATTCTGCCCTTCTTCATAGACTGCAAACTGTTCAGAATGCGGCGGCACGCCTTCTGACCGGAACTGGGAGGTTTGCCTCTATTACCCCTGTTCTAGCTGACCTGCACTGGCTACCCATTAAGTACCACATCCAATTTAAAATACTGCTGCTTACTTTTAAAATTGTCAACAACGCAGCCCCGAGCTACCTTATCGAACTCCGTTTGCGTTTACCTTGGCTGCCCCAGATTTGTGGAATAACCTTCCTATTGCTATCTGCGTGTCTGATTCTATCAATCATTTAAATCATGGTTAAAAACCTATTTATTTAACCTTCCCTTTCCTGCTCGTCAATGCCTGTATCTGATCCCTAGACTTACTCTATTTTACCTTTTATACATGTCTTTTCTGGCTTTGTGCTTTTAACATGTTTTACTTGATATGCATTTTATGCTATTCCTGTGTATTAGTGACACTGACCTGTTAGCATACTTGGTACTTTGTCATGGTCCTATAATATTTAATAATATTTAATTTTTATAATATTTTTGTCTTATTTTCTGTCTTTTATGTGAAGCACTTTGGTATACCGTTGGTTTTTAAATGTGCTCTATAAATAAAGTTGTATTGTATTGTACTGTATTGGATTGTATATCCGTGGTTTCCAGAATTCAGGTCATTGACTGTCCAAGGATTTGTGTCCAATGAGTCCAGTTCCACTTCTGCCTGTGAAAGCTGTAAATATGTTGAAATGTTAATGTTTTTAAAGAGTGCCGCAGAATTTCCAAAAACAGTGAGAAACTAAAATAAGTAAGTAAAATGTCGAATCTAAATAAATGCAGATGCAGTGAGTGGCAAATTATTTAAAGCTTATATTTAATTTAAAATAGTAAAAAGAAAATAAAACAGATATTGAAAATGAGAAAATGGGTTCAGTCTTAGAGTCAGAAAGGTCCAGGAGAACTCCATGTTTACGCAACATCTCCTGTATCCCTCCTGCTCTATTTCATCCTCAGGAACCCAGAGAAGAGGAGGAGGAGGAGGAGGAGGAGGAGGCGGCCGTGGAGATGATGGAGGAGGTTTTCAGTGAGGGAACGACAGAGAAGGGAAAGTACTACGACATAGAGGTGGTGGTGCCAGGCTTCGACTCTGACACTGACTCCATCTGACATCGACAATGACCTCACATCAAACGTGACAGATGATGTCACTCTGTCTGACCTTACCTACACACGCCCAGAGTTGATTTCATCGGTCAGTGGAGCTTCAGTAGGACACAGGAAGTCACACTTTATAACTCGTGCTTCTCTGCCCTCTTTCTCTGTTTTCAGACTTCAGGGTCATTCAGTCTGTTAGGGGGCGTGGTCAGCGGAAGAGGAAGGAAGAGAGAAGCAAAATGGAGAAAATGGGACATCATAACAAAAACCGATCTCAAAAATCTACACCTCAAACATTTGGTGCAGTTTTCAAATTATAGAAATATTTTCATGTTGATTGGGAAATGTTTATTTCATCACTGAGAGCTTGAAGAGGGACAAAACTCACAGACATACCTACAGCTTTAAAAGCTGCTCAGTTTAAGAAAAGGAAGAAAAGTTACACGAGCTCCATCAGAAACGTCAAAATCATACAGACCTAGAGCCCGGTTGGTGACTCCACCACAATCACACCACCACAACCACTGGTCACTGGGGAAAAATGTTTATCCCTCGACCGGTTGGCGAGTGGCTGCTGGAAGCTGTTTTTAGGTGAAATCAGTCGTCTGCTGTGCTTCACTAAAAACCTCCTTGTGATTGCTCTGGTTGCAAGCAGATTGCTGCAGTTGTCATAGTTTGCGTGGAAGATGTTGACTTGCCTACAATCACTGCCAACTAGTCACTGAGCAGTATTGAAGCAGTGAAAAGTGCAAACAAACCAGAAACAGAGAACATTTGCCATCAAAGTAAAAGTTGTGCTTTACTGCTTTAATAGTAACTTAAATATTTCAACTGATGTGACACATTCTTCTCCAGCAGGTTGCCAACTGGTCTCTAGGCCTTAATTAGTACTAGGAGCTCATTCTAGTCATTTGCTTAATTCCTAAACATAATTCTGCTTTTTACTGATTATTTTGGTGTTGTTGTTACTGTGGAGTGAACTCAGATGGCCTTTAGGCCTTAAACATAAACACCATAAACACACTTTAACTTCCCAAAACATAAAACTTTTTTGAAACTCCTGTGACGAAACTCCTGGAGTTTCTTTTGTTAAGCTGCTTGTTTGGAAATCCCGTGTTTATGACTCGTTCAGCTTCAAAATTCAGCAGCGTTCATATATGTATTTAAACCATCTGTGGAATTTTAAAAGCTTATTTCAGGCATCTTACCAAAGAGTTTTCCATGTTTATAGACTAATTCCTGCAGCACTTAGATAAACAGGATTTCTGTTGATGCTCGGTGCTCTTCAGCAGCTTTAATGTCAGAACATTTCTACCTCAATGTGTTTGGAACAGACCTGATCTCTTAGTTTGGTTCATCGTGTTTTGTTTAGATAATGTTGATTTCCTTCCTTTTTGCTCTTTCTACTCTGCAGAGCAGTTGTATATTCTTCTGCAAAAACCTGAACAACATTTGAGCTGTAAACATTTTATTTTTATTTAAAGCAGGAAGAAAGCAGGAATGTCAAAAATGTTTGGACAGTGAATGTTCTGGTGTCAGAAAGTCCTGTTGCACCATGTAAATAAAGCTCAGTGAAGAAATACCTTTATCTGTAACAGTGAGTTTAAAGAGTTTCTGGAGACTTTGTGCTTTTAAAAACAAATGTAAAGGTTTTGATATAAAGAGTTTTGTTAATGGTGCTGTGTGGTGTGGTGTTTCTTTCAGTACGCCAGCTGCCTGTTCACAGTTTAAAAAGTTTACATTCACACAGAGAAACTGTTTTTCAGAGTTTCGTTCTGGAGTTTAAATCAGTGTTTCAAATCCTGTTTAAGTTCAGCTTTCATAAAAATCAAAGCCTCGAAGGATCATTAGGTAGGAGGTGCTGTTATGGACAATTAATTTTTCCAGGCAGGAACAAGCTACAGTGATGGAACGTCCAGTGCACATGCTCAGTAGGGATCTGTCCCTGTCTTTGTAAAAAGAGCAAGATTTCAAGATTTACCAGTCTTTGTAATTAATCCCTCCACTTGATTTGTGTCAAGTCTTATATCAGTCCACCATTCTTGGTTCAACCTTAACATTTCAATTGTTTAATTAAATAAGTATGACTTTTAATTAATCAATGTTAAAAGAGTTTTAGGATCCAAATATACTCTAAATCTGAAGTAAGAGAATTCATGATAATAGTGGATCATCTAGTGATCATTTTAATTTATTATACTAGGTATACACACACACACACACACACACACACACACACACACACACACACACACATATATCCATCCATCCATCCGCTTCCGCTTATCCTTTTCAGGGTCGCGGGGGGCGCTGGAGCCTATCCCAGCTGTCATAGGGCGAGAGGCGGGGTACACCCTGGACAGGTCGCCAGTCTGTCGCAGGGCCAACGTACAGGAACAGACATCCACTAGAACTGAGCCTTGATATTATATCACTTTTATATTCTTTATTTATCCCAAATGTAGTCTCATTGCATTTAAAAATCTATTTTTATAAGAGAGAAGTTGAGGGCAGAAGAAAATTAAGCAAACATGAGTAATGAAACAAATACATTCAGTAAAGGACTCCATGCCCTCCCTCTCATCATAGCCCTGCGATAGTTATTAATTTTTCTTAGTTCCGTTATGTTTAACCAGTTTAATGACGTGTGGAAATCTGACAGTGATTTAGGTCATTTTGATGAGAAATCTAGAAAAGTGTTGATAAACTGTCAAACCCTGCTGCAGTTGAAATGCCATCATCCTATAAGAAGGCTAAACTGTGGTCACGTGATCTCCTTCAAACGTAAAGTGGACGAGAAGCTGTAAAACAAAGTGAAACCAGCGGGTGTTGCAGAGGTTTGTTGAACTTCCTGTCAACAGGTAAAGATCACTTCTGCTGTAGGCTCTGTTTAACATGTGTGGTGCTCTCGCGTCTCTTTAATGCTGGATTTCACTCACTCACACAAAATCGCACAGTGTAAGCCCAGTAGCATGCGTCGTGCGTCGTGTAGTATACGTGGGGTAACGAGAAGCGATTAACACCTCACGACCAGCTCCCGATCATCAATCGCTTCCTCCCGACCGTCGTGAGGGTGTCACCGCAGCCGCTCACACTGCGCACTCGCAAACACATAAATGTCGGTGAAAAAGACGGCGCAGCACAGCTGTGCAGCGTGTGATCTGGACACAAGCAATGGAGGCACTTGTAGAACTTTGGAAAGCTCATCCGAGCCTTTTCGATGTGGCCTCACAAAATTATCACGACCACAGCAACCGTGAAAATAGTTGGATCTACACCACTGCTCAATCACAGCTGCCTGATCAATGTTTTTCATTAGCAATTTAGCAAAGTTGATGGTGGTGGTGTGCGTGTCTGTGTGGGTGAAAGACAGAAAGGGAGAGCGAGCGACAGAATTTCTGTTATAACCTTCATTGTATGGACGCACAGTGTGAGCACTCAGGTCGCATCAGAGCATCGGGCCGTATAGTGTGAGACCTGCATCGTGACCTATGAACTTCTAACCCCTGCGAGTCAATCGTACAGTTTGAGCAGAAGCTGAATAACGCGACTGAAAAAAATCGCACAGTGTCTGCCCAGCATAACAATCATGTAACCGATGGTCCTTCCTGTGTTCGAGTGATCCACGTACTTGTGTACGTGTTGAAACAGCCGACAGAGCAAGGAGTGGACAAGAAGGTGAGAGTTAGAGAAAGAGTGAGAGAGAGTGTGGACCTGTGTGTGTGTGTGTGTGTGTGTGTGTGTGTGTACTGGTCTTGGGTGACTTTTGAACAAACCAGTTTGTCTTCATTCTCACATTGTGCGTTTGCAGAGTTGTTGTTTACGAGTGCTTGAAGATGAATAATTTGGAGGAAGAGGAGGATGGAACATCATCTCTCATGCCCAGCTGTATGTCTATGGCCAGTGACTGGTCCAAAGGTCGTCCTCCAAACTTCAGTAATGACTCGGGACCCCCAGACACGAAGTAAGAGGCTGTTTCTGTTTTACACTGACCTGAAAATGAGCCAGAGTCAGTGGTAGTGTCTTTAGTTGTAGAATAATGTTGTTGTTCCTGTTTTTGTTTTGTTTTTATTGTTTTTTTTTAAAATACCACAACTACCTGATACCTCTGCATAGTTAGGGACTCCACCCAGGGCCTAGGGTGACCAGATACCCACAAACTAAATGTAGGGTAAAGACTTTAAAAAAAAAAACAGTCTTACTAATATACTTTTTGGGTTTTAGGCATTGGTTTGATGATGTTAAGGATAAACCTATAAAGAACACAGAAAATGTAACAGTAAATCGAACAGCAAACTGTACATATAAAGTTTATTTCCCAGCATAGAATCTATAATACAGTTAAAACAATCTTTAAATGAAAGACGTGTTGTGAAAGTCGGAACATAATCCGCTCCTGACAGTTTTCATTTCTGTTGTGTCAGCAGCAGACTTGGTGTTGTTTAAGGGTTTCAGAGTAAAAATGAAATTTAAAAACAGATTTCAAACGTAGTCTACGTACAAACTTCTTATGAGGTCAGTGGAAAGTGGCCTGTTTTAGGATCAGATATTCAGTTCAATTCAATTTTATTTATACAGCGCCAAATCACAACAACAGTCACCTCAACGCGCTTTATATTGTAAGGTAGAACCTACAATAATACATACAGAGAAAAACCCAACAATCAGATGACCCCCTATGAGTAAGCACTTTGGCTACAGTGGGAAGGAAAAACTCCCTTTTAACAGGAAGAAACCTCCAGCAGAACCAGGCTCAGGGAGGGGCGGGGCCATCTGCTGCGACCGGTTGGGGAGAGAGAAGGAAGACAGGACAAAAGACATGCTGTGGAAAAGAGACAGAGATTAATAACAAGTGTGATTCAGTGCAGAGAGGTTTATTAACACATGAGTGAGTGAGAAACGTGACTGAAGAAGACATACTCAATGCATCATGGGAATCGCCCAGCAGCCTACACCTACTGCAGCATAACTAAGGGAGGATTCAGGGTATGGGGCCTGATTATTTAAGAGCTTGTATGTGAGGAGCAGGATTAATTCTTATAGAACAATAATGCTGTTGTGAAATTGTTTGCTACCAACAGAAAACAAAAAATTTAAATTAAAAAATCGATATTTGTTATGTATTGTTGATGCTCATTAGGGGAAACAATAATTTGGAGGAAGAGGAGGATGGAACATCGTCTCTCGTGTGCAGCTGTATGTCTATGGCCAGTGACTGGTCCAGAGGTCGTCCTCCAAACTTCAGTAATGACTCGGGACCCCCAGACACGAAGTAAGAGGCTGTTTCTGTTTTACACTGACCTGAAAGTGAGCCAGAGTCAGTGGTAGTGTCTTTAGTTGTAGAATAATGTTGTTGTTCCTGTTTTTGTTTTGTTTTTATTGTTTTTGTTAAATACCACAACTAGCTGATACCTCTGCATAGTTAGGGACTCCACCCAGGGACTAGGGTGACCAGATACCCACAAACTAAATGTAGGGTAAAGACTGTTTTTTAAATATATCTAACTAACACACTTTTTGGGTTTCAGGCATGGTATTGACAATGTGAAGCATAAATATACTAATTTATTTGAGTGCAGTTTTCCCATCTACCATGCTAGTCTGTCGTGGAGCTAATATGGCGCGAAAGACAACCATTCGCACTCACATTCACACATATGGGCAATTTAGAATCACCAGCTAACCTAACTCCACTTACTGCATGCCTTTGGACTGTGGGAAGAAGCCGGAGTACCTGGAGTGAACCCACACAAACACTGGGAGAACATGTAAACTCCATCCCAGATAGATCAGGGAAATACAAAAGCTAACTGAAACTTTAAACCAGGGGTGGGGAACTCCGGGCCTCAACGGCCGGTGTCCTGAAGGTTTTAGATCTCACCCTGAGTCAACACATCCGAATCAAATGATTATTTCATTACCAGGCCTCTGGAGAACTTCAAGACATGTTGAGGAAGTAATTTAGCCATTTAAATCAGCTGTGTTGGATCAAGGATACATCTAAACCCCGCAGGCGCTTGAGGGCTGGAGTTTCCCCACCCCTGCTTTAGACCCTCCAACTCTCCCCATAGAGGTCTGAGAGATCGTCTAGAAATGGTGATGTTAATTTCTGGATAATCGATTGATCAGTAGGGGATGATTTTATACCAGTTAATCTCTAATCTTGAACGTAACAGGATAGGTTAACAGCATAAGTTACCATGGCGATTTACCTCAGTAAGAAGTGAACCACCTTCACAGCTGGACAAAATGCTGCTTAGTAGTAGAGTCCTCAGGAACAGACTGAAAAGCAGATATCAGGAAAATACTGTCATTATAAACCCTCTTCCTTGTAAACAGATAAGTGGACAGCTTGGTGTCGACGGAGTACTGAGAGCTCATGTTTTGGATTAATATAAGTTCTGATGGTGTAAAAGGAAATGATTATTGCTTGATAAGTAAATATAGAGCATTGAGTTAGTAATAGACCATACTGAGGCTTTCAACTTAATTAACTTCATGTTTAGCCACATGGCCACAGTAAGTTTCCCTTTCTATCCACAGAAAGAACGAGTATGTGGAGAAGCCAATGTCCTGCTGTGCTTCGTGTCAGGCTGTCGTGAATGACCCAGTCTCTACCATCTGTGGACACTTGTTCTGCAAACAGTGCATCGACTTGTGCCCGGACTCTGATTCATCAAGAGACACTTGTCCCCTGTGTGGAAAAAAATCCAGAACCAGTTCTGGACTTTGGACAGCCAGTAGAAACAGCTGTGTGCAAAGTAAAATTGAACATCTGTTTGCTGATGGAGTGATTCAAAAAACTAAGCAATATATGTTAAATGTTAAATATATGTAAAAAACAAAACAAAAACAATTTTCTTTTATTGTCTCTATTGTCTTTCAGTAGATGATGGTCTTCAGGAAGTTTTCGATGAACATAAAATCTGTTTGAAGATGCGATGTCAATCTGTGACTGAGGGAACTGATAAAACAGGAGGTGGAACTCTCCTCAACGCAATCTACACTGAGCTCTACATCACAGAGGGACAGAGTGAGGAGGTTTATACCCAACATGAAGTGAGGCAACTTGAGAGAGCTTCAAACAAGAAGACCCTCCATGATGCTCCAATTAAGTGTTGTGATATCTTTAAAGCCTTACCCGAACAACAAATGCAAATAAGAGTGGTTCTGACCTACGGTGTTGCTGGTGTTGGAAAAACATTCTCAGTGCAGAAGTTCACTCTGGACTGGGCAGAAGGTTTGGAAAACCAAGACATCAGTGTGGTGACTCTGCTTTCATTCAGGGAGCTGAACCTGATCAGACATGGGCAGTATAGTCTCCTGGAGCTGCTCCAGGTTTTCCATCCAACATTACAGAAGGTCACAGCAGAGAAGCTCGCTGTCTGTAAACTTTTGTTCATATTTGATGGTCTGGATGAAAGCAGACTTTTACTGGATTTCACTAAGAGGGACGTCATGTCTGATGTCACACAGAAGTCATCGGTCAATGATCTGCTGACAAATCTCATTGAAGGTAATCTGCTTCCTTCGGCTCTCATCTGGATAACTTCCCGACCAGCAGCAGCCAATCAGATCCCCCCTACATGTGTTGACCGTGTCACTGAAGTGCGAGGTTTCACTGATGCTCAGAAAGAGGAGTACTTTAAGAAGAGATTCAGTAATGAAGAGCTCTCCAGCAAAATAATTTCCCACATCAAATCATCCAGCCTAAACGTCATGTGTGGAATCCCAGTCTTCTGTTGGATCACTGCTACAGTTGTGGAGCACATGTTGACTGCAGGGCAGAGAGAAGAGCTGCCCAAGACCATGACTGACATGTTTTCACACTTCCTGTTGGTACAAACAAAAAGGAAGATTCAAAAGTACCATAAGGGAGAAGAAGCAAGTCCACAAGAGCTGATGGAGGCTGACAAGAAAGGTCTTTTAAAGCTGGGGAGGCTGGCGTTCGAACATCTGGAAAAAGGAAACCTCATGTTCTACCAAGAAGACCTGGAGCAGTATGGTGTGGATGTCACAGAGGCCTCGGTGAACTCAGGACTTTGTACAGAGATTTTCAAAAGAGAGTGTGTGATCTTCCAGAAACCAGTCTACTGCTTTGTTCATCTGAGCATTCAGGAGTTTCTGGCTGCTGTCTACATGTTCCACTGTTTCACCAATAAAAATACTGATGTTCTGCAGGACTTTATAAATATAAATTCTTTTCTTGAGAAAACCTCTAATTGTTCCATCCCATCTCTGGATGTTTTTCTGAGCAGAGCCATGGAGAAATCTTTGCAAAGTAAAAATGGCCATCTGGACCTGTTTGTTCGCTTCCTTCATGGCC